>NC_141865.1:4749800-5082300 GCF_024713525.1 Acromyrmex echinatior | reverse complement strand
CAGCCATTTTATTCTATTTGATATCTAGATTTCAATTTTCTTAATTTCTCTATGTAATAGCATTTAAAATTTATTACATGCAAAATTCGCCAGCAACATTAAAATTAATAGAAACAAAGTTACTAGAGATTAATAAGTTTTACAAATGGAAATTATAAGTGATAATGATAAAACTTTATCATTGAATAAACTTTATCATAAGAAAATTATTTTCATTTCCGTCTTTAAGATAAACAGACAAAAACATTTTAAATTATATTCAGCTTATCTTTCACTTATATTCTGTGAAAAATATTGTTCATGTGTGATGACATTGTTTGTGATTCTTGTTAATTGAAGATGGAAGGAAGTCTTCCATTTCCATCTTTAAGACAAATAGATAAAGACTTTTGAAATTATTTTTAGCTTATCTTTAACTTGAAGATAAAAAGAGGTTTCTATTTATAGATATTTTATTACCGTTTATTTGTGGAAAATTGTTTTGCGCTTTTAGTTTGTATATATTTACTATCCTGATTTAATTCACCGTCACACGCAATTAACATTTAAGTGAGATAAGAAATATCGAGAAAAAATATAATGAATATTTCAATATGTTATGAGTATTCTGTGCATATTAAATTACATTACGGTAGACAATACATATTAAAATAATATCTTACGCACTCGGTACATAATCTAAACGTCTATTAAATTAATTTTTGTTAAAATAATTGTTCATAATATAATAAGACAACATTGTCTGACATAGTTAGTGTAACCTAATTTTAAAAGCGAGCAGATAATGTGAAAAAACGCTCCCACGCAATACAGTTCTTCAAAGAATAGCCTAAGGATATCGATAGCACAACCTACGTCCAGGACATTTCTTGGAGAACTGTGTTGTATGAGCTTGTATGCTTTGAAATTCTTTTTCCAAAATTTATATAAAATTACTTTGATGTATTCTCTACAATATCTCTTTTTTCTGATCTTTTTTTTCATGTCGTTGTCGCGTGTTCCAGCATCCCTAGACAAGCATTACAATAGCATTTCATGGCATATCGTTCCACGATGTAACTGATTCTAGAGAAAAATGGTGAAAGATTAATTGAGGGTATTATACGCAAAAGAATTAATTAACAGTGATATTATATTTTTAAAATTTATGTGTCCGGTAATATAATAATCTCAAAATATAATCACTATATAGTCTATAGCTTTGGAAGCTATTTAATACGAATATTAAATCTGAACACAATACGTTGATAACTATATAGAGTGCTTAAATTGAAGAAAATCAATAGAAGCGAGAGAATATGTTTTAATCGTATACTTATAAAAAATATCGTTGCAGTGGAATCTTTCTACAAAATCTGTAGACCAATGAGTTCGGAAATAATACACATCAAAAGACATTATAATAAAAATATTGAAGCATATTCGGAAAATGAATGTTATCCGGAAAAAGAAAATATATAAAAGTTGTTAAATTATAAAGATTATAAAAAAATAATATCATATATGCCATTATCTCATACTCTTGTTGCAGTTCATAATTTCACACACCGCGTTTCATATTTCCAGAAAAAGTATACGTTAAACGTGATAGCATCTCCAATATAAATTTCTAACCTTACGAAAGACTTAACGAACGTGCTTGAAAAAAGATAGAATTAATAGCTCAAAGAGATGGATATAAATATGTATAAAGATACAGATAATCCCTTGGAGAGCACAATGTTTCACGAAAATAGCGCACAGGCGTAATCAAGGAACTTCCCGATGTCCCTCGATCAAAGGAGATGTAGAAGCGAATAATCATCGCTAAGCATTGTCGCCGTATTTTACTCTATCCCGTTACCCACATCCAGTTGCCTATAACTTCTCCTTACATTTCTCTCCGTTACTTGCTAACGTGTCGAGTTAGCATTTAATTCTCGCAGACGGAGTAAAATTAAAAGCCATCAGTTGGCAGATAGTAACCAAAAGATAAAAATAATTCGGTCACGGTCGTCTCGCCTTAACGAAAATCTCCTTCGACAATTTGCACAACTTCGAGAGGTTTCAGCGAGAGACCTGGAAAAATATTGACCCGCGTTTATCGTCATAACAAAACACTTCCCACCTACATAACTTTGCATGTTGACAGATTATATTCAATAGCTATGTTGATCTTGTTGAAATCGGGATTAATTTTGTTTTAACATATTATTTAGATTTATATTAATAATATAAATTTACTGAACTAGTATAGTAATATTATAAATTAAATTAATGAGCAATTTAATTTGTGACATTATTATATATTAGTTCAGTTGCATTTCTAAGTTCGAAAAATCAATTCGGCTCGCATTTCGATAAACTACAAATGTGATACATAAATTTACACGAAATCACATAAAATGATCAACATCTAGCTTCGATATAGATATTATTTCTTAGTTATTGTGTTTTTTATGCCGTGTTATGAATTAAATTAATCTATAAATTATCTTATAACTTTTAATTATTTTAATCATTTTGATATTTATTTAAAGAACTTTAATGTATTGAAAATATGTAAATAAAATTGCGAAAAATAATACCTTGGCCGGGAGTAAAAAATATTACGACATAAAGAATCATTTTTATTGATATTGACGGGATATTGAAGTAAACATTTGAAGCAATTATCTTTGTTCTTATGCTACCCTACACCGCCACATTGCCGCCGAATATTTTATTGATTCAGAGAGAGTTAGCATATTCATACATTCATTAACCTACAATTTAAATTCAGGGATACAAAATTTAATCGCAGTATGTGTCTAGAAAGGGAAAACTTCCAAATGAATGATTTATTGAGAGAGTAGAGTTTGTTTATTCTATACTGAACTGTGACAATTCGCGTAAAACTTTTATTAACAGGAGAATCATTATTCAAAGAGTAAAAGCCAAAAATATATTTTTAACCATCGACGTAAATTTAGTTTAATATATCTTTTAAATTTTATTTATGAAACTTTATTTTATTCGTGCATCATTCACCAATTTTACTCCATAAGTATGACTTTTATGATATGTATTCAAGTTTCCGTTAATTAAAGTCATTATCATATATAAGATTACGATCTAAATAATAAGTTACATTATTCACCAATTACGAATCAATCTATGAGAATAACGGAGTATTTTATTCAAACTAACAATTAGCTTTTTATGAATATATGAAGTTTTCTTAGGGTAATTCTGGTATATATGTCGCACTTGTCAAAAACTTAATTTATTAAGTATTATTTACTATGTTTAAAGTAAACGAACTATATTAGTAAAAACTTTGTACTGTCTATTATTATGAAAAAAATATTAGAAATCTGAAATATTTATATTTCGTATTAAAAAATGAACTTCATTAAACCCTTGCATTTTTATCGTATATCCCATAGGAGTGGGATATACGGCTACTCATAGGGGCAAGAGGGGTTAGTACGGCTTATAAAAAATTTACAAATAATACATATAAATAAGACAAAGATAAAATGACATAATAACTTATAATGCGTTTATAAAGTTTTATTAAGAAATAAGAATGATAAATATGTATATGAAGTAATAAATAATAATTACAATCTTTCCAAATGAATTATTAAGTGTTATGCCATGAGGTATATATTTTATATATATAATGCGTTTATTGCATTTAGTGCACTGAATTTAATCTATGCACTTTGTATGCTTTGGGCATAAATGCCGCCCGCTAAAAATGCCATATATCTTAAACAGGTAGGCTATAAGATAGCAAACTAAACAAAGAATACAAAAACAAAACACTTGTATTTTGCTATACAACATGCTTTACTGTTCCACTACACGTATATATCACAAAATAGTTACTAAGTCTTTTACACGCCCTACAGTAATTATTTTATGTAGATTATAATTTATGATAGCGTTACTTATTACAGTGACAAATCGATTTAATTCACAATAATTTCATTAATATTAACAGTAAGAAACTGAAATCATAATACAATACTAATATAACATAAAGACATGTAATAGAATAATTGCGAGAAAATTATCCCCATTCCTTCTATTTTTTCTGATTTTTGCAGCGTAAATCTTAGCGCGGCGTATTTGCCAAAATTAGCCTAGTTTTCTTCGTTCCATACTTTGGTTGAACTTTCTTTTCACTGCGTAAATGAAGTTAAATCACTTAACTTTTGCTAAAATAAAATGAACTATTTCGCGTACTTTCTTTTATGCATTATTGTAACCGTTAAGTGCAGATTAATGTTTATATTAACAACTTTATAAGATAATATGAAAACTTTTTACAGAATATTTACAACTATAATTCATTTTTATGAAAATGATTAATTATTATATAATTTTCAGAGAAAAAAAAATGTCTAAACACTCATATTGCAATGTCATTTAACACATAATTTTCAAAATTTTTGTTAGACAAAAAAGTGATTTATAGTACTATTAGTAGTAGTACTATTAAAATTTATCGCTGTTATAGAAATAAAGCAGAATTATTTTTTATATTTGATAAATATTTAAGGTAGATGCTTTTTAATCAATGAAATCGTCAAACGATGATAAAAAATATTAAGATTAAAGAAAATATAAAGATTATGATAAAAAATAAAATTCAATAACTTTTTTTACAAAAAAATATTATATTGATACTAATTATTAATTAATTTAGCATGTGTTGCATTAATTTAAAATATTTAAATTTTTCTCAATCTTCGATAAAACAAAAATATTAACACTTGTTTATTATACATCAAAGACATAGCGATGCGGCGCTGTACTTTATCGCTACACAATGTCATAGTTTAAAGACCATAGAGAATTTAAAGTTATAATGTTACCACTTCCAGCTTTGGTTAGACGTGATATTTTTTCAAAGCTTTTCTTGTTTGTGTTTTCCAAAAACCGCCAATCATTAAAAAATAAAATTGGATAATTAAATTTGATTTATTAATTAGTTAAAAGTAATCTTGTAATCTCTCACGCGTAATATTAGCAAGGTGTCTATATACATACACATATTAATGTAGGAGCTCTGTGTGTGTGTGTGTGTGTGTGTGTGTATGTGGTGTGTGTGTATCTGTGTGTGTGCGCTTAATATTATTTTTAAAATTGTGATTCAGTTCAAACAGATGACATTTTTCTATTTAATATTTTTAGTTTAACATTTTAGATGCCAAACTAAGTATGAGACAACTAATCTGATTTGATTATCAAGTCTATTTTGTATAGCAAATCATTCGAGATAATATGATCATGATTAATAAATCTTTTTCTCTTTCATCAGCTACATAAAAATAATATTGAAAGATTTGGAAAGATTCTTTTGTTATTCATTAGTATAAATATCTTGTCTAGCAAAACTATGTCAAGAATCAAATTTTATTAATGTGAACTGCAAACAAATATTTAAAGTTTCTTAAAAAAACTTAATAAATAAAAAAGTATGTATACGTTTTAAAACATTATCTTGATAAAATAAAATTTAAGATAAAAATTACTTGCTATTCGATTTCAACGTCTTTGATTTAATATTGTAGCAACTTATAACTTCTGTCATATTTTTAATTAATTGATATAATTTGTAAAGTATTGATACAAAGAAATCGATGTAAGATTTCTCAAATTACATCCTTAAGAAGAACCAAAAGTATCTGTCCATTAGGAAATAAAGAAAACATAAAAGTTTCTTACTAAATTAATGTAATGTGTGTGTAATATAATTATTACAAAAAATTACGTTCAAATTACAGTTAACAATTACGTTGAAATTACAATTAACAATTGCAATTAATTTAACAAATAATGCAATATAAATAAATGTTTTGCGTTACAGAAAGAAATACAAAATTTAAAATAAAATTATAGTAATATAAATACTAACATAAATATTACTAATTAATATTTAATAAATATGTTTGTAATAAATACGTTTGTTTATTTGTCTCTTAATTTGCATTTTCGACATTTTCATAATTATATAATCATCAATTTTATAATT
Source organism: Acromyrmex echinatior (assembly GCF_024713525.1). Classification (NCBI taxonomy): domain Eukaryota; kingdom Metazoa; phylum Arthropoda; class Insecta; order Hymenoptera; family Formicidae; genus Acromyrmex; species Acromyrmex echinatior. The sequence continues at coordinate 5,076,293 of NC_141865.1, read as the reverse complement.
ATGTGATTGTCAATCTTTTAATTGTAATTTTATTTATTTGCAATATAATCTCTATATATCTCTGTATTTGTGACTCAAATTGTATAAATGAATCGAAAGCGATATGACCAATCTAAATCTGTTTATATATTTATTTATAATCAAACAATAAGTTAAATATTTCCATCAATGAAAATCACTCCAGATCGCTTTGTTGAAGCTTTGCAGAACATTGCGATTTAATGCTATTGTCCTAATTTGTGCGCAACGTTATTAAGCCACCTTCTTGTTAGAATTACAGATGTTTGTATCTCTCAAGATAGAATCAATGAAGAACCAATTTCAAACCAAGCTCAATGGCTAACAAGCATAAACGTTATTGACAGCGAACGTATTGTCTTTCAACAGTACGAAAACCCTGAGGATTTCAACAGATAATGAAAATTTATCACATAACAATGTGAAGAATAAGCACAAAAAATCATCAAGTATATTCAATTATTTGTCGAAAAAACTATCGGTAAAATATAATTATATATCTACATAAATTTTAAATAAAGAAATATAAACTGGAATTTTTTAATATAATATAATGACGAAACGAATCTTCTTTTTTTTTTTAAAATAGCAAAATGGTATTTCAGTAAATGAAAATACATATCCCAGTTTATACATACACCCTCTGTTTATCGAATTTCAGTCTCTTATATGGATTCTGTGACTACTTTGAGATGAATGTTTATTAAACAAAAACTCGGAGTTATAGCTTCCAATGTTTTAATCTGTACATTAATATTTATATGTACTTAATATATTTTTATCTTCTTTGTATAAATATTATATATAAAATACTATATGAGAAAAATACAAATAAAGACGCGAGATTTTCAAATCTCTTCATTCAGTTTGCTGCGATATAAAATGAAGTCAAATCAGAGGTGATGTTGCGTCTCGATAATTTCGATCAAAGTACATCGTACAGTAATTTCTGTTAAAATGCAGACTAATCAACGTAGAAACGAGGTATTATTTCATATCGTTTATCAATGCTGCATTGCCGCTTCTAATAACAGTAAAGTAAAGGTCATTCAGTATTTGCAGAATTTGTTGCGAATTTACGCAATGGTGAATGTACGCAATATACTTGAACCGATTGCCATATGTTGCTATATTTGTTGTAACAAACTTTTTGAACTTTTCGATGAAAAATATAGAATACATACATACATCTTGGATAGAGTTTTTTTTGTATTAAATTTATATATAAAATGTTCTATATGATATTAGAAATATTCACAACGTGATATCACATGTATGAAGTATCCATAAGAAATAAAATAGATTTAGAAAATATTAACAAAATAATACAAATAGGATTTCTATATTTAAAAAAAACCGTAATAGAAATAAAAGAACAGCTTTCTTACGCTATATATTGATTGTGCATACGAAGATTGCGTAGGCACATATAAGATCGCTCAGTCAGGAGAACTGCTACAGCAATGATATAAAAGACCATATAACTTTTCTTTTTATTGCGGTTATTTTCTAGAGGACGCAATATTAGAGGAGGCTTATAAATAATTTTTTATATATTATACTTGTGTACAACATATTTGTAAACATATTGTTGATAAATACAATATAAATTATTTTTATATTCATAATATAATTTTATTAAATTATTGAGAATAATGAATATTTAATAAATTTTATTCACATTTAATTAATAATTTGCCTTTTTATAATCTCATATTATATCTTCAGATAAAAACATTTGATGTATAAAGTTGATACAATTATTAAATCGTATTTTTCATTATTCGTTAGTCATCAGTTGATAATTTCGAAATAATGGAGAATTTTCCAGATTATTCAATTTGCATATATTCATGCTTTAGTAAAAGAGATTTGTAATACATTTGTAATAATTATGAACCATATGCCACGATGAGACAATTTTTTTTATCAATTTATAGCGTAGTTTATGCAAGTATGCATTTTAAATTATTATGTTATATATGTGTACATCTGTTAAATCGTAAATGCGTTTAAAAATGAATAATATTTATAAAAAGAAACAGCTAAATGCGTTTTCACAAATTTTCATTTAAAGTGAAATGTATACATCCGATAATACTGTTAACTTCATTTTAACAACAATTTATCGAGTTTTGCTATGGCATTTTTAAAATTCTTTTGTCATTTATAATTAATTAATCCGTATGAACATGTTTATAACAAAAAGAAAAATTGTGCAAATGACAAAAATAATATATATATATATATATAACGTATTACATAAAGTGTAAAAATGAGATATTACAATAAAGATTACCTATAAAACACTATGGCGTCAGGATAATAAGAAAACTCTATTTTTTATTTTATTAAGAAAACATTCTCGAATGAAGAGCGAATCTCCAATGAGAACTACAAATAAAACATCCAGAGTAGCATGATACATTAAAATAGCATACAGGAGATATCAGATAGGAGAGATGCTAAAATAGCATCAGGAGATAGCATGATACATTAAAGTAACATATGTATATACATACACGTATGCTATTTATGTGTATATCACATAAGTTGATTTCTATTATCAAGAATTATCTTATATGTCAGGAAGTGACATTCTATTCTAAAGAAATTACATATGAAATATTATAATTTCTCTACATTCAAAATTTCGTAGAAACTAATGATACTAAAGTAGAAATTCTACGGAATTTTCATAATACAAAGTCGGATCAAACATTCAACTACGAACAATTCAAAACCACGCAACCTTGATTCCGAAATTTCCATATGCCATCTAATATATTTTCTTCCCCTTCGTACATACGCATATAAATGCGCAAAACGGGCCAAAACATTTTGCTTTTTTAAAATAGGTTTACAGTTAAATAGTACTAAATGATAAAAGAGTGTTTTTATGATATACATACGTAGTAGATTTATGATATACATACGTAATTTTTAATTTCTAATTCCATAAATATTAACTTTGTAAATTTATATCATACAATTAATTAGCAATTAAATGATTCCATTATTCTTAATTTTATGATTGAATTCTTTCATTTTTTTGCTAACATTAGTTTAAATAATTGATTATATGTTATAACAAAAAATGTTTAATTATTTCTATTAAGCAATATTAAAACTTTAATTAATATTTAATAAAATATTTAATGAATAAAATTTTAATAAAAACAAAGTGAAATTATAAGTATTAGAAAAATATTAAATCAGTAAATAAAAATAAAGTGTATTTTTAAAGAAATACTTTTATATATCATCACAATCTTCTACATAATTCAAATAATATTATTATACAACTAAAACTACATATTATCATTGGAATGTATTATTATTTATATTTATTTAAAGTGATAATGAATAATACTTTGTTATTTTAAGCATCGGTAAACATATTTGCATTTGAACATAGTTATAAAATTGAGAGCAGAGCAATTCTCTAAAATACAACAGATATTAATAACATTAAGAATCTGTCAAAGTATTGCGTAAATTTTAATAATATGCTTCTATCGCATTTAATGTATGTACTATAAATGTCAATTATAATTAATTAATCCGCTCAAAGCATAAGAAAACAGAACAAGATGCTCAAAGCATAAGAAAACAAATTTGTTTTACATATCGCGTTTGTATGTCGCGAGTTGCTGAATTCTCGTATATAGCACTAATGCCCATTTCCACCAACGTAGATTAACTTTAATGTCAGTTTAATTTACTTTTTACTTTTTTCTAATCTTTAAAACTAGAAAAAGACTAAGAGTAAGTTGAACCGAGATTAAATTTTATCTACATTAATGGAAATGGGCATAGATCATTTATTATAAAATCATTCTCTTTTATTTTATAACTTTCTTTGTTTTGCTGCTATATCTTTTTTCTCAAATTCACTTTACATAGAATTATCAAACAAATGTATAAGAATGTTAAATATGGCTTCCCTAGGAACTAGTTATTTTTACATGGAAAGAATGATTTTGCTGAAGTATCTAAAAATTTAGCTAACTACAAATTTGAAAATAATTTTGTTGGACCGTTAAAATAATTATTGTAGGCTACTTAAACTGGTTGTTAAAATGTCAAAACTTTTTAAAGTATTGCTCGTCATATTTGAGATTTCCACACATAATTATTTTGATGATTCAATAAAAAAACTAATTTTCAGATCTGTAGCTAGCTAAATTTTTAGATATGTACTTCAGCAAAACCATTCTTTCTGTGTGGATATGCAGTGCAATAAGAAGATGCAGGAATAAAAATTCATAAAAGTATTAAGAAACACTTAATTGGCCTGAATTTATGTTGATTAATTCGTAATTATAATGCAAAGATAATATTTTTATTACAAATATTTAATATTAAAAATTAAAAAGTTATGACAATAATAAAAATATTTATTATTGTATTATATTAATTATGAAAATAATAAGTTTTATTTATATAATTAATACTACAATTATTATAAAATGTTTTCAAATGACATAATGAATAATTAATTAGTAAATAAATAATTATTTAACATAATTAATTAAATTATTAATTTATATTAAATTTTTAGAAAACTTTTATATAATTTATGATATTTTCTTTGTATTTCGCTTTCGAAAACGTTTGAGGAATCCAAAGTATGCAATATTCCAATTTTTTTGATAACAAGAAGCATTAAATCCTTTCTTATAAAAAAATCCTTTTTTGCTTCTCAAAATGTGTTGTGAAATCTGATTGATATATAAAATTGTGCAAAGCATTGTTGCAAAGCCTAAAGAGAGTAATAGAACAGAATAGTAGAACAGTCAAAACTCCTGCATAACAACGATCAAAAGAAAATTGCATATTCAATTGCATATATCAAATGGCAATATCAACTATTCATTTGACTATCGATGTTTCTGGTCTATCGGAACTTTCTGCTTGATGACAGGCACCGTATAGTGATCAGGCTTGAAAGCATCACCAAAGTTGCTTAATATTAAACTAGTTACTGATATCGTCCTAACAGGTATTTATAGCAAGTTCCTTTCCCTACGTTCTATATGTTGCAACGCGTAAAGGAAGATCTAGAGATGAATTAACATGCTTATGTCTTTAGCAAGTTAATAAAGTTACTGCTTTGAAATATGATTTTATCACAGTTTGATCCATATTATTGCACTCGAAAGAAATGAAGAATTTTTCAAGATGAGATTATATAAAATTGATCAGTGTTGAAATTGAAAGAATCATTGGTGAGTAAAAATTTAAAAGAAAACACTTATTTAAATAATTCATTTTTTATTTTAATTCCTTTATATACTACATATATTATTTAATGTATAAAATATAAAAAAACAAGGATCTTATCCATAATGTTATAATTTAAAATAACAATAAGTTTAAATTCTACATTAATATTTTATCCAGATGAGCATACTAGGCGTATAAGTACGAATCGCAAAAAATAAAAATATTTTCACGAACTTAAATTTTATAATCTTTTTTTGATTGCGCATGCACCATGTCAGTTATATATAATCCTATTTAATATTTATTTTAAAAATCTCACACAGGTATATGAAATTAGAAGTAAAACGGTATTAAAACGATGTTCAAGAATACACAAATGGATATTATAAATATATGATTATAACTTTTATGTAGCATAACTACGTTTAATCCGTAAATGTAATAAATTTTCATATAATCCTATCGCACACTTTGTTCTATCTTTGAGATAAACTCGAAATGTTAATCAATACTTAACTACTTATTTAACTTGTTATGTGACACTTCTTCACTTGTTTAGATTGTAATAATCTAACATTTACAAATAGTTTGTTAGAAATTAGAAACTAGAAACTAGAGAGAATTTAACAACAAGTACATTAAATTATGCAACGAGTATTTGGAGATTTAACGTCAAATAATATGTTTCTCTTACTAATAATGTTTCATTATAACTTAATTGCAGAGAACAAATTAGGACAGTACGTGACAGTGGCAGCAGCATTAAATATTAGAATATAATATAGTCTCTTATAAATGTATAGAAAATTTAAATTATTATAATATAAGACGTGCAAAAGTAATTGATGTATGCAGAAGTTGCAGTCTTTTTTTCCAACGTTCTGGGAATAATTTCAAATTCAAATAATTTATCGCTATTTTATATATTTGTAAGACTGATATCGAATTATATGAAATGCCATATTTTATAATTTAATGGTGCGCATAATCTTACAAAATAATAGTAAACACGATGAGTGATAAAAAGTTTTAAATTCATTACATTCGGTATGAATTATAGCAAGGAAAAAACACTGCTAGAGCATGTGAATCAATTTACACTGTTTTTGGCGAGAATAATATTGGTCATTTTAAAGATATTAATTTTGATATGAAGGTTCTTTTATATATCTAACTCCATTAAGAACTTTTTAAATCGGGCGAAACTATTAATTGCTATTATCTTCAATTAAATAATTTGATCGAAGAAACAGGAAAAAATATTTATTTTATATGTTAAAAGAAAATTAAAAAAAGACTGTAACATTTGCATACATTTAATATCATAATATTAAATCGTACAAAATACATACATGCATACATAAATAGATTATAAATTTACTAAAATTATATAATTCTGACGTAAGAAGGAAATAATTATCAAGAGCAGTACTCATGTTATTGTTAATATTAAATAGTTCTTTTGCATCTCTAAAAGGCATTTAAAATTTAAATAAAATTCAAATTTCATTTAAGGAGTAGTTATTTTGTTTATGTTATCTTATCAATGACCCAAATACTAAGAATGAAAGTAAATTCTTGATGTTTACATATGTTTGAAGTTTCTTCTTCAATTTTCTGTTTTGTAAAACTGGCGCATTTTCTCGAAAAAAGGCTAAATTAAATTTCAACGGTTATTATTGCGTTTTCTCGGCTGTTTCTGCAACATTTATTGTATTTTTCTTGTTAATTATTTTTTTTTGTTATTGAGAGCACTGTTGTAAATACAATTTTTTTTTAATATTTTAACAAAAGCAAAATTATATAAATTATATCACTATAAATTACATACAGAATACAAAATAGAGAATAATTACTGCATTAAATTTTAATAAAATGAATTTAATAAAATAAATTTTAATAAAATAATTGTAATGTTTAGTAATATACCTGTAATGTTTAGTAATATACCTGAATAATCGAAGAAATTTCGCACCAATACTTTAATTTCGATTCTAGAAATTGGAAATTTTGTGTCTACTTAGAACAAAAATATTTCTTCAATCAATATGTTAAATTAAAACTAATAACTATTAATAGAATACACGAAAAAAGTTTCACACTACGGAGAAAGATATAGTAAATTATATAGTGAATTTGTAAAATATAGCAATGGAATATCAATTCGAGTTATCAGATCGAATGCGCAGCGTAAACTGAAGGGAATCTGCAGTTCACGGAGGATCTACGTTGGTTCGACGCAGTCGCAAAATACTGTGCCACCAAGCTTTGGTCTTTCTCCCTTTATCGTATTCTCCGTCTTTCTCATTTTATCAGTCTTCATGACGCGCAAAATCCTGTTTTCTGGAAAAAATAATAAAAGAGAAATAATTACCAGGAAAAATCTATAACATGTACAGGAAAAATCTATAGCAGTACAATTACGAAACTACATGTATCGCATTAACATGATTTTGGTTATAAATTGTCACGTATCAAAGATAAAACGATAAATTCCATTTACATAAATCACGAACTCTTCACTAAAGTGTTCTTTTTTTTAATAGGAAAACCCGCATATATTAAATTTGAAAAAAATGATCCTTTTCTAAAATATTTTTATTAAATTAAAGAAAAACCAAAAATACCTAATCAGTTTTATTAATTTTAGAGAGATATCATAAAAACTATTGTTTAATTTTTATATTCATAATAACATAAAAATTTATAAGCTTTATAAAACTCGTAATTATTATACTTAATTATAACATTTTTTTATTTCTATTTACAAAGAAAATAAAAGATTGTAACTCATACGTTATTAATGTAAAAATATTATTGTATTGAAAATATTAATTTAGTATATGTATGAAAAAAAATTATAATATCATAATATGTCAAAGAAATTACAGTTTAATTTTGTTAATCTGCAATTGCAATCTGTTATCTGACATCTTCATGTTTTTAGATAAAATTTGTATATTTATTTAAATTTGTAACTTTATTAAATTTATAGTTTTATATTGACAACAAATGTGCGAACATCGATTTTGATTATCGTATTAGAGTGCATTTGCATAGACATAGCCATAAAGTATTTCAGTATTTATATATTTTTATCTAAATTTGTCCGAAATTTTATACGTAGATAATTTGAATAGCATATTTTTCAGATTAAATTGATAAGATATTATTTCTACATTATCAATTAATATAATTTACATTTTGTTCACATGAAAATAAATTTCAATTTCAACGATTTTTCATTGAGCCTTTGTCGAATAATTATCCTTACTGTTGATAATAAATTATTTGTATTAGACTCCGCAATTGCAGTTTCCTCTGGGTATCCCCTGCGTCAAGGGACGTCGGCGAAGATATTCTAGAAACGCAATCAGCTGTCGCTAAACTACTGCTCTTGGCCGTTTGACGTTCCGTTTACGAATCCACTTGCAAGTTAATTAGAATTCCCATGGTAAGTGAAACAGCTAACGGACCAGCTACACATCGAATTCTCATGTGCATTTACACTTTCCCAGTATCGTCGCCAATTTTTTTTTCAGTCTTAATCTTCAAGTGCAGAATATCAAAACGTGTCATCTCCTTCTGCTACTTTGCAAACGTATACCTCACTGTTTTCGTAGTTTTTCAAATATCTTGATTTTCAAATTTAATTTGAAATTTCCTTGATTGCTCGTGATTGATACTTACACATTGAAAACAAACAAAAATAGAAGCGGCAGGACGTGAAGAAAAACAATGCGTAGGTAGGTCTCATTTTGCAAGTTAGACTTTTTTCATTGACTGTGTTTATTTTTCACGTCAGAAAGAAAATATTTCTGACTTTTTATACATTTTATAAGCGAGATTGATCAATAACAATGTTTGCGTATAATTAATTGGCACAAATTTTGATATTCTTTTTCCGTGAAAATTTAAAAATATAATTAAAAAGAATATGTAGATTTTAATTAAGGTAATTTTAAATTAAACTTGTAATTTTGATTCTTTCGTCATATGAAAAAAAATGGTCAATGTTTAACAAATTTACTTATTGTTAAATTAGCTGTGTGTTTTAGTATCGAAATTATATTTTAAATATAATTTGCTTTTTATGTATGTATCTTATATATTTATCATAACTCGAAATTCGATTACTCACATACGTTTTTAAAGAAAGTTAATAGCTTCAAACTAGCATACATATGAAGAGTTTTATCATATTATAAATTGATGATCATCGTATTACAATTGTATTAATCATACATTTGCATTTTGTGAAATGTATCTATTTCATACAAAAATAGGATTACTTTTATTATTTTTTACGTCATGTGATAACTTGTTTGAAAAACAATGCGATAACTGAGGTGTATTAGCACAGATTGAGTAAAAAGTATAAGGACTTTAATGAGTTATTTGCGGATCGTTACGCTCGTTTGGATGGATAGATGCGGCATAAAACAAACAAGGGATTTTAACAGTGAATCCTAAGCGACACATTCATCTTAATTAAGATGCATTCATATTAATTAGTTTATATCTTAATGTTCCAATAACAATACTGTCTATGAAAATTAACAAGAACAGTTGTTTGCACTTAATTTAGTATCAAGGAAATAAAAGGATATAAATAAAATTTTTTTAACATTTGTAGAAAATTTACATTTGTAGAAGCACATATATGCACATTATTTGAGAAGATATTTTAATATTTGTCTGAAGTATTTTACTATTTAGATTTAATTATTTAGTTATTTAAAAATTCTATATGTCATTTTTAAAGCGATTTGGAGAGATTTTTTAATACAATTTTTATTAAAATTTTATTAAAGAAATTTCATAGGAAGCAAATTATATTATTTTTTTAAAGAGATGTTATTTAGTTTAAACAGGCAATGTTCACTTAAATATGAAACAAACCATAATGTGCTATTTAACCAACTTGTGAGACCTCGCAGTCAAAGCAAGTAAAACGTCGAGGAATTGAAATAATATGCATTAACTTACTGCCTCCGTTCACAGATTTATCATGTGTGAAAAGCCAAAGGGCAACAAGTTTAAACAACTTTTCCATAGGTATACTTTGAGTTATACATATACAATATATGCTCTTTATACTCATTCTAATAACGAACGAATATCCTTTATAAAATTAATTAAACAAATAAATAAACAATTAAATACTATTTTCGGTTTACATCGTATAATTCGTTTGGATTCCGAACAAATTTATAATTAGATCAGCCATTTCATAAATTTTGGTTATAACAAATGCTTAATTTTAATATCATCGAAATTTTCTGTGATTATAAGAGAATATAATAGCAGCGGTGCTCTTCTTCTTCTATATAACGCTGCATAAATTATTCACTAACAGGTATTTATAGATCATAAGATTTTACGTCACAAGAAAATTTATATAAATAATACATAATTTTTTTATTGTATATTTCTTGTACATTTCTTGTACAAAGATATAAATATAAATAAGCTTCCTAGAAAATATTTAGAAATATTTACCAAAGCCTATTTAAAGCTTAAATTTACTTAGCAGATATAATATATATACGGTAATATTTTGTTATATATAAGAAACAATATATACGTGAAATGATGTTTAATCATTTCTTTATGATTTCATTCAAATTCTCTAAAAATCTTTTTGATGTAATATTGCTTTTATTTATATATAGATGTACATGTGTATTATTTATATATATATATATATATATATAATTCTATATACGTCAGCTAAAAATAAAACAGATTAAAAAACTCTTCTTAAATTCTATATGTATGCTGTACATATACTTCACTCTTTCAGAGAGTACTTTCATAAATTGTTTACTTCCGCTAGTTGTTTTTATAAACTTGGCTTTATAAACGTTTTATAAACTTGAGACAGTATTTCATCGCTAAAGAGTTATCAAAATTATGAAATATGGAATAAATCATGCAAATTAAATTTCAAGTAATATGGTCGAACAAATACTTTGTTTTCATAGCATATTTTCGCTCTTCTTTTAGTATTTTCAGTATCTTCTCTTTTGAATTCCTTCTTAAGCTATTTTAACAAAAGATTTATACGGCATAAATCGCACTGAATATATCGCTTCAATTGTTTATAAAATCTGCTTTCCATAGGAAAACATAAGGTAAAATATTCACTAGAAACATATTTTTTTATTTAACTGAACAATTTATAAATTGAATATTCAGCTTGCATCTTGTTTTATATTTTATAATTGGTCTACAGAATTTCGATGATTTTAATTACATTCCATAAAAAAATTATATTTTCTAATTTTTTAAGAAATTAAAAAATTTTGCTATTCTTACTTTTGCTATTCTTAAATGAAATTCATTGTAATATATTAGAATGTAATAGAATAGATAATATTTTAAAATTCATAATAATTTATTAAATTTAATAATAATTAGGGATTAAATTTAATATATTTCTGTCTTTACTTTACATTTACTTTTTTTATAGCAAATAGTTTTCTTTGAATATTTGATTTTTATATTCACATTTTTCAGCTCTGCATCCTTTATACGATGATTAATCTGTTTAATTATAATTACTAATATTCTTTCTAACCAAAATGAAAATCTTTTATTTTTAATTTTTACACGAATGTGTATATACCTATATGTGTATATTTCTATATTTAATTAAGTATCTCATAGTTACCTCGTCGTAAAAGTAAAAAAGATGTAGCAATAAAGATTGCAGTTTTCTCTCTTGAAAGAACATTCTCTTTGCTTCGGTTTCTTTACGTCTCGAGATCCTATGACCTAAATGTAGTATAATCATACATGTCCAATATACACAGCGATGCTGTGATTTGCGTTTTATTGTTACATAATTACGAAAACTCACATTTTAATTTCGCTTACAATTTAAAATGACAGGAAGTTGGGTTACTGAAATATCAATTCACATAAATATCAAATATGTTGTGCTCTAGTGGCGTATCATAGCAATTCATAAAATTTATTTAAAAAAAAAATCAGCACAAAATGTGTCACGTGAATCTGACAAACTAATATTTTATACATTAAACGTTCTTTTGGATGGACTTAAGTTCAATTGAATCATTTTTTACTCTGTATTGATTATATTAAATTAATAATTACATAATTTTGATTCTTTGAAGCTTCGAAGATTGAAATATCAAAGTTTTGAAACTTTGAACCTTTGAAACTTCAAATTTTCGAAGCATCACAAGTTCTACTGCCAATCATAGGTTAGCACAAAACAAAGGGAATATATGTTTTACTGAGGTCGAATGGCTGTTATCAAAGATCTCTACAATCGCAATATCAATTTTTCATGTTATATCTTATCAACTTTAAATTTTATATTGCACTTATTTTTACTTAGTTTCACTTTAGTTTTAATGGTGCTGATGTTATTAACTTTCCAAATAAAAATAACAAACAATTTACAAGACAAATTTATAAATGTACTGTATTTTGATTGAAAAAAATTCGTTACCGACAAAGTATTTCATTTGTTGGATATACAATTTATATTAACTTAATATTGAATCAAATAGATGCAATCGAACAGATGCATACACCTGTGAAACAACAGTAATCAATATCTTGATTTCTAAACTTGCTTAAAAAAAATTGCCTTTTAATTGTCAGAAAAATTTGTATACTCATTTCTAATATCACGATACTTTACAGTTTAAATATAAAATAACAAGACTTAATGTAGCTTCATTCACACTTTGTTTGCGTAGAATTTTATTAAAAGTTAAATTACGAGAGACCGTGCTAAATCCCTAATTGCTTATCAATAAAAAGTGCGCCGTTATGATTTTAAGTAATGATAATTACAACACATAATAACGTTTACACAATAATTATAAAAGTAAAGTATTGTTATAAAATTAGGTATTAAAATACCGGATAATATAATAAATAATTTTTCTACTTGTTTTTTAAAGAAATTATAAGACTATAAAGAGAGAGAAATACAATTTAGATATTTACAAAAATCTAATTTAATGCTGGCTAATTTAATATTAAAAGAAAGTGATAGATTCTTTATTTTTAGTATTAAAAGCACTGAACAACAGTATTCAAAATGAGTAACTAATCTTCCAATATCTTCCAATTAAATTTCTGTAAGGCTACTTAAAAACGATGTAAAATGCGCGTTCTAAGTTTCGTCTCTATCTACAATTTCGCTTGTAGAGGCACATTTATTGCACGGGATATACCGTAATGCGCAAAATGCAATCATTTTGCTATCCCCGTTTTCGGAAGTTTCAAAGAGTTATAATACAAGGTGAAAATGAAAGAGAATGAAATGAACACGTATCCTTGGGGCATATCAAGAAACTAGTTGGATGAAGGATTGCGAAAATGGTAAAGGGTTGATGTAAATAGAATGCCGTTTCAACGTGCTGCGCGCAATTCTATACGGTATACAATCAAAGGATTGCGCATTTATAACTGGCATTCAATTGGCATCCTGCAATTTCTTAATAACAATAACTTAAATATTTAAATGCATTACAATTTAAAAAATTACAATTTAATTTCCGATTATGGTACAATTATCTATGAAATATCTCAGAAAATTACAATAACTGGATAATAACTGGAAATTAAATTGTAATTCTCTAAATATTTTGACATGAATATATTTTTATTCTCTTTCAATAAAAAGAGTAAAATATTAATAGTGAATAGGTTAGATGGATATTTATTGAATATACAAAAATATAAAAATAGTTATATGATTCTGTGTTGATCCTGATTAATCATTTTTGTGAATTTTTTCCATTATTATGTTATTCTTAAAATTATAATATTAAGATATTGTTTTTCCGAAACTGTTTTAGCAGAAGTATAGAATATTATAAAGATATCAAAACTAAATAAAATTTTATGGAAATAAATTCAACGATATAACTTGTTTTGTTATAGAACACATTTTCATCCTCTTAAGCTAAATTTATGATCAGATCCTATAGACAGCTTATCGAGTACATAAATGAATGCATTTACATGATATTATCACTGAATTTCGAAAAATTATCATTCAATATCATTTGCAATAAAATTTATATATGGCAATGAAGATGTATTATATAATTTAAAAACATGTATATAAAAATATTGATATTCTTATATACATATATGTTTTTGAGTGACAAAAATATTTGTAAATGTAAGTATCGACAATATATCGAATTCGAATGCAAGGATTTGTTAAACCTAAATGATTATTTATTATATGAATCAATCATTCTCGGAAAAAGTCTTGAGAAATTTAGAAAGATAATGTTGCCACCTATGGGATATATCTTTGACTAAAAAGAAAACTTTACGAATATTTATACTTTTATTTAATTATTAATAAATTTAAGTATAAATAATATTATTGCGCTTCGATATAATATACATTTCTCTTTATATTATTAACAAAATAATTAAGAAATCTATACACATAATAAAAGATTTAAAGATTTAAAGATTTATTCGCAAAAATTAATATTTATTAATTGAATAATTATATATATGCAAACAATATGTATAAAATAACATAATCTCTATTAATAACATGTTATTAAGAAACTAAGAAGATATTATTAACTGTTTTTAGTACTATAACGTCTAACTACGTTATCCGCTGTGACAAAAAACATTGCAATAACCTGCTGTAAGCGTGGAAACGATCGATATAGTGGCGACACAGCCGGCTTATAGAAGAGTTTGTACAAAATATCATCTGATAAATTCAAATGTTTCTTGCACTACTTACGGTACATGATGGTTTTTAAATGTAAAATATTCTAGTATTCATTTTTTATTACTTTTTTACTACTAACTCTTTATATTAAACATATATATGTATTTTTTATCAAGATACTTGTTTTATTAAGATGTTTATATACGAACATATACAATATAGAACATATACAATACATAAGTGGCAAGAAACATTCGTATTTTTTATCACATGTACACTCTATTGTCATAATATACAGAACAATATAGGATTAACGTGAGAATTGTATTAGCAAACTCATTAAGATTATCTTCAGAACAATGTCATCTTATTCTTTTACAATTTAAATTAAAAAAGATTTAAAAAGTTACTTATTAGCTGTATTAATAATTATTTCAATATTTAAAAAAAATATTTATTTATGAATTAATTTTTCACACACCTTTTCTATCTTCTATTTGAGTGACTTTTTTAATAATAAAATAGAAATAGATTTTATTTGAATTTAAGCACTCGACAAATAAAGTTATTTTACACACTATATTACAAATAAACTCATATTTTTTCTTTGTATGTACCTAACGCAGAAAATCTTTGTGTGAGTTATGTCATATCTGTTTTGGTGATATAATATAGTACTACTTTTTAATCTCAACAAACTTCAACTATTTTTTTCGATTTGTAGTACATTAATTTCAAGTGCAATACTCCGGCGTAGAACGATTAGCATGACGCTATTGACGCTATGTGCAGTAGCGAATCCACGTGTACATTTACTTTCAGATAAGAGCGTCCGGGGATAATGAGCGCAGTTTTATCGGAATACTTAACCGGACGTTGTATACAGTGCTTCTTCGTTTGCAGTTTATAGTGATTAAAGAGAGCATATCTTAAAAACGGACGTGTTACATACAATACTCTCTATGCAAATATGTCTGTGATATGACAAAGAAGACTTGGGACAAAATGAACGTAACGTAATACGTATACAATTCAATTAGGACGCTGGTAAGTTTTTTTACGACTTTACTTTCCGAAAATTGAAACGAAATATACGAGAGCGGGAAACGAGTAAATGAAGATATATAAATATTAAGTTAAGATTGAGTAACTTTCTTTCGGCCTTCGAAGGAGAAAGAAAGTAAGTAATATGGGTAAAAAACTAACGGAAATGAAAGTCTGAATTTTCTTAAAGCATTATAAATGATTCCTTCTCAATAAATGTTTTATTAGACGTTGTTTTATTTACTTTTACATTTTCAATTAAGTATTAATTAATTTTATTATTGATATGCTATGCACAGAAACCTCAGGCAGTAATTTGACTTCCGTTAATGATAGCTAGTAATGTTACCACTGGTTGAATTTATCCAGGCACAGAAATACTTTGAAGATGGAAATCCACAAAATCACATTATCGATTTGCAAAGAATAAAATAGATAATAAAAAGTATGAAATATCTGAATTGAACAATTATTACTAATTTTTCATGTTTGCAAATAATTTTAGAGATAAAAAAGTCTTTTTACGTTTTAAAATGTGATAGTAAATGAAAATGTCGACTTAGCTTCACTTCAAATAGTCTACATTTCACAAGACTTTAATCTGTCAGGCATGCCCATGTCATCTTGCCCAGTATAATATTTTCATGTTTATCCTAAATGAAATATTTGTTTTCTGCAATTCCTTTTGTATTTACTTATGAATTTGAAAAAAAAACAATATATTTATTCGAGCAAATTTTGAAATTTATTTAAATTATTCTTGTGTACACATCTTTATTAATGTGAGATCTATTACGCCATTAATTATAGAAATAATTTTTCATTTTCCACTATCATATGTCTTGTTATTTCAAACTGCTTTTTTTTTATCTATCACTGTGTTAGTGTTTCATATATTTAGAAAATTCTTATAATATTCTCTCGAAAGTCGCAAAAGAAACGCGGGAGTAAAGAAAGATTTATTATGTGTTTTTAGTAGCTAATTCCAGTGAGATCTCTTTATAGCAGTAATAAAAAGAGATTTTTTTTCATTTTATGGAAGTAACTTCTATTAATATATAAAATATTACGTCAACTGTTACATTTAGAGTCATTTCAATAACGTTGATGTATCAATACAAAGATTCGGTTGTACAGAATGGCTTCGAGTGCTATTGTGCGCAGGGACAGTTAGGCCCTGCGCACAATAGAAAGAATAAGGAATTAGAAATAAAGAATAAACGATTATAACCTATCAAAAATCGGATTCATCGGAATACACGGTTTGATAAGTTGAAATTGTTTATTTTTATTCTTAATTTTTTATTCCTTTTATTGTGCGCAGAGCCTTAAAGTACCGCCGGTATTAGCATTATAAACTAAAGTGTTCGACTAATAGTTGAAACTTTTTACATTTGTTGTTCAAGATTATGATCTTGACATCATATGTCAAGATTAAAGCCTTTGAAGAGCATTATTCTTCTTATTCTCATTTTCAGTAAAATATCCAAAGGTCTTGCAATCTTGATGATGTCAAGATCATGGCTCTGAATAATATTTAAAAGGTTTTTAACCATCAGTTGAACACTTTAGATAATGCTAATGCCCGCAATACTATAACTTCAAGCATTATAACTCAAAAAATACTTAATGAAAAAATACTCTGTTATAGTAGTTTGAAGAATTATTGAGATAAGCTACAAAAATATGCAATAAAAAACGGGGGTTTCCATATAAAAAAACCTTGTGGCGATCACCCGAGATCAAATTGATAAGATCAGTAAATAGATCTTTTTAAACTTTACAACCTTTAGCTGAAACATTTTTTTTATGAAACTTATATTTTTCACAAAATATTTAAGGATATCTCTCTCTCTCTCTCTCTCTCTCTCTCTCTCTCTCTCTCTCTCTCTCTCTCTCTCTCTCTCTCTCTCTCTCCCTCCCTCCCCCTCCCTCCCTCCCTCTCAATGTGTGTGTGTGTGTGTGTGTGTGTGTGTGGGTGTGTGTGGGTGTGTGTGGGTGTGTGTGTGTGTGTGTGTGTGTGTATAATAAATTGTTTGTTATTGTCGAAAGTAATATAATATTTCTAAGACTGTTAGGTAATTAAGACTGATTACCTTTACGAAAATATATAATTTGCTATTACTATCTTTTATTATTCTTTATTTTAAATATTGTTATACTATATTATTATCCTTTATTTCAAATATTATTTTGAAAGTTTTACAAATCAAATTTTTATTAAAATGAAACTAAATTATACAAAATCGCAATTGTACAGATTAACGTAATGTAATTGTACAGATTAACGTAAAATCAAATACTATATATTATGTATATATTATTAATTTTTATTAACATTATATATTAATTTTTGTAATTTTTCCTAATTTTTTACCAAAATTGAAAATTAATGGTCAAATTTAAAAGAGAAAACATCTCTAAATATTAAAAGGTATAAAACATTTTCAAAGATTTATATAAGTGTAATGAAGATTTTAAGAAAAAATAGCATTTAGATCATATTCGGTATACTTAAATATGTTTATCTATCTATATGATTTCCTCTTTTTCGTAAAAAAACAGTTAAAGAAATAAAAAATTAAACTAATGTTACTTTTATAAGATGGTAACTTTATTGACATATTGACATGTTTATTGATATGTAAGAATTCACAAAAAACAATTTTTCAAGCAATTAACTTATCTTATACTAATTTACTTATCTACTTATCTTTACAATGTTTAGTAAGTAAATTAGAATCCGTGGCACAGAATAACAGAAGTACAAAAAAACGTTACAATCAATATATATATATATACATTCAGTGCCTAGATTAGTCTACCTTATAGAGAGAGTTTTGGTTCTACCCCTAACACAAAAAGTTCCCACTCTTTGAATATAAACAAAATGTTATAATAAAAATATAATAAATACAATATTGTAAAATATAAATATAAAGCATAATATGAATTACAAAAATTAATAATCATCTCTTGGTAATCATAAAAAGCATATATGTAATTATAAAAAAATTAATACAATATACAAAATAATAAAATATAAAAAAAGTTATAAGTAGATTAATAAAATCTGTTTATATATATAAAACATATAACATATGTTTGTATAATATATTGGGTCATCTAAAAAGTATCCGCGGTTTTTGTCACTAGATAGTGTTGATAGTCAACACATCTAGTGACAAAAAACCACGGATACTTTTTAGATGACCCAATATATATAACATATAAGTAATTAAGAACAATTCTGTTAAGTAATTTTTTTCATATTAAATATCAAATATGTATGTACATGTGCAAGTACAATAGAGTATATACGATAGAGAATCCACATGCGTTCCTTCATCTACATCATATTATTTTAAAATTTCGAAAAATCAAATGGATTTTAACGTTTTTAAATAATATAATATCTCGAAGGAAAATTGTCTTCTATCAAAGAAGATAATATTAAATCTTTTTCTCAATACAATATGAATGGCTAAAAGACATTAGACTTGAAAGAATCTGTTGCAAACACGATTATATAATAAAATGGGATAAAGATTAATTAATTAATGCAAAGTATTAGAAAAGTACTATATTATTGTCAAAGAGTACGCTTACTACTTATAATGAAAATTTTTTAGCTCTTGTTACTACTAAGCAATGTCATGTATGAAACTATTGTTATTTTTACTTTCACATAAATCACGTTTCAGAATTCGTAATGTCAACCACGGGCAAACATATTATATGTTTACTTCGTATACAACTTTACGATATTGTAACTATATTCAAATAATAATAGATAGCATATGATTATATTGAAATATTTTCATATTGCTTTTCACACAAATGCTTTTCACATAAATTTTAGCTACATTTTGTCTTACATTATCACGAGATTGCAATTCGCGAGAAAACACACTTTAAAAACAATGTTTTAATTTTTTCTTGCAAATGTTTGGTAAAATATATGTTCTAAATAGGCAAAAAGTAGTGAACGTTAAATTAAATTATACCGAACTTATTTAAATATTGTACCGTATCGCGAAATAAACTTTTTATTTGCGAACGTGTTTTTTCTGAATACAAGCAACGTCATATTATTACTATTAAAAATCAAGGTAAAAATAAATTACTTCATCTTATCATATCTAATTTATATCAATATCATATCTTATTATATCATATTTAATGTAATATGTAATGGAAGAATGTCAAGACAAGATAGAAAAAATCTGTAATACAAACATGTCGTTCTAAGAAAAAAAGGGATGCTACAGAAATATAAATCTTTTTTTTTTTCGATTAATTATGTAGAGGGTACTGCCGATACAATATAGATCAGTAAGTCGGATTGCCTATCTAGGCAGGGGCAACGCGTTACTGATAATGCGGAAGAAGATTAGATCGCAAATTATAAATTATATAATTTTAAATACAGAATTATTTTGTTTAAATATATAATTATAAATTATAATTACATATTTTTAAATATTTATTAAATTTTATTTATGTTATTTATATTATTAAATACATATTTTATATCATATTATTGAATTTTACGCTATATCAGAATGTAAAATTTAATTTTTCTTGTCTCATTTCCCGCCGGATTCTCTTTTGCGATGTAATCTTATTCCGCATTACCAATAAAGCGTGCTCCTGTCAGGCAGATAGGCAACTCGACTTACTGATCTGTAGATATCGGTAGCACCTTGTACACCATAGTACTTATTTTTTTAATGTATTAAAATAATTAAAATTCTGCCTTAAAGGTATATGTATATTTTCTTAAATCATAATAATTAAAAAAACTACTAATTAAATAAAAAAAACCATTTCTCTCTCTCTCTCTCTCTCTCACACACACACATACACACTCACTCTTTTAAATCTTATTCTCAAATTATCGTTAATAAAATAAAAATATAAGAAATAACATTTAATATAATATTTATAATTTCATTTTTACAAACTACTATTTATATGTTTTTATAAAAAATATTTTATTTCAAGCTTATATCTTCATTAATACAGTATGTTTTCGATGTTATCGAATTACAATATAACATATATGAATATATTGATTTTCAAAAAATTTTACTTCAGCGATTCCAGCTCTTAATACGATTTCTATTCAACATAATATTGAAGCATGTTTAATTATTTAATTAATCATTTACATCATTTATTAATTGCAAATTAATGGGAAATAAAATATACAAATTTCTTAAATGTCATATCAAATAAACAATACATTATTATAAATTATTACTGTTAAAGATATCAATATATTATTAGAAATTTCATACATATTTAGCAATAACGTATAAGTAACATATTTAGCAATAAAACATAAGTCAAAAAGAAATGAGATAATATTATATAACATTTATATGCTATTTTATAACATCTACAAATAAATATAATTATTAAGATGTTATATCATATATTAATATAATAATTATTAATAGACTATTGTAATTATAAATTACTATAATTACACATGAGCTATGAGTAGTACATGATGACATGTATTTATCTACATGTTTGATTAATTTAATCTAATTAATAACGAATATACTTATTATTTATTATTCTCTTATCGATGATATGTTCTTTTATCGATTTGACTCTATTATTAAGCACTATAATCTATTAAAGTATTAATTTGTCTTTTCCTTAAACTGATTAATACATTAAATCTTGTAATGACAACCAAGCTGCTATTTCATATATATATCATTGAAAGGTTGAAAAAAAAAAATCAATTAAATTTATAAATTTTTCAACAAACTTTCCAGCAACTCAAATTTATATCCTTTTAAAAGAAACAAAGGAAATACTTAATATTTTAAATCGAAATCCTATCAAATAAAAATTTTCTTTGTATAATATATAAATTTATTTAATCTAATATCATTTTATCAAAATTTATTTAATAAGTTAAAATCAAGACAGCTATATGAATAAATTATACTAAGTAAAAAGAAGCATTAACTACAATTCAAATTACAGATGTTGGAATAATAATTCTATGTGTAATTTATTTTAAATAGCTATATTTAATATACTTCAAACATAGGACTGCGTGCCAACTAATTTCGAATTTGCAATCAAACTAAAAGAATAATAATAATCTCACAAATTAAAATTTATTTAATTCGTGGATACATTCAACAATTGTGGTTTTATAATAAGAAGTTCCATATAAAAATTTAAATAAAAGTTATACTAATAGTTATCTAAAAATTTTATATTATGTATTGTAAAATAATTCTATATGAAATTGAAATTTCATAAAATGAAGAAATCAGTTAATTTTTATACTCTTTCTAATAACTTCTAATTATTTTATAATCACTTTCGTATAATTCTTTTTATAATTTTTATTTTAACATTGGTATAGAATTATTTATAAAAAGATAATTGTTTATTAAAAACATGTCTAAAAAAGTAAAAAAAGTAAAGTAGATATTCATAAAATATATATTTCTCGATATCGCCAAATTTCTTCACAAAAACGTAGAAATCAGTAAATGTGCGATCATAGAATATTAAAAAAAATAGACATGTCTATTTGACAATCTGGATTGATTATTCAAATTTCTTAACTTTTCAAATAAAATTTCAAATAAAATTCCTCTGAATCCAAGTTGTTGTGATAATAATTTTTATCTTGATCATGAATTATAATATCGATTCCAATGCCGGACATCCTGTAATGACGCTTCAATAACTACAAAGTCATAGTGGACAGGATATTGTGGTCCGATAAAGGATTTCTCGATCAGTACTTTGCATAGAACAAGAGAGAAACAGGAGAGAGAGAGGAAAGGATTGAACAAGGGTTGAGTCTGTATCCCGGGGGTAAGTAGTGGTGGATCACATAGGGTGGACGTTCGTTCTCGCACGGATGAAGCTGCCGTTGCCAGTCGTGCTACGGTGTCGGACCAGCGCGGTTCCTTTCTCCTTTTGACTTTTCATGGTTCTTTCCGTTTTTGTTCTACTTTCAACTCCGAGTGCGCTTCTGTGAACATCAATCACTCTAAGTAAGTACGCGTTAGATAATACATTTTTAAAAAACCAAAAATATTGAAACAATGTATTTACAATGAATTCAAGTTCCAAAATTTTGCAGAAGATTAGAAATTTTGCTGTAAGAATATTTTGTATATTTCCGCGTTTTGCTAGATAACAATTAAGAGATCGCTTTCATGTAAACAGCATTGACTTTTGAATTCACAGAAATTAAATCGATCCTATATTTATACATAACTGGTTTAAAGAAATTTGTATCCTTTTTTTACATTTAAAGTTTCTACTTGCGCATTACCAATAAACTTTATGACGGAATAAACTCGATCGTTTAAAGTTCGAGAAGTAAAACTTTGTGAAAAACTTTGTGGTGTGATTATCCGTTTTGTGTAACATAAAGTATTCATTAGGCCAAAACTTGGAACATTTAAAACGATAATGCAAAATATATAATAAAACAATATAATAAAATAATTGAGATAACAAAAAAATATGTACCTGTCTAAAATACGTAAAAAAGCTTTTAGCTTTTAGCTTCTAATTCTTTTTAATTGTTAAAGTAATTACTAGCGTTTATTTATTTATATCAATTTTTTGTATAAAAAGCAATTTAATATAAAATACAATATATATATAATATATATTCTCAATATATGTTTGCTGTTTAAAAAATTCTTATAAAATTTAGTAATATGAACTATCGCTATTAAAATGGATTTATGTGCGATTTATTTACTATTCATACATGTATGGCTGTTTGTGCATCTCCTATCCATTCAATCACAGGTATAAATGATTCAATATGTTTAAACAGTGATCATACATATGTAGAGGATAGTTAAGGCTTTCCAAACTTCCTTCTTTCATTTACAAATAGTTCAATCAATGAATTGATTTTGTTGGCTAAAATTAAGCATATTATAATTTTATATATTAACATTAATATTTAGTATCAACGATATGTAATATTAAACACATCTTCATAATTAATTTTCAAATATTTCTAAAAAATAACAAATACATCTGTTTTATTAATAATAGAATATAATAAAAAAAAGTGTTAAATTAATAAACTAATTAGATATTAAATTAATAAATAAATTAGAACATCTTATTAATATAAATCGTCAAATCTAACGGATATTATCTCACATAAACACATACACACATATTAATTTATTTTTATTATTCATATAGTTGTCATATTAGTCATGGTTAGTATAGATACGGAAGATGACTGAATATAACCGAGACGTTCTGTTCGTTAAATTTGAAGATTTATATTAATAAAATGTTTTAATTTATTAAAGCGATTTTATTAATCCATTTAGGGTCAATAATTTAAAAAACGAGCAACATGATTAGATGGATAAAATTATAAATTAAATTTATTAATTTATATTCAAGCGTGCATCGGTGTCTACTGTTTCGGAATTTATTTTCTAGTTCCATAATTTACGGTTAACTCTTAACCGAGGTTCATTGTCTCTTTCCATTTTTAGAATTGAAAAGAGATGAGAAACAAGTTAAACCTTGGTTAAGAGTTAACCGTGAATTGTAGAATTGGGTCTCTTCAGCGTGATAGAATGAAATTATTAACGCGCGCGCGCGTGTGCGCGCATATGTGGATAGAAATTATTATCGTGTGATAGACGTCGCTTATTTTTAGTTGAATCATAATTGATATGATCCATTTGGTTACGAAATCGATTAATTCAGCAAAAAATTTCCTTGGTCGCCGACAAGAAACCATTTTGACTACAATGATTTCTCGTCGGCGGCCGAGAAAATTTTGATCCGTTTGCGTAATCAAACAGATCGCATCAATTATGGTTCAGCTAAAAGCAAACGATGTCTACCACACGATATGCATAAGAAGAGTTCTGTGATTTATCATTATATTATATTTATATATATATATATATATATATATATATATATATATTCACACACATATATATATATATATATATATATATACACATGTGTGTGTGTGTGTGTATAATATATACTATTTAAACATTACAATATCTTTAAACATGCTACTAAAACCTGAATAAAAATGTTGAAGATTATTATCTCATTTTCTATTCTGTTTTCTCTTCTAATATTGCAGCTTTTAGCTTGCAACTCGTATTAAAAGAGATGCTCTTTCTAAAAGGTAATAAAAATATATAAAATGTGCAAAGCTAAAGGATTAACTACATAACATAACCCGCACAACATAAACCGTGCAATGTAGCAATAATATATGGATACTACACTAAACTCTTATTTAATTTTTTGCTGTTAATTATTAGAAGCATCTAATTACTTTCTTTTTCCTTTTTTATGAAAGAATTTGTGTATAAAACATGGGACCTAATATGAAATATCAATCTATTTAAATAATATATATTATTATTATGCCTGTGTTGTGCCGACATCTGTGCCGTGCCTCCAAGCGAATTGAGTAATACATGAAGAGCGTGTCGCTAAAAGGGGTTGCAGCCTGCTTAACTGTTTGAGTTGGAGAAATTTAACTATTGAGACATCATTTCGCTCGGACGTGTTCCGATCGCTCCGGTATTTCGCCGCAGTTCACGAATGCTTTGCTTGTACGAGTTTTCAATAAAATGCTTCGTTCTCTCTTTTTTAACAATTCGGGGGTGCTTGCACAGCAAGCGTAACATTTTGGAGGCTCGTTCAGGATTAACGCCGTGCGTTAATCGCTTCGTGCAACCGAATCGCCAGCTCGAGCGAACGCACATTCCCAAAACACGGAAATAAAAAAACATGTTGATTAAAAAAGAGAGAAGCACTTTTTTGAAAATTTGTACAAGCAAAGCATTCGTGAACTGCGGCGAAATATCGAGCGAAGTAACATCTCAATAGCTAAATCTCTCCAACTCAAACAACTGAGCTACAGACTGCAGGGTTGCAGCCCCTTTTAGCGACGCGACACGAGCATAACAATATATAGTCTTAAAATTATATTTAACTAAATATGTATATGTAATAATTTTAATATTAAAGTAGCATAGAAAGTTTAACTTTACTTAACTATAAATTTGCAAATTAAAAAATATGTAAAAAATGCATCATAAATTATTGTTGATATATGAAAACATGGGGATTAAATTGTTTTAAATATTTTGCAAATTTAAATATTCTCAAAACATGTCAATTTTTATATATCAAATAAATTCATAGCTATAAAAGTGTATATGTTATATGCTCTCAAAAAGTTGACTTGTACGGTTATGGCATTTAAATATCAACGTTTGATATAAAAATATCGAACGTGTTAAATAAAATTGGCAATCGTCCGCTTTCGTATACAATTTTATTAATCTCGTTCATAATATTTTATAATACTTTCTTAAATTAAGGTAATAAAATTTTTATACTAATTTATTAGATACATTATAGTTTATTACAAAATAATTTTCTAATGCGAGCGCAATCTAAACACTATAAAGCAATGTATATATGTACGTAATTACATAAGGGATCTATACTTTATGCATAAGAGATGTGTATGTTAACATTATATTACAATATTAATCTTCAAATACAACAAAATACAGGTTATTTGGATCCAAAATGAAAATTTTAAGACGATTATACAATCCGTACGATTAATACTGAGATTCTATTACAGTTAAAAGAACTTTAAATCAAATTTTTATATCAATTATTGTATAAGGCAAAAGTTCATTTGTAATTTATACTTCAAACGAATCACTTTAAAACTTAAATATAGTTTTTATAGCTATAAATTGATGGTTAAGAAAAATTACATTACAACTTCTTTAAGTCAAATAGAATATTTTTGTATTGTTAAAAAAATTTTTAATAGATTGAGAAAAAAGCGTTTTTTCCATGTTAATTACAGGTACATTATTATAAATTATTATGCATCTATAATCTGCACATTGGCGCTTTTTTTACCAATTTTTTATCATTAACTAACTATAAATTTATTTATAAATTGTTACGTAGCTAAGATGATCATAAATAGTATATTACATACGTACACGAGCGAATAGGTTAATAAAGACAATTCATCATATAGATACGCTATATAAATGTAATTTATATAGATTATGTTTATATAGCGTACACACATACACACACACACACACACACACACACACACACACACACACATACAGAGAGAGAGAGAGAGAGAGAGAGAGAGAGAGAGAGAGAGAGAGAGAGAGAGAGAGAGAGAGAGAGAGAGAAACAGCTTCGCATATATAAAGCATAGCAAATCATTTTCATAATTATAACATAATTCAGAAAATAAGAAGGTAGGAACATGTATATTAAATTTCATAATCACATAGTGATAAATCAAACAAATCATATTGATTAATCATTTGATTCTGCGGTTTTCCATGTAAACATGATTCTAGCGTATTATCGTACATAACGTTTACGTATTATTCAAATATTGTTGAAAGTAGTTTATGTATTATTCATGTATATAATAGTAGTAGAGATCGAAGTTCATGAGAGAAATTCTGTTTCTGTTGTACTTCATACTAACCGTATGACAGTTTCGATATTGTGTTTATGTGCACAACAAGAGAAGAAACGTGAGCATGTTTCAACAAAACAAAATAGAATTGAAAATACAAATGGAATTGGATGAAAAAAATTTCGCATGAACGAAGATCGATGAACTATAACTTCGAGAAAGTGTTTTCTAGTCAACCTTTAAATAAGGGCAAAAGAAATATGATTACATTCATTAACGTGATGAATTTAATAATATTTTCTTAGTATTACGTAAATATATAAATTTATGAGGATAATTAAATACAAGAGTAATATAGTAGTACATATAACATAAATATGTTTAAAAAATATTACTATGTAATGTGTAACACACACACACCCATACTTATCCATCATTTATATTTTCATAGTTGCTCTTTGCTCTATTAAATATTTATCACTATATTATTCGCTTTAATAAGATTGGAAAGATTGAAAATCTGTAGAAATTTCTGAGAGGTAGAAACTTTTTCCATAATTTCATAATTGCCTGTTTTCGCTATAAATACAGATGACCAGATTTTCTTGCAGCAAGCAGAGATATTGCAAGTAATTTTTTAATTAACTTATATTTCGTTTCGAATCGAATTTGGACGTTTCAAATAAATTATATTTATTTATAATAATAATATTTACGTTTGTTGAATTATATTTTTCCGTAATCAACCGTGCTTCGCATGTCAACGATTTCTGTTGCAGAGACTTACATTTAAACGTACAATTGAACGAATCAAAGTTACTGTGCTATTGCAAACATTTAGCATTAAATTTTAATTTCTACGAATTTTAATTCCAACGTAAAAATAAATTTCGTAATTTTGTTAAACAGCAAAATTGTATATTCATCACAATAATAAATTTAATTACATTTGTACATATTACAAGACCAATTGCATACACTTGTAATATGTACAAATGTATGTAATTAAATTTATTATGTATATATCAAAATGGGCAGTGATTTAAATAAAAAGTAAAATTTTTCAATTACAGTTTCGAATAAATTGGTCGCGTAGTAATTAGTTCAGGCAGAATTTATTAAAAATTAATTAAAATTCAGAATGTGTTATATATATATGAATATATTATTTCTAAAATTTAGAAATAAATATACAAGTAAATACGAATACATTATTTCTAAATAAAATTTAGAAATAATGTATTCATGTATATAGCACATTCTAAATTTTAATTAATTTTTAATAAATTCTGCTTGAAAACCAATTACTACGCGACCAATTTATTCGAAACTGTAATTGAAAAATTTTCGATCGAATATCAGAGAAGATGATACAAAAATTATTTTAAAAGATTCTTAAAATTAAGAATTATGTATTGATTTTTTGTAATACTGACATGTATTTTTATCATTTTTATATATTATAAGTAAACTAATATATTTAAAAGAATTTATTAATTTCTATTAAACATCTAATTTCAAATGCTATCAATCCATTTTGAACACATTGAAAAATTTAAATACGTTGAGAAGTTTGAAAAGATTGTGTATTGAACAAACGTTTAGCACGATATCCTGCCTATCTTGCAACTAGATCAATCTATACTTACCAATCCATGGTTTATTGAAGATTATAATGGGGATAAAGTAAGTTGATACATTCGCGATAAAGACACTATTCTCATTATTTCAGTCAGTCTCGTGTTTCTCTACGTGTTATCTATGTTCAAATTCTATTTCTGCATAATCCAAAAATAAAACATATTATCACAGAAAATTAAAGAAAATCTTTTAATACAATTTGTCCTTTTTTGCATGATAAAAAATTTTTAAACTATAATTAAATTTCTTTAATTGTAACTGCTTTACTTTTACAATACAATCCAAAGAATTTTATACATGTTAATAATTATACATATCTTATTATCATTTCACTAAATCAAACATTGTATAATAACATTAGTTTAGTTTCGTTGAAATAGAATTCACATTAAAAATAGCGTTATGTATGTAAAGAAAATTAAATTAAATTAAATTTTAATTTCAATTTGCGTTGTGCTATTTTTTGTTAAATAGAATATTACATATTCAAGCGTACAACTTGATAGCATGGAATAAAGTGCAATAGCCCGTGCATTTTTAAACTAACTAGTAAGAAACTCACGTTCATATTTGAACTATCTATGAATTTACGATAATGCTGAACAGTGCAATCAACTCTATTGTTTTCTATGGTCCATGCGGCAATTTCTATATGCAGATACTATTAACTTTCTCGAAAACTGCACTAAAAATAAAGTAAACCATCATGCATACAAAACGTATTTTCACATCAAATAATTAAGTAACTCGTGAACGATTAGACAGAATATTATAGACAGAATATATACTGTCTATATACTGTCTATAATACAAAGTTTCTTCAAACTTTCTCTTTAAGAATTTAATTAAGACAGCAGTAATTAGAGTACTGTAGTTGGAGCAAATAATAATACTAAATTTTCACGGTAGCAAAATTAGCCCTAAATTGCAAGACTTCTATAAAGCATTCCGTATAAAGAGGATATTTTCTCAATATTTCTTGCATAATAACAATCTCTCTTCAATGCTGTACACAAGTTTTATTCCTTGTTGTGCAATATACAAAGGTCCGTTTAAATCATTTGATGCATTCCGTACAAATTGCGGTGTGCTCAATGAAACATAATATTAATTTAAAAAATGTGATTTGCTTTCTAATACATATATTTTAAAAATTCATAACATTTAACAATATTATTACAGACTCAGGAAAAAATTTTTTATATAATTGTATATAAAATTACATTATATAAAATATATACATTTATATACAATTATATAAAATTATATAGAATATATAATAAAAATTGTATAATTTTTTATATAATTATATATAAAACATTTTTTCCCGGGAAGTTATTTTAGATATTTCGTTTTCTAAATCCAATGCCTTAAACTTTGCACAAACATGATATTTCCCATTAATACATTCTTTGATATATTGTTCAATCTACATGAAGAGAACGATTTTGCTGAAGTAAATAATATATAGGACACTCAAACTGGTTGTTAGAATATTAAAATTTTTGTTTAATAGTTGTTCGGCATTATTCAATATTAATTATTTTGTAATTGTCCAACATAATTATTTTCAGATCTGTATCTAACTTTAAATACTTTAGCAAAACGATCCTTCCCGTGCACCAAACGTCTGCATGGTAATAATAAAAAAATTGTTTCACTATTTTTTTTTAAATTAATGTATGTGTAAATTATAATATAAAAAATTCGTCAATGATAACGTATTTTCTCTTTTGCATTTTAATATTTTGTATCCAAATTAAACATAATAGAAAATCATATAATATAATTGTAAAAATAGACTTACATAATATAAAATCATATAAAAAATTGTACTAATATACTAACCCGTACGTGTTGGTTCAGTATTATATGGGTTGTGATATATCCCCGCAACATGAAACAATTTAAAGTATTTATCAATAAATCGTAACACTAACGAAGCATGGGATATACGATTATACAATACGATTAATTAAAAAGCCAAGTACACTTGAATCAAGGATCGCTTGCAAGATGTTGATGTAACAAAACAAAGCTATTTATTCGTGAAAATAATTCCCGAATGGTTAAAAAATGTCGAATGTGTGGAAATTGACATATTTTGACGAAAGAATATCAACACATTTCCATTTTCGATGAAAAAACGATTTTACTGAAGTTTTAAAAATCTAAAAATTTTGCTAGATCTAAACATAATTCTATTAGATTTTTTTATTCATCATTAAAGTAATTACATCGGAATCTCAAGTATGAGAAAAAAATGATGCAAAAAATATTAATGTTCTAATAACAAATTCTACGTAATTATTTTAATGATCCAAATAAAATTATTTTTAAATTTGTATTTAGCTAAATTTTTATATTTATTTCAGTGAAACTGTTTGTTCCGTGTAGAAATAATTCACACTACTTTGGGTACATGTTCTTCTTTAGTTCATTAATATTCATTGTTCATGAAAGTCGATGCAAATCTCCCAAAGAATTGATGCAACATGTTCCTTATATATTTCAAGAAGATCATGGGAGCGCACTGAATTTGTACATAAATCTCACGAGAGTGATACCAATTTAACGCGAGAACTTTCTATAAAACTTTAAACGTCATCTATTTATTATAGATGTAACTGTGATAGATAATTGATCTCAGATAAAAAGTTTAAAGATTAACTATGATCTGCTTTTATCATTGCTATCTTCTTGCTCTATCAATCTTTTTACCTTAATCTTAAATGATGCTACTAAATTTCTTTGAGCAAAAAAAAGTATTGAAATTTAACGGAAGTAAGCAGGATGTTGAAGTGTAAGCAAAAATTGAAATGATGTATACATATAGTACTTAGAGAAACCATATGTACCGTAATAAATATATTGTATTAGATTGGCACGAAAGGAATTATTTGTCAAATAAAACTAGAATGATATTTCGATAAAATCAAAACGAAATTGTTGCCACAGGCTTTAGTATTTTTTTTATCTAAGAAAATTTTTTGATCTCTTTTTTTCAAATAACTTTGGTTGTCTAGCTTTATTTAATAGAATTTAATAGAAAATCAATAAATCTTTTATGTCAACCTAACACAATAATTATTGCTAACAAATATATAATTTTATTCACTTTTATTCTAACATTTTCAATAAAATTTTTTTTAATCTGAAATTGTTTCTTATCATAAATCAGTTAGCTTTTGCTGGAAAATATGACAGGAACAAATCTTCGTGCTTTACATAGCATAGGAAGTGGCAAATCGAATAGCAAGGAGAACGACGTTGACATTGTAAGGATTAATGACGACAATAACAGTAACGAGGATCATAATAATGAAACAAGGTATATCGACACAAAATCTATAATGAGAATAAGTAGCATTAAGTTCCTCTTCCAGTTTATTGGCAATTTATTGTCAACATCAATTTTATATGTCATAATTTAATCTTTCTACTCAAAAGTTGAAGTTAAAGACACAGCGGAAAAAATAAAGTAAAAAATGGAACAAGTTAACCCACGAAATTGATTGAATCAAACTAAAATTCAATTTGCAATGAATCATTATCTGAAATCAAATTTATTTTTTACCATAATTTATTATTTCTAATTTTTTATTTGTATTATTTCTTTATTCTTTTTTGTAAATTAAACAAGGATTCACGTAATTTGCTGTATGATGTTATTATGTATTGTAAT
Source organism: Acromyrmex echinatior (assembly GCF_024713525.1). NCBI lineage: Eukaryota > Metazoa > Arthropoda > Insecta > Hymenoptera > Formicidae > Acromyrmex > Acromyrmex echinatior. The sequence continues at coordinate 5,043,485 of NC_141865.1, read as the reverse complement.
AATGCCATATATATCGAAAAGCCAATAACCTGCATGAAAGCTTATTAAATCTGTATATTTAAGCGATTGATATATTTGTGTTATTGCAAATATATTGCTTTACTGCAAACGTATAAAAAACGCATTATTAACTTGACTTTTTTATGTAATTCTCTAATTTCTATCTCGTTCAACTTGGTATTACATATTGATTTCAATTTAGCTAATCGCCACAACGTCTATGACGCGAAAGAGGAAAGCTTTGTCTTAATTACGATGTATATTACGCATACGTACCTTCTCTCATTATATAGTCTATATATAGATTCATCGGCTCGTAAAATCTTGGAATTAATACATATTAAGGAAATTAACGCTAACTTCCTGTCATTAAAAGTTTATTAACTTTCAGATATGCATAATATTATCCGTAAAATATAGTGTAGAATAAAATACGCTATTTAGATATCCCTATCAATGCTAAAAAAAAAATAAAAGATTCTTGTTTCAACATTGTACTCTATAAATCAATATCGGAAATGCGTCGTGTATCAATAACATGCTAACAGTACTTCTGAGAAGAGACCGTCACATAATGGCTAAAAAATTAAATGATGGTTTTGTGATAATCTGACAGAATATCCTTCAATGAGTAGCATGTGAAATCTATTTGTCAAATACACGTATTACTGGATTTCTAAACCAAGAAAGTTAGCTACTCGTAAGATCCGTAAAGTCCACAATTAGGGTATCATTACACTCTCAAACACGCAATCAAATCGTAATCTCAATGAGAGTGGCCATTATCAAGGAGAAATCCGGTAACACGCGTTACATTAACAAATGGACTTCATATATCATTCATGAAAGAATACTCTATCAGATTATTACAAAACCGTCATCTAAATTTTGGCCATTATGTGACAGTGTTGTGAAAATTGTTATTGGATGTGTTTTACTTTTAACCATATTGTTAAAAGCAATAACTTAGAATTCATATAATAGTTTATACTATCTCTATTCAAACATGCAAAAATCTCAATTAAATCCTTTAAATTAAATGTAAATAGTACTCTGCAACAATTTAAAAGTTTTTTTTGCGCAGTAATTCCGTTCTTGAAAATTCGAACATGACGCACGTTATTTGTACTCATAATGCTTTTATTTCATCATATATCTAATAAAGAGTTGCGTTACATATTTTTGATATACGAGAACACATTCACATATCGTTCCATGCAATATATTCAGATACTCGGTGCTTTTCTTCCGGATCAATTTACAATTAATATTTGTGGCTGATATTTACAATTCAGTCGGTAAATAGTAGTTAACTCAATTTTACGTCTACTTAAATTTTTTATTTTAACTAAAAAAAAACCAATAAAAACAGAGAGAGAGAGAGAGAGAGAGAGAGAGAGAGAGAGAGAGAGAGAGAGAGAGCATGGGAATTTTTATATACAATCAGTGACAGCAACGATTTGTTTTTCTTCAGATATATTTGCAATATAGTCGCTATTATTGATTATCAACTGCAAGAGAAATCGTAGAAATCGTTTCAGATTTATTGAGTATTATTGAGAAATAATGTTTGTCGATCATTATTGATATGAAAATTTTTTCGCGACGCAATGCGTACGCGCGTTTTAAACTCTTAGTCAATTAAGTCCAATGCAACGGATTACACTTTAACTTTAAGCTGTGCTTAAAATTCTCCTTCTCTGTCTGTCTCTCGGCTTCAAAAAGAGAAAAAGAGAGTTTTAAATCTCGTTTAAAATCAAAGAAACGTTGGTGTAATCGAGCTTAAGAAAAATAATCTTATTTCCGATTAAAGCGAATCTTAGTGCTTAAATATTCCGGTGTTTCACACAGAAATATTAAAGCACTAAGATCCGCTTTAACTAAAAAAAAGATTATTTCTCTTAATTGATTCATTCTTGTCAGTTTAATTTCGAATTATAATTATTTAAATTCTTAATTTTTAAACGCTTTTTGGTGCACCATACCCGACTTTCTTTTTCCAATGCTTACTTTTTCTATTGCTTATTTTTTTATTAATAAATAATAATATTTGCTCTATATCGTTGTGCTCTTTAATGTCTGGCGTTTCGATTTAAAAAAAATTGTTTACAATACACCTATTTTTAACTTTTATGAAAAGTAAGTGAAGATAACTAATTGAAATGGGTATGTCATACCATAGGGTGTTGTTTCTGTAATGTAACGCTTAAAAGTTAACTTTAATAATTTTAGTTTCTATGAATTTTTAAATTATATTTATTATCATTCGTCCTGCTTTGAATAAAGTTCTTTTGTTTTTTTAAAAATAATATTAGTTTGAAAAACATGGTCATATATGAGTGCACATTGCGTCCAAATTCACAAATGATAGTTCTCGATGAAAGTTTGGAATCTGTTGAGTTTGTAGCTCACATGTATATTGTATGATATATTCCAATTGACTCTCTCAAATTCATGGAATGGATTTTGCGGTCACGTAAAATTCAGGAAACCAATCTAAATATACAAACATGTCTCGATACATTTCTGGAATCTAAAATCTTTCTTTAATTGATGAAAAGAAAGATGAACATATAAAAATATAATCCATTTCAAAAATTTAAATAATCTTATTTGTGCATTTTTTATTATATCACGTTATTACTAGTGTCATTACTCATTTGTGTTTCATTTACGTTTTATCGATCCTCCATCTCCGTAATATTTTTTTTTTTTTTGTAAAATTGTGAATTTTGATATTATCAATTTGAATTTTGAATCTGATCTATGCATCAAATCCATCATAGCATAAAAAGCGGTAATCTATCAAAATATTCGTTACGTATGATTTGCTCTATAGAATAAATATATGCAAATTCTATTACATTTTCCAATAAAAAAATATTCAATTGGAAAAATATAAATAATTTACTTCGTTATAGATGTTGCGCAAGTTTTCTTGTCTATTTTAATATATACTATAACACGGTTTATATATACACCGACATAGAAAATATATTAAAAAATTCTTACCTCTTCACATCTGTTATTTATGTGTTGCTTTTGTGATGTTAAACAAAAAATCCATTATTTTCTCATCTATTTTTGATACCTAAAGCTATCGCATACATATATCATATGTATGTTACAGCTGCTAGTTCAAAAAGTTAATTCTCGTACCTTTGCATTTACAGTTTTATAAAAATTATTCCAATTATAAAGTTTCATGATGACGTTTTCGCTTCAAATAAATCATCACGCTAAATTAACATAAATACTGACGGAAAAATTTACATTTCATGATAATCTATATAGAAGACAATCATAAGAAACAAAGATAAAACATAAAAAAATATATAAATTAAACAAATTAGATGTAAATTTGATGTATATTTTTAATAAAAACATAATTTCTGAATATTAAATTTAATGTATAATATAATAAATTACTTGTTACAGGACATGTCGCATAAAAATACAAAATAAAATTAATAAAAGAGTGATATTAAAACAGATCTATATATAAAAAATAATAGTGCTTGTAAAATATATTAAACATCAATCTAATATTTTGTGACTTTTCGCGGAATATATGTAAGTTACAGATAAATTATTTTATCATGTATCATTCATATAAAGAAGATAAAAGATTGTAGAAACAAAATTTATAATATATTACAAAAAACTATGTCGACATTCAAAATTGCGCTACATTTTGTTCATCATTTTTGTGAGTTAGAAATAAGATTTTTAAATACTCTATATATACATCATCTAGCTAATACCTTTTTAAAAATGTATTCAATTTTTTTTATAATTTTGCGCTTGTTAGAAATTACATTACAATTAAAAAATATTTATTTTAATAATGCTACACTACATATACACACTACACAATATATTTAATTTTTAATATATTAAATATATTTATATATATATATTATATATATTAAATATATTAAATATATTTTTAATATATTAATTTTTAATATATTAAAAAACTAATTTATTTATTATTTGCCATGGTATATTTAACAGAACAACAGAGGAAAATTAATTATATTTAGGAAAGTAATCTTCTATAATAATCTTCTATAATAAATCTTTTGTAGTAAATGCATAAAATAATTAAACGACTACACAATAGCATTAAAACATGGATAATATCTTGCTAATTTTCTCGAAAAAAATGTTTAAATGGCTTGTACTAAGACAATTTAACTTAGCGTAACAATAACATTACTAATTTTTTTGTTTGTGAAAAATTATAATTTAGATAGATGCAAATTGATTGCTTAAACAATTAAATATAAATAAGATATTATTTACAAAAACGAAATTAAATAGGAGTGATGCGCGAGTGTTGATGCGTAAAGAAATTATACATATAGTTAATTTAATAACATATGTATAATTAAAATATAAAAAATGAACAAATAAAAAATGATCATTGTAAATAGTAAATCCTTTATAATTTAGTGTAACTCAATTATAATTTAATTTCAATATATCACATTTTTATCCTTTTTCAACTTTAATTATTTTTCACATCATTAGAAGTAATAATCTTAATATAAATATGTATATCATAACATTGCGATAAAACTAAAAAAGAGAAAATATATAAGTATTTTTTTTTATAAAAAAAAATTCTGATAAAATATACTATTTTAAACGTATTCGCAATAATGTAATTTCAAACGATTTATATTATATATAAATCATTATATTATTGTATAAAACAGTCATTAAGGTAAATAAGTCATTTAATTAAAACTTCGTTTTACTTAAAAATTTTATTTTTCCTTACGAAAAAATGCACTGCCAAAAAATGAAAGTTATATAGTATTTAGACTTTTATAATGCTTCTGATCTATTATTATTATTATTGATTTAATCATAAAGCTTTTATAAATACATTAAAATCTCTGATGTAAATGTCATTCGAAAGTTATTTTAATCAATAAATTATACAGAAGATAAATTACATCTAAACTTTAACCGCGTAAGAGGATTTTAAATGTAAATAGAACATAGTAAAAAAGGAGTAATACAGCTGCATACAGAGCAAAATTGACAGACCAGCAACTGCAAAAGCTTTTAAACTATTAATGCGTTTTCTCTGTAGCTTCTGGACTCATTGCTTAATTTTGCTGTGCGTTTGATATATATATATATATATATATATATATATATATACATATATACAATGCAAATTTTGTTTCATGTTATAATAAGGATATATGTATATAACTTTTATACATTAGACCAGGCTAGTCCATTTTGAATTTCGGAGCCAAAAAGCAAAGATACTGACATAAAAAAAATCAATGGATAAGATTTTGGAGTAAAATGTTAATATCTAAGGAATGCTTATCAACACTTTACAATCCATGAAATTTTATTTACATTAAATTTTTTTGCGTCGATGGCTTTGCTTTTTGGCTCTGGCATTCAAATTGGACAGGCCTTAAACATACGTGTAAGATTTATTAAATTATTATTTTACATGAAAATCTTATTTTATGACTTAAGAAAATTTATGATAATTATTTTAAAAGAAAGAAAAGTTATTTTTTATAGTTTTGAGAAACATTTGGAATATTTTAATATGTGATCAAATTTTTTAAATAATTATTTTAAAAGAAAGAAAAAATATTTTTAAAAAATATTTAGTTTTAAAAGACACTTGAAATACAATATTTCAATATATATTTTAACAATCGAATTTATTTCTAATATCTAAAAGTATATATGTATATCTTGTAGTTTTCAATTATCTTTAATATACATATTTTATAGAATTTTATCACAGGTTCAAGATCGTATGCTCTTGTAGCCTCTAATTGTTTTCTTTCTTATCCCTATATCTGCAATAAAGTACATAAAGTGACCTTTGTTTTGTTATTGAGATGATACTCGTAAAAAAATGAGCAAATTAAGTTATACATGTCTAGATTATTAATGTCCTATTACAGAAATAGTGCTTTTAATCAACTACCATTACTTGAACACGTGCCAAGGAGACTGTGAAAACTTTTATCACGAGATTATTTGCGACGTGATAATGCAGAGTGGGCGTATATGTTTTAAAGTATAACTGAAGCACAACACAAAGCATAACGGCGAACAAGCGCAGACACTTTTGTAGTTTTACGATAGATTCGTGAGAGTAGGTGTCAGCGAGATTACACTAGTCCTCTCAAGAAAGAGATTCGCATCCAATGGTTTGTGTACCTGACCTGTGTTCTTGGATGAATAGATCAATGTCGTTGAACATTGCCACTGGAGAGCAATTATTAAAACTACATTGTAGCGATTGTGCTAATGGCAAGCACTATTTTCTATTGATAGTTCTCATACGCATGATTTTACGTCAGTTTTCTTTATTTTGGACAAAACGCGTTTTGTTTCTAATTAAACTATTCATTATATTCACGACAATGAGTCAAACATCAGTTTTAATGATAATACATAATCCTCGCGAACTTTTTTCACTATAAATTTATCATTTTTAAAAATGTAATATGTATATGTGTAATATGTATATGTATACATATATGTGTTATTTATTTTATATTTTATATTTATTTCAGCGTTTCAATTTATTTTATATATTATTCACACTGTTATAATTGATTTTCTTAATGAAAGAAAGTAAAAAATAAAAAGAAAAGAAGTATACAAAGATGATTATTTCTTTTGATAATAAACAAATTTATAAATTTGTTCATATATTGCATAATATATCAAGGTAAATTTAATTCTTATTTACATTTGAATAATAATTCCTATATACGAGTAGTAGATATTTTTAAGTAATTTTTTCAAATTGTTTTATATCAATATAAATTTTTAAATTTTCAAATAAATTTTTAATCACAATTTTTATCTCAAAATTTGTCAAGATCTCTATGGTTATTATTTTTCCTGAAATTCAATTTCTGGTCACAGTAATACTCGTATATTCCAATGCAATTACATAAATTATTTGTACAAAATTTTATTTTTTTTTTTCATTATTAATCAGAAAAAATAATGGAAAATTTAAGACAAGATTTAATAAAGAATTACATTATCATACAAAGCGTATATTAAAAAGTTTTATATAGATGCTGAAACCCCAGTAATTACGTGCACTTGTTACATTATGATCTTTTTGTGATAAGATACTATGCAAAATAAAAGACGTAATAAAAAAGTTTATAATTATTATACTTTAAGAGAAACAAAATATAAACTTTTATATATATGTGTATCTCTCTCAATCTTTAATTCTGATTATGCAAGTTCTCATTATGTAAACAGCATCATGAATACATGGACATCTATTGCAGAAAAATAAATCAATAAATGAGTAGCGACAATTCTGATAAGCGGAAAATCTGCCTTCAGAAGGATAACAAGAAAGCAGAATGAAATCATAATCCGACAAATACGCTATTGCTGTTTCTGTTAACATTGATTTATATATAACGTTACTATCATGCTTATCACATACTTTAAATGAGTTATTTTATGAAAACCTTGCTGGAATTCTCCATCTTGGCTTAATATTTAATGCTTGCGTTGCCTCTGGAATGAAACAAATTGCTACTTTCACACAGAACTAATTTGAAAAATATGAAGTCCATTCCGAATATATATTACTTATAACATATACAAATACGAAATAGCCACAAAGCAAATTTCAATCATATTTATATTTAAAAGACATTACAAGTAATAAATGTCAGTGTTAGAAAAATTATAAGAAAAATAAAAAAGTATTTTAAGTTTCAGAGAACCATTTTTTTAGAAATATTAAAAGCTTAGGATTTAATTAATATTTAAAAAATAATGTTTAAGAATAGTTATTAATACATAGACGGGATATCGAATTTGATCGTATTATCACGGAGTATTAATTTATTATAGTTCTAATAAATAATTTAAAAGATTTTGCTGGAACAAAGGAGAATAATAATTATTTAATATCTGAAACATATAAATTCTCCGATTATATTGTAACGAATTATTCATTTTTATGAACTACTATCCCTAATAACACACTTTATCCGGAATACATCCTGAGGATGTCTTTAGGATGTTCAAAGAACATACAGACATTCTTTGAACGTCCTTAGGACATCCCTGGAGATCTGTGCTGTTAGGAATATATATTATATTTATAACTATATTATTAAAAATCGGTTTTTTACGTTATAATATTGATCTTTATCTTGAATAATAAGGTCTTACCGAAAATTCTTATTTTAATGAGTTTTATATAAAAAAATAAAATCAAGCATCCTACACTCAAATGCCTAATCTATCTATATTTTACAGGAATCATGTGTACAATTAACACATTATAAATATTACCATTAAGGTTAATTATAATTTTAAATGGCATTACATATCGAAATTTGCTAATTCCAAAGTGATCGTGAATGATGCCACGTTGTGTATGTCAAATGAGAAATTCAAGAATTTGAATTAGTATATCTAGAACAGAGAAGTAATTTGCAGCTTAAAATCTTTTCTATGGGTTATTTAAAAATTAAATTGCGCAACGTAACAACTAAAAGTCAGAATTTGTATTATCTTTTTGAAGATAGAGTTTATTGGTTTGTTGCTTTGATTATAATCTTTTATAATTTTTTTTTACAAAACTAAGTATTATTTTTAAATGTTTTTATATCCTATGAATGTGAATATGTGTCAGATGACCCAATCGATCATGGATCATATCTGTTTCTCAATTATACTACACAAAAATCTGAAATTCAGAGTTTTACTAAAAAAATTTTATTAAAACCTATTGAAATTATTAATTGAAATTTGCACGCGTACATAAAATAATTCTTAAATATCCAAAATACTTTAAATAATTAACAAATAATTTACAAAACGATGTTGGAGTCATTATTTTTTAATTTAACAGATCATTATGATCCGTATTCGTAATGAGTCATAACAAAGTTCAAAACTCTCTCGCCGAATTCGCTGGTATAATGTTTAAACATATTGTTTAAGATAATTCCTGAAAATATAGTCTCACTGTATGGATATATCAAATACAGCGGCCAAATGCATTGATTGATCATGCGATGATATATTCAAATGTTCCCAAACACGCACGCACACTAGGTCTGAGATTTCATGAAGTTCATTCGTGCGTTCTAAATATCACGATGCACATTGTTGAATGCAAATATTCGCATCATCGCGACGTATATACACATACATATAGACTAATAAATGCGTTTCATACTTATCACGGATGTGTATAACATTCGAATGGCCAACAACTATTTCCCTATGCCGCAGTGCATAAACGTGCGTTTCGCCATAAAATATTTACGTCGACATTAATCAGTGATGCTAATTGAGCAGTATTTATCAAATATACGATGCATGCAACGCAATTTATCAATATTATTTCATAAATTAAATTGTTTTTATCACCACTAACCATATCACACATAGCGGAAAAGAAATAAATATTATATAAAGAAATACATTCATCATAAATTGAAAATATATTGTTCGTAAATGCAATGCAGGCATCATGGTGAAAATAAAATCAGGAATCTGTATAAATTTTGTAAAACGATATGATCCCAGTCCTCCTTTTATATTATGAAAATATTTATTGAGCAAAGTGTTAGCTCAAGATATTTGAGAAAAGAGGAAGCAAGACCATTTAAAGGCCATTATCACATTTCAAATATGTTGTCGAATATTCATATTTCACCTGCACCGTGTATGCAAATAATCGCTTTCATCATAATAGTAACTGCAGAAATATTTCATATAAAGCTCTCGGAATTTAGCAAGAGAGAAACTGGCACTTATAATTAACATACTATCATATTCATTACTACCTTTAGATGTGTCACTCTTGCTGTTCTCTCTGTCAATTTATATTGTTTCTCAGTACAACAATACCAAAAAAAACAATATGCTGCATCATATTATATGATAGGTTTCTCATAATTTGATTAATCAATGTCGCAGACTTCGAATAAAAGCTATAGAATGTTTTTTAATGAAGTTATAATTGCTAATTACACAAGTTTTAATTGAAATACCTGTTAAAGCATTCATTTGAAGTTAGCTTGAAAATAAGATTATGTCAGTTACATTCATATCCAGCTTTAACATTCAACGTCAAATTTTACAAATTTTACTGTATAAAAAGTATTTGCACAAACTATCATATCTGAAGTAATTTTATGTAAAGCAAAAGGATATTGCTAAATGTTTTTGTCAGAATATTACTGTCAATATTTTCATAGTAATATATTTAATAAAACGTATTAGTAATATAACTTTTCCTTGCGCGCGCGCGCGCGTGTGTGTGTGTGTGTGTGTGTGTGTGTGTGTAAAACATTATTCTAGATAATAGTATTATTCAGGACGCGGTTATAACGATATTAACACGCGATAATTTATGTTATATAGAACATTTTGACATATTAGCACGCTAATATCTTTATAATCGTGTTTTAAATAGGAGTTAATATGTGAAAACATTTTTCTACACTCTTATCGTATATCAATTTTCAATTTTGAAAAAGATTGAAATTTATTAAAGAATATACTTTACACCGAAAAAGCAACTCTATTCGCTGAAATATCTAAAAATATTTAAATAGATACAGATCTGAAAATAATTTTGTTAAATTCAAAATAATTATGTAGAAAATTCAAGCGTGATGAGCAATGGTGCAAAAAAATTTTGACATTTTAGCAACTAGTTTGAGCATTCTATATCATTATTTTGACAATCCAACAAAATTATTTTTAAATCTAAATTTAGCTAAATTTTTAAATACTTCAGCTAAATCATTCTTTTCGTGTACAGAATTTCATATCTTTTTAATGTTTTCTTTATATATTTTTATCTACAATGTTTGTTGTACCTACATATCTTTCTATCAATATTTAATCAAAACATATTCCATGTATGTCCAGAATTTTATCTACATCATTAATGCTTCTTAATTGCAAGTTAATTGAACTCTAACGTCAGCATCAAGTATCTCACTTACGAAAGTTACGGAAACCGTCAATACAACGTACGCCACCTGCGACAGTATTGGAACTTGAGTTATTACGAGGTCAGGTAGATCATAAATGGAGGGAAATTACCCTCAGGGCTAACGAAAAGAAATTTCTTTAGCTCTCGTATCGATTGAAGGCGAGTGCGAACAATGTGGCACGCAGCACAATCCAATATCTTCACAGAAAAAAAAGGTTACAGTGATATAATTCAATACTTATGATAGTAATTTAATAATTCAATATTTGTTAAGGCAACTGCTCTAATCTTTTCTATACTCATTTTTTAAAATAAATACGAGTATAAGTATACATCTTTCGCAGAAACAGCAAACGACATGATATAAAATGCGTTATAAAATTGTAATAATCCTATTTCACAGATCATTAATCTTAAAAAGGAAAGTAATCTTAAAAAAGAAAAAAAATGCTTTCGAGTATTTTTTTCACATTTTCTCGCCTTGGGCAAAAAATTGTGTTACTGTATAAATGTCATAATATGATTGGAGAGCAGAAACAATTCAATAGATATTAATTCAATATATCGACGTATATATTGATATCACGGTACATTACATATAACATTACATATATAATATTTTTTGCTGTAATATTATGAATTATTATATGTAATATTATTATTTATGAATAATTATATGTAATATTATTATTTTTAATTAAAGCGTAAAAAAAAACGGAAATAAAACTTCTAATAATGATTGATTGTTATAAGGTGAATGGTAATAAAGACAATCCAACCGCAAATTCGTTTTGAACCATGTGCCTAAATTTAATTATTTTCTCAATCCAGTTAACAGCCATCATTTGAACCGTATACTCTCCAAGCAGAAAACAGTTAAAATGAATCTCGTTGTAGGTCTCGTTAAAATGTTTACGACACTAGTCGAGATTTTGCTTTTAATACGTGGAAATATTCTTCGCGTCCGCGTAAAGAAACGCGACAGATATTCTACAACTGTCGAGAACACCTATTCTATCCGTAAAAAATTTAATATTGCAAAAATTTTAGTCACGTGGTATACATATATATACATTAATACATATATAATATATTATTCATACATATATATATTACTTAATATAGTTTATATTTAATTATTTTAATTCGTTTAAATAGAGATATTTATAATTACAAACTATTAAAATTTTTAAATCTTTTACCATCTGAAATTTGGAAAAAAGTATAAGTCATACAGTCTGAAATGTGATTAGACGTCAAATTTTTGTACGTTATGTCATCTTCAAAAAATAGATGTAAATATTCTCCCTCACATTTTCTTACATTTTCTTTGGTGTATAAATTGATATTAATATAAGGTTTGCCCACAAATATTTTTAGAATATAATTACACAATGCAATAAACCAATGAAGAGAAAATCACATTTAGTGCCAATTATTTTATTCTCAAACGCGAAAATATTAATGCGAGAAGATAACTCACAACGAGAACCGAAGATTACAGAATGATAGTTACAGGAGTTCAAAAACATAGAGAATGCCGATTCTTTGAGGAAAAACACCTACACATCTATACAAACATTTTCCAATGTTTTAAATAAAAAGCGTCAAATAGCAGACCATTTATTGTGCAATATCAAAATTTGCACTTTTTCATGTTTTTTCATTCATTTTTTCATAAGTCTCACATCTGTTTTAAATACTTAGCGCAACATTTTTTTTATCCTTGCAAATATACTCAATCATTCATTTAATACAAATGTCGCGAAGTACAATTTTATTCAAGTCACGCACTTTTTCCGCTAACTGATGATATTCCAATGACTCGATTGCAATCACAGATGACAGATAGAAAATGTAATTTCCTTCAAACTGATATTGATGATTTACGAATAAGTGAACTTAAAGAGAAGAATATCGTGTATTCAATGTATGGAAAGCGACAGTTTAGTTAAAGTGTCTGAAAATTTAAATAGTACAGATCTGAAAAATTTAATTTTATTGAACATCAAAATGTACAGATCTTCAAAATAATTATGTAGGACACTTAAACTGATGTCAAAACTTTTTGCAGTATTGTTCTTCATATTTAAAACTCTTCTAATTATATTAATTTTTATCCAATCGAATTATTTTCAAATTTGTATCTAGTTAAATTTTTAGATCTAATGTAATCTAATCTAATGTAATCGAATTCAGCTTTATTTTAATTTTTGTTACATTTTATGCGAATCAATAAGAAAATATATGTAGCGAAAATGAAGGTCAAATGATTAAAGAACAATTTTTAATTTTAAAATAATGACATTTTGTTAATTTTGTATCTGACATTTCAAAGAAAATGTGATTTTTTTACTGTAAATTGAAATGCCAATTATATTTCGTTTGCTATCTATAATAGTTACGTTACAGATAAATCTAAAGCTTCTTCGAGTTTTGATTGCTATTATAGATGTAGCTTATTACATCTCTGATGTATTTCGCTATGTAGTTACGCTATGACCTTTCTGATGACGAAAAAGTGTAACTAAGTTAATGATACATTTCGGCATCTCTCTCGAACGATATATTTACTTATCGAAGATCCTAATCTTATTTTATCCCATTCTAGTAGGATAAAATAAGATTAGAACCTTCTTAGTCTTGTTTACCTTTAAATTTATATCGGATTTATGGACAGACAAGTTATAAATCCCTTCATCATACACTCATAGAATAAAATATTATATATTGTATCCGGAATAAGAATCGTTATCGTTAACATCACATCATTTTTATGAAAGGAATGAAATATCAATGTTAAAAATAAGTATTTAGCATAAGTATATATTTACAATTCTAAAAATGCAAATGCAGGAAAATTTCTGATTAATGTTCAAGGCCTTTTCTGCTTTTGTTACCCTATCTTTTCTTTTCTCAGAGTTTACTATAGCATGGCAAAGGCAGGTCGATATTTAGGAATAATATAATGAAGTAAAACACGGAGAATAGCCCATAATCAATTAAAATTTTTAGAAATCAAGACATAAATAATTATGATTTATCGATCTTAATTAATTACATAAATTGAATCGATCTTAATTAATTAATTAATTAATTACATTAATTGAACTCTACATCTATAATTATAAATACATTTCAGCTTTTATTAAAATCTATTGTGGTTTCAGTCTTTATTCTTAGAATTATCAATATTCATTTACCAAGAGAAACAACAGTAATTCATGGAAGATACAAAAAATTTAGATAGCAATTTGTCAATTCGCGTATCGAAGGATTAATTGTATCATTGCTTGATTGATAACCCTGCACATAGCTAATCACATATCTCCTATGTGAATTATGTGAAACGTTTCGTAATCGATTAACAGCTTATATTAACGATATATTCATGAAAGAATATACTCTTACATGTTCAAACGCATTCTATGTAGTGACAATGCACAGCGCTCATGTAACATTTGAAGCTCTATTAATAAGATAGCTCTATAAATAAGAGTTTATAATTTCTTCTAATAAACACTTCGTCAAATTTATAACAAATTTAAGTATATAATAAGTGCTTAACACAATCCAATTGCTTAACACAATCCAATTGCTTAACACATCTTAACACAAACGTACACAGGAATGCACAAAGTATAACATTGTGCACGATTCAATTAGAATTCAATTAGATTCAATGTGCACGCTGTATTATATGATAATATAGATAGATAATCTTACAGTCCGCGAGATATAGTGTGGTATTGTTGCAAGGAATTGATCCTCCTGTTTTTTTATGTGAATTGTATCTAAAGTGAAAAATTCATTGTCATAATATATCAGAAAGTCATAAAGTAATGAACGAAAATTGTCAACTTATTCTTTATTGTCAATCTTTGTTATTAAGTCAAATTACATATTCATAAGATAATTGAAGTTGAATTTCTATTTACAATATGAGAAAACAGGAACATCTTGCAAATTCGTCTAATACTGTTGACCGCAAGTGTTAGAATGGTGACAGATAGATATTAAGAGTATCTGATCAATGTTTATTTATTTGCTTGACAATTTTTTAATAAGTAACAATAAGAGTCGTCCAGACGATCCATGTCTTTCTGAGAGTTGATGCCTTTGTTTTATTTTTTAATATGTAGCATCTGTGATAATTCTTTTGTTGTAATTATTTTCAATATCTAGAATTAAGGCTCCCTCCCAATCAAAATTGTGATCGCAATTCTATGATTGGAGATGACAGATAGTTTGGAGGAACTCTGATAAATGTTACTTCTATATTCATTTATATGGGTTTTAAGTTGTCTTTACGTTTGTCCCATATACGACGCCTCACAATCTTAACAATTGAGTTGATAGACCACGTTTTGGTTTTGAAATTTGTTAAGTTTATCTTTATGTACTTTAATGAAGGAGCTTAACATGTTTAAGATTCTGTAGCCAATTGTAAAGATTGATTTGTTAAAAAATGCAGTGACGGAATACGAAACTTTAGGGATATAAAGTACCACAAAATATTTTTTTCTTTAAATCGTTTGTATTATTCACATTGTCGTTCTGTTTAATTTCTCATGTATCATTTTTTTATCCTTTTATTTATGCAATTAAAAATTAGGGATAAAAGGTAGCAATTATTTAGAAGAATGTTTATAACAAATTCAATGTTTTTTTGATGGAATCTGGGATGAGAAAGAAGAATGGCTCTGTCTACAAGATTGAAAATCGAACCAATTTTATGAGATATAGAATGATTGGAAAGAAAGGAGATATCTGCTGGAAAACATTTTTTTATGGAACAATTACCAGTCAACAATTACTTTATTATTCTCAACTTTCAACAGTAAATCTAAAAAGTTTAAGCATCTATCATTTTCAATTTCCAAAGTGAATTATAACCTATTATGGAAGCTGTTAAATACCATGAGAATGTCATCAATGTGTTCTCTTGGCGCAGTCATAATAATGTCATCGTATTTCTTTACACTTTAATACTGATTGTCAATACAATAGCTATATTAAATAATATTGTATATACTATCTGTAGTGTATCTCAATTATATTGTCTCATAATAATTATATTATCTCAATAACAATAAAATTTCAAAGCATAAAATAAAAATATTTTATAAACAAGTTTTGAAAAAATCAGTAAAAAATGAACATTTTACATCACAAATAAATTTTAAATAATAAATGTTTATTACATCTTGATATGAGTTTTGATTTCGGCTATGTCATCGAAACTGTCTTTTAATTTTAATCGAAACTGAAATCGAATTTTTGATCGATTTCTACTTGAAACATAAACTTTTGAACTAACAAGAAAATTTTAGAAAAAACAAAAAAACAGAAGTTAATACTTAATTTATATTAATTAATCGATGAACAAATTCAAAAGTTATGTAAGATTGTAAGGATAAATATAATAATTAAGAAGTTAATAATTATATTAATAAAAATGTAATTAATAAATATGTTAATTTTAAAACAAAGATTTTCATGCGTTTTCTATATTTTGTCTCGATATCCCATCAGAAATAGTTCCTCGAAAAGACACTTTGCGTATGTAATCAATTTATCTCACATTGCCATTTTATGTACCTTGATAACAAAATCAATTAATTTAGCAAATATTTTTAAATAAATATTATTTTCGTAGCCAATATAAACTGTAATTTTATTGCAAAAAATATAAAACGTTGAAGAAAAAGAATTCAAAAGCAAATTACGAAAATACCATTATACAACATATGTACTATGTATATACTATATAATTTCCTCTGTAAAATATTATCAGTTAATTTTCTAAATATAAACATACATATGATTTGTGTGTTCACACATACAATATTTCTCAGAATATTTGATGTTTTATATTAAACTGTTTTATGTTAAACATTAAATATAAACTGCAACACGGATTCATGGCAGACCTAGTTAATTGTAATATTATAAAGGATTGTAATCTCATACAGTCAATTTAACAAACTTTCAATTATATGGAATATTTATTCACAGAATTTATTCACGTTATTATCGTTATTGTGTATTTTTAACAGAGTATTTCAAACATTATATATTTGATTATGCTCATACTATATTGTATAGTATATTGAAAATAAAGTGTCAAAGAGATACAAACCAATAATAAAGAAATTAGCTTCAAGTCTTTTCTACGTAAAAATCTTATTAACGATTCTTTTTATTTTACAGCCGGTGCATGTAACTGTTACTGGCGTTCAAAACTCTAATTTGAACAAAAGAAGAAAAATCAAAATGTAAAGAGGACTATATAACAAAACAGGACGGAATGGCCATGTCATGGTCATATACAACAAGTACCTTGTCATCCTCCTCGATTACAATGTTAATGATGACAACACTATTAACGCCATTGGCACTAACGGCAAATTACACGGAAGCCAGTGACTTTGTTGGTAATACAACAAAAAATATCACTGTCAAGGAGGAAAAATATACGCCATACAGTGAACGACCAGAAACGTATTTTGTACCAATAATCTTTCTTCTGATCTTGCTAATTGGTCTTGTTGGTAATAGCGTGCTTGCTCTTATGATCCTGCGACACACAAACATGAGAAACGTACCTAATATGTACGTTCTTTCGCTGGCACTTGGGGATTTACTGGTACATAACATTTATATATGTAAATATATACATTTATGTATAAATACCTTTTTTACAGGAAATCATGTGATGCGTACAAAACTACTCGTACGTGTATGCTGTAAACCATTATTATTTCTTGTATTACCGAATTAAAGTAAAATATTATAAAGTTTTGACATAATATTACCTCAAATTTTTGACGGATGATAAATTACTATTTCATACTTCTGTATTTCAATAGTTTTTTTTTAAATTCTACTACAATTCCTCTTTGAAAAAAATACATATAAATTTCGTCAAAAATTTTCACTATTATATAGAAAATTAATAAAATCATTAATAAGAAAATGATCAATATTGTGCGCTTGTTTTATAAAATATCAATTTTAACACAAAATATAATTATGCTATACAAAAATGTTTAATTGTTTCCACAGTTAAAAAATTTATTGTCAACTTTATATTATAATAATATGTAGGGTTCAGGAACAAGAGATAGCACCTCGCTAACAATTCGATACAAGTTCAATATATATTTGCTCACAAACGATTTGCTATCGACACTCGTTACAATTTTCTTCTCGCGCGAACGATTCTGGAAAAATTCATTCTTACACCACAACGCGCAATCTCTTATAACTCTCGTAACTCTGTTTCTGAATGATACTCCCTCGATTCTATCGAAAACGTGCTCATGCTCAAAAATGTCTTTTCTTCTTTACTTCGTTCAACGAGTAAATGACTCGTTGCGAGGGTCTCATTTGCGCAGGTCTTTATAGCGTTGTACAGTGTAAAGTGGGGAGCACAGACTCATATGCATGGTCTACAATGGACAGTAGCAGTAGTGAATTAAAGAATAGGTGTAGAAATCGACCAATCGACCAATAGTTGAATGTTAGAAAAATAATCAATATCATATGATTGATCGATTCTACGCCTACTCCTTAATCAACTACTGTTACTGTTTATATAACGCATAAAATATGAGGCATAAGAAAATCAATCAGAGTTCTTTATTTCACAGAAAGAAAGGAAATAAAGCACTTTGATTGATTCATTTTCTTATGCCTCATGTTATGCATTATGCAAGAGTCTGTGCTTCCCGCTTTACAGAAAATTATCGATTGCACGCACATTATAATCCAATAAGTATGAAATCGATAATTTTCTTATAGAGTAAAAAACTGGTTCAACGATTCTGGTTCATCCTTATATATATATATATATATATATATATATATATATACATATACAGAATCGTTGAACCAGCTTTTTACCCTATAAGAAAATTATCGATTTCATACTTATTATAACGTGCGTGCAATCGATAATTTTCTCATAGGATAAAAAGTAGGTTCAACGATTCTGATTCACTCTGTATACATATATTACACATATATTATCCTTGTTTAACATTCGGTGAATAACAAGAACAAATGATGCATTATGCACATCATGAGTGAAACGGAATGCACTCTAAACTAATAGATCCAGATGCAAAATATTATCACATATATATGTATGTGATTCTCGCATCATCGCTTCACGATACCAAATAATAGTCTTAATTGACTCTTACATTCCTGGAATTTTCAGCAACAGCTTCTCTGTTCAATAATTAGTTATCCCAGAGATTACAATGCTCTTTTTTTTATATAAACAAGTAGCTTTCATTAATTACACATTCCATTAATTACATGATATGCGTTGCGATAAGCTTATATAAGCTTATATAACAGATAGTAACCGTTTTTTAACTGAAACGTCTAGTATCGACAGATGCAGTTTGCTCTGTCACAATACAAATACTGCTCAAATATCAGATTTGAGATTTTAACAGTTATTGACTATATAAATTGAATGAAAGCAATTAAGATCAAGTTTTTAGTTCTAATCATCAAATCTTTAATTATTTTACACCGCTGTATATTATTACTATTGTCTTCTTGCTTTGATCGATTACTATTGCGTAATTATTCAATTTGTCCTACAGGTAATAATAACATGTGTCCCGTTCACTTTTACCGTCTACGTTTTGGATTCTTGGCCTTTTGGATTATTAGTCTGTAAATTCTCTGAGTGCGCAAAGGATATATCTGTCGGAGTCTCCGTTTTTACTTTAACTGCTCTGTCAGCAGACAGATTTTTCGCTATCGTGGATCCTATGCGAAAATTACACGTTGCAGGTATAAAACCATAGCTGAAACTTATTTGAAATTTATTTGAAACTTAAAGAAATCATGTGCGATGTAAATCATTAAAATAACTAATCATTAAAATAAATCATTATTGAAGTCAAGGTCTAAGTAATTAATTTTTCTCAATAAATTAAAATTACATTTTTTTTATAGAGACAAATAAAATCCTTAACAAAAATAAAAGATTAAGTCTACTAATAATTAAATTAAATTATCTGATATTATTTATTCAAGGTAGTGGAAAACGAACAATACGTTTCACTGCAATTATTGTCGTCCTGATTTGGATTTTGGCTATAATATGTGCGATCCCAGGCTCCTTTTCATACATTAGATTCTTCAGGGTTAATCGGAACGTAAGCTTTTACGTAAGTCAAATCATCGTATTCCTAACTGTAATCCCATTTTAGACCTAACTCGTAAAGTACGTCATTAACAACCGTACGTAAAAGCTAAAGAATGTACGACGTTCTTCTCTATCCTATAAACCGTGTATAAATGATCTAAAGATTGATATACATATAAAATATATATAAAATATTATAAAATTCAAGGTATGTTATCCGTTTCCCGAGGAGTTCGGACCAAATTATGGAAAGATGATAGTAACATGTCGCTTTTTCATCTACTATGTTATACCTCTCACCATCATCGCCGTTTTCTATATATTGATGGCCAGACATCTTATGCGTAGTACGAGAGATATACTCGGCGAAATGCAAGGACAGGTAATCAATAGTTTATACATCAAATACAATAATTTATACAGTAAATATTACGTGTTTATTTGTGCGCATATTAATACATGCTGTATTTTAGATGAAACAAGTACAAGCCCGTAAAAAGGTAGCGAAGATGGTAATGGCTTTCGTAATTGTTTTTGCTGTTTGTTTCTTCCCGCAACATATTTTTATGTTGTGGTTTTACTTTAATCCAACTTCGCAAACGGATTATAATATCTTTTGGCACTACTTTCGTATCTTGGGTTTCTGCCTCGCTTTCATCAACAGCTGCATCAACCCTATCGCTCTCTACTGCGTAAGTGGTCCTTTCAGAAAATACTTTGACAGGTAAGTTTAAAATTGTAGTATATAGCCATAATCTATAATCAAATTACCTCTTGTATATTCACCCTTCCAGTCACCTATGTACTTTCGTTTACAATGTATAAATCTTTATCTCATTCCACAAAACTCATACCTTTATTTCTTAAGGTTTTATTTTTGCTACATCTTTCCACACTCCTCCATTCTTTCCCTTCCCTCTCCATTTCCATTCCTCCCCTATTCTTATTAAAATCCCCACCTACGATTAAATTTCTTTTTTCCCCTTTCTTTATAAATTTTTCCAATTTTTCCTCTAAAATTCTTTCCCTCTTGTCCTCCATAAACAAAGATAATCTCTTGATCGGAGCGGACGACACGCTCCATAGAATATATTTGGGACAATTATATCTCTCTTAACTATGAATATGTAAAAACCACGCATGTATATGTAACGCAGGCAGAATTGAACCCGAATCTGCGAATTGTGAATCCACGGATCGAGCACAGAACCACCCGACGCCTCAAGAAATCTTTAATCGTTTCTTTTCCCTATTATAAAACTACCATTAGCCTTATCTCTCCTCACTCTTTCGTCTGCTTCTTACAAACTATCTATCGCCTGTCTCTGCCTCCAATCTCTTCCTTGTCGAGCCCACGCTCGCAAAATCACACGCTCTTTAAACTAAATATCCGCACTAATCACCTGTTATCACTATTAATTTTCGCACATTCTCCGAAACGCATGCACTCACATACATGCCTAGTCGAATTCATATAAACCAAAATCTCCTTTCCTCCTAAACTCTTAAAATTTAATTGATTACGTCTAAACAACTTTGTGTTAGATACTTGTTTTGTTGCGCCATGATGAAGAGAAAACGGAGACGCCGACAATCACCAGATCCAAGTGCACGCGGACAAGGGCCAAGTTCTTCACTTGTCAGTTCAAGAAAGAATTTGGGCGATTCTCGTCAGGAACAACGAACTGTGATGCGTCTCTCTATTATGGCGACTGATATACGACCTAGGACTCCGATTAAAGAACAAGAAACTATTATTACTCTGTCGGCGAATCCAAATGGTATTGAGGAGTCATTAAGAACTCAACGAATCTCGATAGAACCAACCGTATGTGATCGATTAGTTCCTTCATAAAGATTTAAAGATGACATCAATGTCATATTTTTTATAATCATTTATATAAAATAAGTTTTGTGTCACTTAATATTGCTCAAGTAAAATTACCCAGTAAACATTAAGTCGTCTTTAAGGCGACTAAAAGACGTCATTATTCTGTAGAACGTCCGAAAAATTGTGCTAAAAGATGCTTTAAGACATCCTTAAGACGTCTTCTGAAGTCACGTTAAAATAATACAGATGGTTATGGTTTTGTACTCAAAATCTGTTTTGCAAAACTGATTAAATAAAACGATAGCCATCTGTGTCCTCATTAGACTATGAATTTGTCGAAAGTCTGTTGATAAGTTATGTCAGTAGATTAGTAGCAGAAACCGAGCAGAGTCTTCTCATATCAGATTCTATTCTTTTTCTGCAGGACTGTTCGATTTCTGCAGGACTGTTCGATTTCTGCCACTTCTGCTAGTATAATCTATGTATGTCTAGCAGACGTTGTCATATTTCTGACAGCAATTTGCTGACAATGTCAGATAATACAAACTCTATTTACAATTTGTTGTTTACCTGCAATAAACAATTAATAGTAGGCTCATAATCTGTCTTCGCAGGCTATGCTCTATTAATACGCGACGTACACTACTTAACACCATTAACTATTAACTATTACATTACTCGATACATGACACTGATTTACGAATTATTACGAAATTGCAATATGTCTTATTTTTATTCTCAAAAATGTCTAAAAAATATGTCCAAAATACAGCTTAAAATGACATTATAGGATATGACTAAAAGTCATCTTCTATTCAAGACGTCTATTAGATAAGTCTTAAAGACGTTTTAAAAAGGACATCTAAAAGACAACCTTGAAAAAGATATCTTTAAATTTACCTAAAAATCATTTAAATAACATCTTTTAAATAAGATCTTAAAGATGTCTCTTTTAAGACGTCTTTCGGATTGTCTTTTAGACATGCGTATTTACTGGGTATATTTTGATGATATCTTCTTACAAATCAAGCTTCAGATTATTCAATTGCGATATATTTAATTATGGCTTTCAAAATATAATAAAATTTTTCATTTACTAATTACGAATAATTGATATATGAAAAATTTTACTATTTTTTGAAAATCATAGTTAAATATATCGCTACTAATATTTGGATTATTTAGTGATATAACATATTAAAGTGACATATTTATTGTTCCTTGATGCAATTTAGGATAATGTTACGCAAATAAATTTCTGTTATTGCATTTATATTTGATCATGTACGAAGAAGTTATATTTAAATATAAGAATATTAATGAAAATAGATTAGCGAAATATATAAACAAAGTAAAATAAGCTATTTTCGTATGCTTTTATGAAAAATTATACTATATTTAATAAATACTCACGAAGAGAATTTTTTCTTAGAATTTATTCTGAAAATATAACAGTCGTGGGACATTGTATTTCGAAGAATTTTAATGTAAATCTCTCATTCATTAATAAAACTACAATAAAGTATAAAATAAGTTTGATCAATTTTACTGAAGTGCATGATAAAAATCTTTAAAATATTGTATTGTTTACAACTATCATTTTCAGGATAAATTTAAAAAAAAATTCTCTCCGTGATATTTTACTGAATAAGTTACAGTATTAGAAGTTTTTTATTTCTTCTTTTTTTTTATTTCTTTACTACGTTATTTATTTTCTACTGTTTTTTTTTATGTGTTTATTTTTCTATACAAATAGCGGTATACGATTTTAATAATTTCTTTAATAAATTCTCATTTTTTTTTCATCTTAAAGCTGTAGCTTAAAATATAACGCATAAAAATATAACTTGTTGTCGATTTAAAATTTCTTATTTCTTTTATATGCAAAATATGAGAGAAATTATTAAAAATGTATACTTCTATTTGAATAGAAAGATAAAAAAACATTAAAAAAGCATTAGAAAATATAATGAAGAACCCTGTTTAAAAATTCTCATTGAAACTGATTGAAAAATTTCCTACGGGTTTGAATCCGAATTGTGCAACAACAATCTCCGATTGAAAAGTAGATTTCCCATTGACTTTCTTAAATCGGAATGAATCAGCACTTAAGTCAATAAGAATCAATGATATATTCGTAGGCAAAATCAAATGAGTTCCAATGGGTTTTTCCAACGATACACATTCAATAAGATTTAATCAAAATGAATGAGAGTCAATCTGCAAATACTTATAATTGATTCGATGTAGCTTAATCGGAATTAATATTATTTAATATGAGAATCTATAGATTCTCATATTTGCATGTGTAACTTACAAAATCCTACAGAATCCCATTAAATTCGGTACTAGTAACTTTTCGATTAAAACCCATTAAGCGTTTATCATAAAAGATCTAATAGAATCTTATTAAATTCAGTAAAAGTGAACTGATTAAAACTCATTGAAATCATAATATACGAAACTCAATAAATTTCCATTAAATTTGTTCAATGTGAATTTTCGCTATTTCGAATAAAAGCCATTAAAGACATATGGTATAAAATCCGACGGAATTTCGTTAGTTTCGAATAATGATGTTTTCCAATTAAATTCTATTGAAATAGTATCTTAAAATCCGATAAAATCCTATTAATCTCGGTACATATGAATTTTTTATTACATCCCAATGATTGCCGATCGTGCGAATTCTGATTGAATCCTATTCAACTTGGCCACAAATATCTCCCGTTTAAAATCCATTGAACGTGTATGCTATGAAAACTGAATATTCTATTTATCTCGAAGCAGTTTTCCGATTAATACCCATTGAATATCATTCGTGTGAAATCTGATACAATCCTATTGAATTTCATCACGTAAATCTTCTGTTTAAAATCCATTTAATGTGTATAGTAGAATGATCGATTCCATTTAATTCTGAAAATTGCAATTATCTTATTAAATCTGATTGATGACCAACGCTTCCAATGGGTAAACAGTAAACACCTATCAATTCTTATATCTTATAGAAGATAGAAATTCTATCGAATTTTATTAATTTTCAATCGGATGAATTTATTTCCCATTAAAGCGATTTATTCCCATTATATTTCTATCGAATTTGGTTTCTATCGATTTCAATGGGAAATAAAAAGGAGTTATTTACAAGTTTTTGAAACAATATTGATCTCGACTGTATATGAGAGAAATAAGAAATTTTAAATCGACAAGTTATATTTTTATGGAATACGTCTACGTAATCAATTAGTAAATGTCTATATTAGTTTTTACTTGTAATATGTACGAAAACAGATGTGTAATCAAATGAAATATGTAAATAAAAATCCCTCAAAAATATTTCATAAAAAGTCTTCTTATATAGCGTTTGAAAAATGTATGTATCTACGATAATTATAAAATCTCAATTATGTTATTGTTTGCATGTTATATTCGTAATTGTTTTATTACTAGAAAAAAATTTAAGAGAAAAATTATTTCTTTAGTTTATTCAAAACATATTTAAATTTTATTAAATAAATTCCCCGTGAAATAAAATATATTTGATGTGACACTGATAACAAAAATTAATAGCGCGTAAAAATATATTACAATATACTACTATTCGTTTTTATTTAATTAATTCGTTTTTCATTTAATTAAATTTAATTAAATTTTTAGTCCAACGTTCAATAAGATACAAATAATAAAGTTATCGATTCCTAATAACTGTTCTGTAAAATATTTTGTCTATGATATTTTTTGAACTTTTTATATTTATTAATTACAATGCAAAAGAAATGGTACAATATGTATGAGCATCAAATTTACAATCAATATCAGATTTTTTCAGTTTTAAATGTACAATGAATATTTATAATAAATTCTTTTACAAAACATATAAGTTGCTAAAAAATTAATTTTGCTATATCTATAAGATTATAATTAGCAATATATTTGTGTAGAAAATTCTTGTCGCTTATAAATATAATTATATAATATAATAAAGGTACTTTCCATTTGATGACACAAGTCGATCCAAGTGTCGTGTTATCTTTGTCACTCTCTGAATGTCAAGAAAAATAGAATGACTCTTGTGTCAACTTATATGTTTCTTCAAATGAAAAGCATCCTAAATTGCAGCCCATAAATATTCATTGTAAAATTGCTTTGTATTTAAAACCGAAATTTGCATATTTCTAAAAAAAGTTTATTACTCGATCTAACGGTTTTATAACAGAACAGCTGCAAGTACATTACATTTCTATGCAAATATCCAGGATTAGATAGTGCTAAGTTAAAAAGATAAAAATTAAGTTAAAAAGTTAAAAAGTTAATTAATTTTAACTTAACTTAGTTACATTGTAGACTCTTAACTTTTTAACTTTATTTACATTTTATCAGTAACTATTATTTTTTTTTAAGTTAAGTCTCAGACATAATACGCGGCAATAGCGATAGCTTAAAATGAGATGAAAATTGCAAAAAAAAGCAAATTTACTAGGTGTTGACCATTGAAATTATAAATATATTCTAGTGAATTTGCTCACTTTTGTGAGCACCTGATTTTCACTTTATTTCAAATTACACAATCGAGCCCCAGATTTCAATCTGTCAGAAACCGTGTATTTCGATGTAGTTTCTGCTAGATTAAAATCTATTATTCCTTATTATTAAAATATAACACATCAATACCATCTTCGGCTCACGTTGAACGGCTGTTCAGTGCAGGAAGATTCATTTTCAATAACTTGTGAAGAAAACTGTCTGACATTTCGAAATGACTTTATTACATAAATTTAATAAGTATATGTTGTATGAACAAAATATTCAATCACAGTATACATAACAGTCTATGTAAATATAACAGTATATATAAACAAAACATGTAAATATAATATTGAGTATTTTCTAAATGAAGTATACAGGGTGCGTCACCATCCGGACAAATCGAACAATTTCTTTAAACAAAATGTTTTTAATAAAAAATTAAATATTACAAAAAATCCTTTTACATAGCACGGGGGATCCCTAGAGCACAATTATTCGATATATCCCCTATTAGCTTGAATGATGGTCTCTATTCTCGATCTGAAGCGTTTGCATGCACGCTGTAATGTAGCGCTATCCATGCCGACGAATGCTGCCTCAATAGCGGTCCTTAATGACATCACATTGGGATGCCGAGACTTGTTTGTGACCCTTTCAACTACACTCCATACGTAATAGTCCAAGAGATTTAAATCTGGACTGTTGGGAGGTCAAAATAGGAACTGAGGCGAGCAACTCGGCTTGTCCTAACAGCCTCAGAGAGCATATTTTTAATGGATATGATTTGTATCGAAGGTCCTCCTCAGCAATTCGACGCATGCGGGGGTCCCCTCGCGGTGCGTTCTTTCAAGCGACTTTTCCTTGCTGGCATACTGGAACCTTCGTTGGATTGTTCTAAAGCTGTATATTTTGTCACAACGTCATAAACGGTTGATCTCAGGTATCCAAAGAACCGAATTTTTTCCATTGCTGAGCGCTCAGCGCGAAGGGCTTCGATAATCACGGCTCTTCGATTATACTCCGCACTTGGTTTCAACATCGCGATCATTTTGAGAATACTGAATGTTTATTAGAAGCATCAGACTTGGACGCCAACCACATCCTCTAGCAAAGGCACAATATAGTGAAAAATTTAAATTGAAATTTGTTCGGATTTTTTTCAGTGACGCATCCTGTATATTTGTCATTTCCATTATTTATAAGACTGAAACCCTGGAATCTTGAAATAAAAAAATTAAAAAGAAAAACAAAGAGTAATGGCAAATTTTGCCTATTTTTTGGACCTCGAATTTCGAACTTTTTTTTATGGCAAATAGTATTATACTATTAGATGAAACATTAATCCTAGTAAAATTTCAAGATAAGCATAGGCATGGTTCCGGAGATACAAGGGGGTGAAAGCACCCCGATCTGTGGGAGGCAAGGGGACTCACATTAAAAAAGCATCCCGATCTGTGAGAGGCAAGGGAACTCACATTATAAAAACACCTCGATCTGTGAGAGGCAAGGAGACTCACATTAAAAAACCACCCGATCTATGAGAGGCAAGGGGACTCACATTAAAAAAGCACCCCGATCTGTGAGAGGCAAGGGGACTCACATTAAAAAAACACCTCGATCTGTGAGAGGCAAGGGGACTCACATTAAAAAAGCACCTCAATCTGTGAGAGGCAAGGGGACTCACATTAAAAAAGCACCCCGATCTGTGAGAGGCAAGAGGACTCACATTAAAAAAACACCTCGATCTGTGAGAGGCAAGGGAACTCCCATTAAAAAAGCACCCTGATCTGTGAGAGGTGTCAAGTGTCGTTTCAACTCCATCTATCTCGGGGAATTTTCATACTAGACAAAAACTAAGGTCATATTTGAATCCGGCGTAAAAAAATCCATAAGAAACGATATGTTTCACTTTGTTAAATATATATTTTATTCCTTGGACACTTGAAGAGTGTACTTTCAAGTGAAGATTATGAGAAACCATCACTTTCATCCTTTCATATCTCCGGAAGCGTGCCTAATATGCTCATCTTAAAATTTCTCTAGGATTAATGTTATATCACATAGTACTATTTGACATAAAAAAAAGTTTGAAATTCGAGGCAAAAAATAGGCGAAAAAACAGGTCTTTTTGCCATCAATCTTTAACTTTTAACTTTTCAATTACTTTTTTTATTAACTTAATTTTTAATTCAATTAATTTTATTATAAATTAACTTGTAGCTTAACTAAGTTAAATTTTCAAGGTTAACTTTAACTTAATGTAGTTAAAAAAAAAAGTTAATTTATCCAATCCTGCAAATATCTATTTCCATAGGTTTGTTCGCGTCGCATGCTCATATCCTTGTTATACAGCTGGTCATAAAAAAGTTGCAACATTTTTTTTCGATGGGTTTCGAAATTCAACCTTGTTCAGCAGTTGAACATAAATGGTTAGATCGATTGAACATAAATGATTAGATCCATAAGTAAGAACCAATCGCTCGGTGAACAAACTGTATTCTGAAACCCATTGAAAAAATATTTTTTACACCACTGCCCGTATCGCCCAGCTGATTGATTGCTGCTTCTGTTATTTGACGCTTGTAAATACATCTTTACAGATTTTGAGAAAATCGACAATTAAAATGGTCCTGGATAAATTGAAATGGTCCACCCAGCATATATATATATATATATATACACACATAAAGAGAATGCCATTGATAACACTGAACATATTCAACATCATGCTGGGCGGCTACACCCGAGCTTACGCCTGATTTGTCCATTATGTAGATCTCGTTCATTTTCTTTTGTAATCTATCGACCTATAGAGTATTGATTGTTCTTACTCATACAGCACAAAATTTGCAGCAATATCACTGCAAAATTTCTGCAATATTACTGCAACATGTAACGTTGCAGCAATATTGTAGCAGTGTCGCTGCAACTTTTGTGCAACTTTGTGCTGTAGAGGTATTTACATTGTAATATATCCAGTATAAGGACCATTCCACATAAACTTGCACAGCCGCATAATCATAAGCATAAAGAAAATTATCCAATCACATTTCTATCATAAAGACAAAATAACATACGATTGGATGATTTTCTTTATGCATATGTTTATGCGGCTATGCAAATTTGTATGGAATGGCTCATAATGGATTGCGCGGTGATGCGATGGCCTCTACCAGAGAGAATCGAGGGAGAGTGAAGCGGACTCACCTGGAAGCCGTCATTTTTAGTGCATTGTTGAAGTGAATAGGAGCGTGATGGAACATACGGTGCTGCACACACTAGTATTGTACCACACTAGTATGTATGACATATATGTACCTACACACACACATACACATTTGCGGAAGTGCATTATAAATGGCGGAATCAATCAGAGAAGAGAACACTCTCCAATCTCCTTTGATTCTTTCTAGCTTCTACAAGAAAATTTACGACAAAAATTAAATAAGACTACACCAATGAGAAAATCATAAGAAATACGAGAAACGCTCCTGCAATCGATGACGACGGTGCCAAGAGTATAGAGATCGGGCAAGTCTACAGCCGCGTATACTCGGACGCCTTGTGGATCGTTATGAAGTTAGAATCACTATAATAAGAGTCATCAGATCGGAAGGACGCGATTGCTGGGACGTCGTTTACACAACTTACACGTACAGAGTACGTTATCAAACTCACGTTTTCACTAACACATCGCACGGTCCTGGACATGGCGCTGACCAAATCCCAAGGCGAATCGCTGATGTCTCGACTCTTATTATAGTGACTCTATTGCGAAGGGCAATAAAGGCGACATTTGTATTTTAGCTTTCTGGCCAGGGTTAATGGCCATCACGTTCCCATCAATAATCGCTATCGCTCCACGAGTCGATTGTCATAAAGTCGCTGTAGACCTAAACACTGTAAAAAGAATTAAGATTTAAAAATTATTAAAATTATTAAAAAAATAATAAAGTTTATTTTTACTATTATTTTATTATTATTTTATAATTATTATACACACAATATCTTTAAATATAATTTAAAAAAGAATGATTTCTCACAAAAAATAAATAAAAGATAAATATAATTTTGTTATAGTATCAGTTTGGAAATACTGTATATTATGTTCAAGAAAGCTCATACGAGAAGAATCAATAATACTTTGAAGATAGCACGCTCTCGTAGCAATCTTTCAGGAAGGTATTTACGCGATAATTTAATTTAATTTAATTTAGTTTAGTTTATTGCAAAGCTATATATTAAAAGCTATATGAAAAAAACTATATGTTAACGAAGTAAACATAAAGTAAGTAAAGTATTGTTTCCGACAGTAATTCTCTTGTAGTTCTTTCTTATTTTATTCTCTTTCGTATGATTAACTTTTCAAGAATTATGTACCTTGAGACACGATGGACACTTTTGTTTCTTTGCCTGTGGCTGGAGAGACAACAAGAGCCTCTCTCTACAACCGAGTACGTAATCGTGCAATCAATCAAATTTGCCTGGATATTTTTTAGGATAATGCAATTCGTGACAATATTGAGAAATAATAAGCTATACTGTACTTGACGCCGTCGTAAGCATCTGGAATCCAGACTTTGACAGATCGCGTACATGTATGCGCACTGGTAAAATTCACCTATCGTTGTATCTATAAAACATAATTTAAAGGAACTGATCATTATATATAAATATATAAATTTATATGTAAATATATAAATATATAAAAAATATATAAATTAAAATATATTTTTAATTATTAAAATATATAAATTAATATAAAAATACATATTTTAATATTATTAGATATAGATAAATATTACCATTAAAAAAAATATTTAGCAAAAATAATTATTTCTACAATTATAAGTGAGATATAAAGAGAAAATTACCTTAGATTTTCCTGCTAAATCTCGTACTTTGCGATGCTGATTCCGTGCAGGGCCATCAATCTCCCCTCTTGTTTCGTTCTAGCATTTGTGACAATCTCATAGCTATGACAACCGGAAATGAGAAATTAATATTCAATATGCTGTTATTTCCGGCACATTCTGGCCGGTATCTTTGTCATATAATCATATGCTTTCATTATGGATGCTCACGCGAAGGGTTACTCATTTACGAAATCAATGAATTCAGTAAATGAAATAATCAAATATTCCTCATTGAAATCAAGAAATCATTTGAAATCAAACAAAAAAGTATCTTTGTACGTTCAATCGCGTGTCTCGAATTTCTTTTAGAAATCAAATGGAATCACTTTGAATTCACGTTGAAAAAATATAAAAATATAAAATATAAATAAGAAATCAGAAATCACTTTCGTGAGTAAAGTCTTTCGTAAGTGAGTCAATTATTTTTTATTAAGATTCAATATTTATGGACTATCTGAAATTAATTCT
Organism: Acromyrmex echinatior; assembly: GCF_024713525.1. Taxonomy (NCBI): domain Eukaryota; kingdom Metazoa; phylum Arthropoda; class Insecta; order Hymenoptera; family Formicidae; genus Acromyrmex; species Acromyrmex echinatior. The sequence continues at coordinate 5,011,557 of NC_141865.1, read as the reverse complement.
CTCTTTACAGTTTAATTTGCAGTTTATTTGAATATTTATAAAAATCTTTAGCCAATCGTGGGACTTGATTCTTCTTATGCGTTAAATGATTCTAGAAAAAATATGTAAAAACAGAAAAACTATTTACCTATTTTATAAATGTTTAAATGATAGACATGATTTCATTTCAAATAAAAATAATTTTTCAAAAACTCATTTTCATTTTAAATACATATTTAAAATTGGAATTATTTTAATTATTACACAGCCCTGCTGCTCTTAACGACTGCAACAGTATCGTTACATTATCATTTCATTGAAAAACTTAAAATATAAAAATTCAAAATGGCGGATCCATTATAGAGAATTTAAAATGATGGATCCAAAATGCAAAAAATGACATTCGGTCTGCCATATTAGATTCATTTTAATATTTTCTATATTTAAAATTTTTCAGATTTAGTATCAGTGATCTCTAGAAAGCCTAAGATACTTTTTTGATACAAATCTATCTACTTTTCATTCAATCCGCTAATTTAGATTCACCATTTTACATTTCAGAAAACGGTCATGATTTGACGAAAAAAAATCGCACATTAAAAAAAAATTCGTTTTAAAGGTGAAGATTCACTCTTTAGAGTGACGCTAATGAAATGGAAAAATAAAATTTCTTTTGTCACAAAAAAATAGTAAATATGGCAAAAAAACGTTGTTTTTGGCTCATATTACTCGATTTATCTGAAAAAATCTGACGTGATGGGCATCTTTCGCTGGCGGATTTGGATTCAATGATCTTGACTCTATTATCTCGGGAATAGGCGTGTCTTCCCTACGAAACTAACGTTAATAGACGCGTCCTGGCCATTTTGATCGAAATATATTTTCGCACATATATATTATAACTAGAATATATATATAATTATAATTATTATAAGTAATAATTAATAAGAAAATAAGACTTTCTACAAACACTAATTACACTAACGTAAGTGAGCTTACATCCGGGACGGACGTCTTGACTTGGATGTTGCATCATTCTTAATTTTTATCAAGTTGCCAAGCTTTTTCGTGATTATTTCCTTTTTTTGATTTGTTACTTGTATTTTTGAATTAGTTTATGGCTAGTTTATCGCAGCTGGACTGACTGCGAGAACCAATAAAAGAAGAAAAAAAAGACTAACATAAGTGCACGCGCTATGGTTTTTAGACTGACAAACATATCAAATTTTATGTAGGTATAAGCGTGTTCACGTCTATTTTCGCATATTATATGAAAAAATATTAACAAACATTTAAAGGTAAAAATATAATAGTGCCAATAAATTGAAAGATATAAATAGAAAACGGAAGAATACGGCAAAATGACCATAGCGCGACTACTCCTGGGTTAAGATAAGCTGGCCCTACTTGCCGCAATTTTTTTTATTGAACTTGTGTTATTATACAAGATATAATATATAATTAATTTTATAATTAATTATATAATATATATATTATATAACTAATTATATAATATATAATATAATAATTACCTGTCCACTTTTTCGCTGTTGCCTGTATCTCGGTAAGAAAGATACTCAGATATGCAACATAACAGCGCACAATATAATAGACACAACATAAAAATGCACAAACTTAACTTCTTCACAAAATTAACTTCTTCAATAATCTTCAACTTCTTCGGTTCCTAGTGAAAAGGATAAACTTAGCCAGTTGTATTAAAAATCCTGACAAAACTGAACGAAGCTAACGTAATGTTACTGAACGAAACGCAACGAACAAAATGTATCAAATATGAAATAAAGACAAGAATATGCTCGTCCAGTAGTAGGGATGGAGCACTGCGCAGGCACAAGCATACGTCATGGCATACGTCATACTCGAGCAAATTCGACTGTTTCCGGAACGATCAATAAAGGGTGCTTCCCAGCAAGGATACAGGACAAACACAATGAATCAGAAAGAATCAAGAGAGAGTGGAGCGGATTCAGCCGGCAGCGCCATTTGTTAGAGCGAGTACAAGATATGGTAGAAGCCCAGTTTAAACCCTTGGTGTAATTAGGGTTGCGGACAATTTGAACGCTTTCAGCGCTTTTAGTTCAGTACTTCTATTATTATTTTACATCTAATAAATGATAAAAACAGAATGATGATTACAAATGCTTAAAACGTGTGAGCATCCAAATAAGCGCAACCTAGGCCACTGTCCTTGCTGGAAAGCACTCAAAATATGATCACCGACATATACCGAATAAATTCTGTAGTCCAAAGTTCGAGTGATTTCATATTCAAAATGCGTTGTGCTAAAGGATGCGAAAATCATTGTCATAAGACAAATAATGAATCGGATTGAAAGGAGTCGGAAAATTTTTTTGATTGAAAGGTATGCTTAAAAGCTACATTCGAATTTCATGCTTAATGATGATGAACGCTTGTAAACAATTCTTATTGGCTTTAAAACCCGTCACACATAAAATGCATATAGCCGCTAAACCAATGAGCATCTTAAATTAATATGACTGGATGCTCATTGGTCCAATGGTTTTATGTTATGCTTGTGCTGTTATGCACTTCATGTGCGTAGACTTAAGGGGATCCTAAAGAGAAATTCAAACTTCGATGAAGTCGAAGGTCGCGCGCTACGCATAAAGTCCCTAGATTTCTAAAATATCGCAAACTTGCCTCCATCTTGATGCAAAACGGTCATTTTCAAACTTATGTATTTGTATAGACGTAATTATTTGAGAAAATAAAGCTGTAAAATATGTAAATTAATTTTTTAATTGAAAATAATTTATTTATGAACCAAAAGAAATACTACACAAATGCTTAATTTGTATATTTTTTCTAACATGGATTTTTTTCATTGTGAAGTGTTAGTGCAGAAAAGTATAACTTGCTATTGTAAGTATAGGTGTCGGTTCTCCATAAGACGTACTTTTCGAGATGCGTTGGTTACGAAAACCAATTGTAAATTCGTTTAGCATTTTTGTTAGAGTATTCTGAATGGAGTACAGATTCTTACGGAGGTTTAAAACAAAAATGGAGATTAACGGAAGTTCGATTGTAATAGCTAAATCCCGGACTAAATGGCTGCTCTCAGGCTTCTCTCTATTTTGAGCTGTCATATCTTCTCTCAGGTTTCTCTTTGCTGAAGGACCATTTTTACCAACGCGTTAGCTTAATCGGCCGTTAACCAATCGTATTTGCTATTTAGTAGAATCGACCAATTGCGGTTGACAGTTAATCACGATTAAGCGGGGAGCATAGACTCTTGCATAATGCATAATATATGAGGCATAAGAAAATGAATCAATCAAAGTCTTTTATTTCTTTTCTTTCCGTAAAAAATAAAGGACTCAGATTGATTTTCTTATGCCTCATGTTTCATGCGTTATGCAAAAGTCTGTGCTCCCCGCTTCAAACTTGATCGACGTTGGTGAAACCGACCCAAAGTCGGCCTGTTTTACCATCACGTTTTAAGAAAAATCTCCAAATTGGCTTCATCAATTGCAAAATTTGTTTACAAAATTAAAGAACACGAAAAGAAATTTTTAAAAACACGATTTTATGAGAAAATCGAAAAAAAATTTTAAAAATTCACTTTTTCTGATTGGCACCTAAGATCAACACATTTGCTTGATATAAAAGTTTTATAGTTTATAGATTGAAAATAAGTATGAAGCGAGATTCACTTGAACACTATTGAGTTTGTGGAATTAAGATTCAAAGCGTAAAAGAAAATATTTCTTCTCGAACATAATTACGTGCTTTGCAAGAACTCGTCGGACCAAAATTTCGACAGAGCCAAAATTCCGTGTAGTAGTAGTTGCGCGGTCTTGCGATAGATGGTGCTGGCATATCATGCGTATCAAAGAATTTTTTTCAATAGGGGGTGAAGGGTCAATCAACCTAGGGATAGAACCAGTTGAAATTTGTCTTATGAATAAGTTTACTATTTCGATAAGTTGAAATCTTATTTAATTCTGTTCCTAATATTTGATATATTGTGCTTAATTAGTCTTTTTTGCAAATTAAGTTTAACACAAAAACTTCTATTACCAAACAATTCAATAAATTTAGAACAAATATAATATTAAAATACATAATAATACATAATAAAATCTGGTTCAAATAATTCAAATAAAAGAAATTATGCTAGAAGGGCTACGAATCAAACAAACAAATTTTAATGTAAAATGATACAATTGACATTAAATAAAACATAAAAGTAAAAACAAAGATAAAAATATGAACTAATGTTTCGATTCCAATATAAAATATAATATTATTATATCTTATTCTTATTATTAGAAATGAGCGATATAAACAAATTTTTATCACAACTTGTTTAAATAAATTTTCAACTTGTGTGCACCACAAGTGTTTTATGTAATACTAGTGCATAAGTATAAAGTTCTTATACAAGAAATTACTACAAATGAATATCTCCACAAGCATTTTCTCGGTTGCCTGAATCCGATGGCAATCGCAACTTCGAAGTAGTTCCTACCTCATAGGGTTAGTAATCTGATTTTGGTATAACGAGGCTTTCTATCTAGTATCTCTATCTGCAATTTTAAAAAACTTAAATGCAGATAGATTATATCTTACATACATATGATAAATAAAAGCACTTCCTTTGTACATATTGTTTTCGTTTATATGTACTTTCATATATTTTTTCGTTAGAAATGTAGTCTCAAAATAGATTGGCGTTACACAGAAATACAATTAAAAGAAATTTCATTTTGTTTCTTTTTTTTTTTAATTTATACGTTGTATATCATTAAACAGAATTTTTTTTAAATGTGTACATACGTAAAAAAAAATTGAAAATGCTATTACGTAATTTTAAATTTTAATTCATTTAAAAATGAAGCTATCTTTATCTTTTGTATATGTATACAATGTATACATATACTATTAGGTGTTGGAATTAATTCGTAGCGTTTTACAAGTGATGGGAAGTACTTTCATTAATGTATTTTTTAATGCTCATGTGAAATAAATAACATTCTTTCATTAAAAACGCTACGAATTAATTCCAACACCTAATATATAAATTTAAGATTTAAAAAATTGTAATATATATATTTATATTTAAATATATTACAGCATAATATTGAAAAATATATATTCTTTGTTATTGATTATTTCTACTTTTGGTGCACTGTGGCAATATTACATGTGCCACATACGGTACATCAGGTGCACCATTGTCGTCTTTCAAACGATCTTCGAGTTCCAGTTGTAACGCTTAATCTTGTTGATTTTTCCCTCAACGACAGACTCAAGAGACGTCAGTCGACGTTAAATTACGAGTTACAAACGCATTGATAGAAACACATTTTCGCACATATATTTTTATAGTCGATCGTTCTATTTGATCTACGTTGTATATAGAGACTACTGCATCTCTCAACAACACGGGAATTCATATTGCTTGTAAAATAAAATTGAAAGTTTTATAGATCGATTGTTCTCGGTTGCGTATCCTGTTATTTATAGTTTACGTGTATGTCGAGTGCATCCATTTTAATAATATACATATATATATTAGGTGTTGGAATTAATTCGTAGCGTTTTTTAATGAAAGAATGTTATTTATTTCACATGAGCATTAAAAAATACATTAATGAAAGTACTTCCCATCACTTGTAAAACGCTACGAATTAATTCCAACACCTAATATATATATATATATATGTATGTATATATATTTGAACTAATTACTAAAAGAAAGGATTTTGAGAAAAACGCTAATAATGTAATGCTAATAATCAAAATTTGATATTAACGTTCAAATTCTTATTGTTAATAAAACTTATATTAATTCGGTTATAATGCATATTAAAACTTCTTTCATCAAGTTTATTAATGTTAAACCTGTGCGACTTGAATAATCATTTCAACTTTCTTACACAATGAAAGTTATACATATATAGTTAAATAATTCTTACATATAAAAAGTATTCACTTCGGCTAGCAAACTAGGACGCGTGATATTAAATTCTCGTACTACCACAAGAACTCTGAAGCGCCATCCTCCTGAAAAAGAAACTCCCTATGAGCATTCGGATCAAATAATAGCGTGACATGTTCCATTTGCATTTCGCATTTTTCATTCGTTACGGCGTAGCAGCAATTTCATGACCAAAGGTATGCCATTAATTTCAATAACATTCATAAGTTTTTTATCAAGGCCTTTTTGCGTGAGAGGACTGTGTTACACAATTTAACATAAAAAGTTATCAGATCACCATTGCACAGTTTTAATAAAACTTCTAAACTTCAAGAAAAATATGCTCCATACAAAAGCATACGCTGATCCTGAAAAAAGCTGACGCCAAAACCTTTTCTCGCAACTTTATCGTATTGGTTGCGTGAATGGTTAAGAGGATAGAAACTTGTTAGCTGATTGATTCAGATGGACAAAAGCTACCGATTCTAAGGGTGGCTCTTTATAGGATCGAGATAACCAGAATGTTCAGACCCCGCATTGTCAAATATTCTTTCATCAGTTCCCGTCATTGCTTTTGGACTTCGTCCACCAAAAATGAAGATTCATTTTACGCCTTTCTTCTTTATCTTGCAGATTATTAGGATCAATACTCATCTTTGTATAATTCGAGTAAATGAAATCCTAATTAAACTAAATGCGAACAGAAATTGAATTAATCAAATAGCATACAGGTTATATATGTATATATATATGAAGTTTTTTAAAATAGGTAGCGCCCCCATTTTTTAAATAAGTACTATAATAAAACAAATACATGTTTTCATGACATAAAATAATAATAATGATGAAATTCTCGAACTCTTTTAGTGTTACAATAAATGCGAAAACGCAATAAGTAGCGAAATGCAAATCAATCCCTAAAAGCGATAGCGAAGAAATTTTCTTAAGCTTTTCCGAAGTGAATATTTTTCATTAAAGATTACTACACATTTAGAGCAAATTATTTGCATCCTACTTCCGTGTAATATTTAATGGATTATGCGACAATATCACGCAAACGCGCGGTCTAGAGTATGATAGCATTAGAGAGTAAGTCACGAAAGTGAAACACGCCATGTTATTATCGTCATTCAAGCTGAAGGAAATCATTAAAAGACAATGTTAAGTGTTTTTATCAACGATACTTACACGATACTATCACTATGTGCATTTTAAAAAGCATTTATCAAAATTTCCACTATTATGAATACTTTAAATAATTTGCTTTAAGTATTTATAAAGAAAATACTTTTTTCTATAAATTCAACAAAGAGTAACATTTCATTAATTGTTATATCTCATAAATTACACTCTTCGTTAAATGTTCTTCTGTATATTTGAATTTTTCTTTCAATAATACATTCCTTCAATTCCAGTTCTTTCAAATACATAGACGAGTTACGTGAATGTCCACAGCGAATAATGCCTAATGAATAGATGTAAATTATACGCACAAACCGCATTATGCTGTTGGTAATTCGAATTATTCAGATGAATTGAGTGGAACTTTTCATCAGTCGCCGTGATTGCTGACGGTAGCTCGAAATATTGGAACATTTTCAGAAGAATTTCTTCGCTATGGCAACGACAATTGCACCACTACCACTATCGGATCCCTAAGGATCACCCTGTTCGAAAGATTACGGTCGACGTACTACAGTATTTCGATAGAATCGTTCTCACCGCGGTGAAAAACGAGAACCCCGATAAGATTGCATCCGACCAAAGGAGGGGATGCCATGATATATGTACCTTGCTCACTTGAAGTTTCTTGATTAATTATTTTGAGAGAAATCTTGATGAAATTATCGTTTCTTCTAATTTGTCATGCACGATTATTTTGAAATAAATAGATATCAGGAATTCACCATTGCATTCTATATTGCAAAAGAAGTCTCTTTAATTAATAATAAGAGTAGAAAATTCTTCGCAACACGGGAAGCAACATCGTTTAATAAAATAGAACGCGATATCCGATGAATTTATTATACCTATGATATGACATATCGACTGGTACTTGTGGAGTATGTCGCATATGTGTTACACATATATTTTATATATATATATATATATAAATTAAAGCGATATACACAAAAAATAAAATTTTTATAGTGCATGTTACAAATAAAATGTTTCGCACCATTTTCTTTCTGTAAATTCTGTCACCGTGAATGCTACCGTTTTTAACAAGCGGAAACGCATCAGACATTGCCAACAGACTGGGCCAAACTATCTTGGAAATGTCGTTTCGATACTTTTTAGTTTTGTTTGAATAATGACGATAAAATAAAAACAAGAAAATATATTTTTAGATTCTACTGTTTGAAGATATATTAGCGAAAGATATTTGATAAAATCAGATAAATAATATAATATAATAGTTAATTTATGACATATTAATATGTATTATAATATTCTCCATAAAGATATATGGCTTCTCGAAATAAGATAATTTAAAAATTAAAACAAAATTTTTTTAAATGATTATTGATATTTGTATATTATTCTACATTATAAATATAAATTCAATTCAATTAAAATAATAAAATAATAAAAATAAAATTTCTTTTACAAATTTTATCTACCAAACTGTACTGTCTGCATTCGAATGTGCACAAAATACAAATATAAAATATGAAAACGTAAAACATGTAAATAATAAATAAACCTTATGCACGATATCGGTTATATACTTTTGCATCATTATTAATGCAATTTTCACATTTAAATCTTATATTCTTTTAGTCTGATATCTTGTCTTTACTTTCCTTTGAATTAAATTTAATCATGACCTAGATAGAATAAGCTAAAAAATATAACAAATGTTATACGTTGTAATCTAATGGATAATTATGAATTAGGGTCGACCAATTGGAAGAAAGAATTTTACTAATTGACCAATCAAAAAATGCTTAGAATGCTATTTGTGGTGGCAACTTGATCGCATTCTTAATTATAAAAGCAAATGAAGTCTGTAAAATAAAGATTTATCTTTCTATTTTCATATTGTTTACTTTCTATTTTCATGTATTAAACTTGTGAAATTATCCATTAAAAATATACATATGTAAATTATTAAAAATTACATTTTATAAAAATTCTAAAAAGCTTGGGCTTTATTTCTTATCAAATGTAACACACATTATATAAAATCAAATGTAACACATTATATACAAAAGTATATAATGAATCTTTAATTCAGACTTTCCAAACAATACTTTAACAATTTACACACCTTTGTGAAAGCATTTGAAATACAGAGAACAGTTAGTGTTGCAAGAATAGAGACGCTATTTTGCGCAACAGTCGAGAAAGAAAATATCCGGCTGGATGCACTTTTATGTAGTTACTGCCTGATCTTCTTTTACTTTAACAGTATTTTCTAGTGTCACAAAGCCATGTCGGACAAAATGAGTATTCAAGCCAAGATAAGTATGTTTCTTCACACTTTTGTATAACAAACAAAATTTTTATTTTGGAAAAACGTACACACATTTAATCCGCACGTAAAGACTCTATTTAAAACTGATACATTTATAGATAACATGTTTACTATAAATTTTATTTATAAATTACTCTTTATTATTTTATTACTATGCCTTCCAACAAGAGACACACGATGACAGGGAATCATTACATGTTATTCGTCAATATTGAACAAGAATAAGATGATCGTTGTGCTGTAGGCACGTTTATTGGAAGCCCGATATTTCGAAGCATATATGCTGGATTCACACTGGGTCCGACGTGTGTCGTTTATTGGAAAGCACCCGATATTTCGAGGCATATATGCTGGATTCACACTGGGTCCGACGCTGTGTCGTATGACGCTCTGCAACCAATCAGAAAATATATTTTGCTTCGTATCATCGATACGAAATAAAATTCTGCTTTCTGATTCGTTGCAGAACGTCGTGCAATGCACGTCGGATCCAGTGTGAATACAGTAATTGAAACAACAATTCGGTTGACGCGACGCACAGCGTTCCATTCGCGCTCCGCAGCGCGTCATGGGTTTAGTTTTCACTGAGGGTTTAATCCGGATCAAAATGTAAAAACCAACCAACTACAGTCGAGTATTCCCTTGTTACAATCGAACGACAGGAGAATGCTCGACTATAGTTGGTTGGTTCTTTTCTGATCCGGATTAAACCCTCAGTGGAAATTAGGCCATGTACACAAAGTCACCTTCGACCTTCACTCGGACAGAATACCTGACACCGCGTATCATCATAGGTCTGTTTTCTGAACTAGTGTACACTTTTGGAACTTAAAGTGAGATAGATGTACGTTTAATATTTGTTTAAAGCGAGAAAGAGAGTTCTAGAACAGTCTAGTGCAGGAACAGAAAACTACATATTACTACTCGAGACGTGATTGCGACGGATGCGCCTGCGTTCCTATTCACTGCCATACATTTTTCCTGCTGGATTATTTCCATTTTAATATAAATTACCAGAATTACACTAATAGAATATAAAATAGAACTCAGAATTTCTAATAATTTATTAAGCAATCCTGCAAGAAAAGTGCTGGAAATCTATAATATACGTAATGTATACTATGGGTGCTTTTCAATTGTAAAATCACTCATGCACATAGCGATACTTAAGTTGTGTTCTAATCTCCGTAATCGTCGACACATAAATTGTGTTCCAAATTGCCTGTGCTGCACGTCTATAGTTTACGTTACTGAGCAGTGAATTTTGGAACATAGCCAACACTACACATCCGTACTTTGCACGAGGGCTACTAGTCGGCTGTGTAAGCTTGTATTTTCTAGTGACAATTACATGTTACTAATCGCAACGGCCAGAAACGAAGTCAGAGAATGTTAAGTGCAGGTCAGCATTTTTGGTCAGCTTTTTTTCATTAAACACAGGCGGAGAAAATTATATTTATCTTAACTTTACCCCAAAACCGTGCACAGTGTACAAATTCTGTTCTAATTGAGTCGTAATGTTATACTTCATGCTATGTATGTTTTAAAAGTAGTTGAAATTATTCTATAGATTTTCAGTAACTATTGGCAGTAAATATATCGGAACGCAACCATTATGAAAACGTCGAGCATGTAAACGTTTTCGCGCAAAACGTGACCATCTTAGTGAAATTTTTTTTAGAATTTCTCAAAATTTTTATATAAATTACAAATTTTTTCAGAATTTCTGAATAATTTTATAACTTCTTAGACAATTTTTCCGATTTTTTTATACAAATTGGATTTTTTCAAAAGGTCCAGAAAAATCTTTTCTAGAATTCTTTATATAAAATTCTGAAATATTCTAAATTCTAAGATTTCTAAGATTTCTCATTCAATTATTTCTGATAAAATTTAGAAAAGGTCATGATATTTTAGAAATTATAAAATAAGAAATCTTAAAATTCCTAGAATATTTCAGAATTCACATATACGAGAGATATATTCTAAGAAAAAATGTAGCCTTTCTCAATATTTCTGAAAAGCATTCTAATTCATATAAAAACTCTGAGAACAAAGCAACGATTATTATCAATCCACACATTTGCTTAATTCTTCTTAATTGTTTAGGGACAAATATACACAATAGACAAAACATCAGCCAATCGTTAAAAAAAAGTTAATAATCATTGCATTTTAATTAGTGAGTATGTATACATAATCGTTAAATAATATTGTGCAGCATCAATAATGAAACTGCCGCGGCAGCAGCTTCCACTATTTGAATCTTTCGAACGACGGCTAACGAAATGTGTCGCAAGTGTACACTGTGTACAGTGGATCGATGTCATTAGCACGCGATTAATTAGTAAATTACAGTCGTGATTAATCCTGTATCGTGATATATCAACCGCGTGACGTAAATACGGCGTCGCGAATTTAGTCGATATGTTGAAACATGAGATTTGTTTACTTATATCTGTCGTGCGAATGCAAGACTAATCCCATTTCTGAGGAATCTGAAACAAGAAAGCGATCTAAAAGGTATCGGGCATCAGTGGAACATCTACAGGGTAATTGAATATTAAATACTTGTTACTCGGTTCGATTGAAATCAATGGTTTACATACCAAACACCCTTGCTAAATTAATTACATCATTGCGTAATATAATAAAGCATTGTTGATTATTTAAAGAAATACTTGAAATGTTTGATAAAAAAATGTTTATAGTGCATTTAAATAATTATATAGATTATTTGTATGAAAGCTAAAAAATTATGAAATTCTTAGTTTAATATTATCTAGAAACATAAAAAATAAGAACATAAAAAACCACAGCACAAGTTATAGTTTGTGATATTTAATTATTATTACATTAATTAAAACATTAAACGTTTCGACCACAATCTGGCCATCTTCAGTAATTCAATAATATTCTTAAAACACAGAGTTACATCTAGTTGACATTAAATTCAACAGTTGAGAGTTGTAATTAAATAAACATGTTCTTTTATTGTCATATCAAGAAAAGTGTAGAACAAGAATTTCCAGATTCTAATTTAAACAATTGACGTTGTAACATTACTGTATGAAGCATCTTCACATATAAAAGAATATGTTTATTTAATTACAACTCTCGACTGTTGAATTTAACGTCAACTAGGTGTAACTCTGTGTTTTAAGAATATTATTGAATTACTGAAGATGGCCAGATTGTGGCCGAAACGTTTAATGTTTTAATTAATGTAATAATAATTAAATATCACAAACTATAACTTGTGCTGTGGTTTTTTATGCTCTTATTTTTTATATGTTTTAATATTAGAACCACGTTAGTTTTCAAGATATATATATTATCTAGAAAGTTTTATATTTATCAAGTATATAGTAAAAAAGATTTTGTATTTGTATTAAAATTAGTTCTTGTTAAAATGTTTGTGTTCAATTTTTACATATTCAAGTGTTAAACGTGTTAAAGTTTAACGTGATACAGTTACATCATTTGAATATTTGACATTTCTTAGTGTCGAATATAAACACATTTATGTACAAATAATATAAAAATAATGTAATTTTTCGAATAATCATAAATTCTAAAATATATATCAAAGTGTAAATTCTATATAAATGAATGAAAAATGGATGTATTACAGTATTACTTTATAAATATTAAATTTTTGAACTGAAGAAATACGATTCCCTAATTTGCTCTTAAATTGTGCCCAAAGTCTTACATTTTTTGTATTAATTTTTACTTAATGTTTGTGTTACTTTCTAGTACATATATTCTTCTTATTTTTAATTTGAATAAATCATTTGGAACACGTGAAATGGGTCCCAAACGTGAAATTATGTTAAATTTAACGCAAATTTTTCAACTCTGTAAATACTTAGAAAAGAAACTTTTCAAAAAGTTGTATAATGCTTTTGAATAATTACTAGAAAGAGGAAGCACACGAATAAAAGTTTCGCGCAACAATTATTTCCTAAGATGTTAATTGTTGTAACATGTTTATATTGTTGCTGTATATTGATTTAGGTATGTTTGTGCTTTACAGATCAACATAATTTCTTCGCTGCTGCACATCGCACTAGTGAGTCAAATAAGCTTTTATTTTAAATCAAGATAATGAATCTAACATGACAGAATATACTATAAATAGATACAAGATATATTAAAAATAGATAAATTAATATATTATAGACAGTTGCAAGATCCTATAGATCTGTTATCTTAAGATGGCTAGAACAAATTATAATTATTAGTATATCGATATTTAATTCTGGAAACAGTCGACATTCGTTGATTTATTGTGTGTACGAGTACGCCCAGTAATGAGCTCGTAAAATAGAGCTCATTATATCGGTCCATTATTTATTAGTACTGTTTGGTATCTTGCGATACAACAGAATAATTATGAGATACACCAATTACGTGAAATCGATACGACAAACACATAGGCATAAACGAAAAAATAGAAATAATTTCATACATAAAGTGAGTTTCATGAAAAATTTTAAATAATGATATAATATCCGCAAAATTAATGGTTTTAAAATTTATTAACAATATTATTATGCTTCATGCTGAGTTTACACATTTATGTAAAATTTTTAGAAAATGCAATTGAGAAAAAATACCATAAAGATATGACTTAACTTTCAACATTAAATACATATTATAAATAATTAAATTTTCCAGTTAATTTATTATTAATAAATAAATACTAAAAAATCAAAGCAAAAAAAGAAAAATAAAATAAAATTGTAACAAATAAAATAATTGTTATGATAATAAAAATTAATTTTCTTTTTTTTTCTAAACATCTATTTAATATTAATATTTAAGGTCTGCATATATTTAGCCTTTTTATATTCTTTCAGGATTAAGTATAAATTGGTAAAAGAAAACAGTATTTATGAAGATTTATACAATCTGTTACAAATAAATAAACAAATATTTCGCAGTGTCTCACATAGCACATTTCAATCAATATCTAATAAATAAACGCGCTTTAATTTTATCTTAATTTTATATTATTTATTTTTTGTTAATTTGATTTTATTCCTCTTGGAAAAAAAATACAATACAGAAATATCCTCGCGCAACAGAATTTTTTATTTCTGATTAATCATTTCACAGTTAAACAATTATCAGTTGTATTTCCAAATACTTATTGAAAAATATTTTTTTTTATATTATATTAAAAATAATATCATCACATATTATATTGTTACGATTATGTAAATAATTTTAAAAAATAAACTTGTAGAAATTATTAAAAATCATTGCTAAATAAATTTCACATGTTATTATTCAAAATATCATTTGGCTTTGTCAATATGTGTCACATAAGTATGAAATTATAAAAAACAGCAATATTTGTTATATACTCTTTCATTATATTATATTTTAGTGCAAAATAATTGATTTCAATGTAAATTGATTTTAAATATTGAATATTAATTATAAAAAGTCATACATATATATTTCAATTTTAATAGCTCAAAAACTTTATGTAAAAATATTAATGTTAAAACTAAAAGAATGGATATAATTTTTGAAAATTTATTAAACAAAATTTTTTTTGTTTTCAAAAATAATCTAAACTCTATAATATATACATATTGGAATATTTAACTTTATATTTAGGTATAGTTAGATACATCTCTGATTTTTCGAATAATATTGCGAAAGCTTTATGTTTTGTAATAATTGCGATACATGCAATTGCAATATAACTGCAATATCCAATATATCACTTTCATTAAACAATACGATATAAATTTCTATTATTTTAATACAACTATATTTATGTATTTTAAATATGTCATTAAAAACACGTAAATATAATAATGCGAGATATAATGTCAAATAAAAAGTATACAATAAAAATTGTATACGTAAACACGGTTTATTATCTTCCATTTAATTATACTTTTTGTTATCAAATAAAGGTAAAATAATTGTATGATTATTACATTTTTAGTCGATTTTAATTTTGAATTTATAGAAAGATTAAAATCTCTTTAGAAAATTTTCAATTGTAAACAATTAGAATTGTCTTTTAGTAAATCCGTTGCAGCTTATTTTGATTATACAATTTCATTCGTCGCATTATTCCGCTACAGTTAACTTTTTTAAGTTTCAAAGTAATTTCATTGAACGTATATTTCACTGAGTATTAAAAAATATAGCTTGAAACACAAAGGACAAAATTATTCTTCGTACTTCCAGTATTGAATGCATATATTTAAAATTTCTTTTCAAACACCCTAACACTGCTCTCGCAGTGTCCAAAACTTTTTTATTAGAATATTTGGAATATTAAAATAGTTAGGATAATTTTAAAACGTTTATAATTTTTCTCCGAAAACTTCTTACGAGTATAATATCTAGAACATTTTAAAAACTTTGAGTGCTCTCTCTCTTTCTCTCTCTCTCTCTCTCTCTCTCTCTCTCTCTCTCTCTCTCTCTCTCTCTCGCTTTATCTTTCTTCACGAGCTCTTCAATATTTTATAAATGCATCTTTCATACCATCATGTATCATAAATAAAAACAATACGATGGTACATTAAATATTGCAATTTCGTCGATCTCAGCCCGCACATTCGTATCGCATTCTCATGTGGGTTAACGAAATCCTCCTCCGCGCGAGTGACCTACCCCAAAGTCAGCTTGCGGCTGGAAACGGCTTGACGTCCATCGGTGAAAGGAAGAGAGACTTCGCGCACTCGAGTAGAACTGGATCGCACGGAAAATCTTAATTTGACATCCACACACCAGCACCTTGAGTTTCCGGAGGTCTTTGCCCTGCCCCTGTCCCTTCTTTTCGAGCAGCTTACTCGCCCCCATCAACCTTCCCTTAGCACCTCTCTCCCACTCGCAACCCCATCAGGAGCGAAGGAACTCCTCTGGCAGTCGGTTGTCGGCTTCTCTCGACTAGGGACATGCGCAGCGAGACACGGAACGACAGGTGCGCGCCGCGCCGACAACCGCGAATCGCTTAGTTTCGGGTAAGCGCATGATTCGCTTCTGCCGCTCTGTTCTCACTACGAGACGAGCCGACCCGCCAGTCGCTCGCGACTCTGTCTCTGATTCGGTTGTTCGCTCCCGCTAATTTCGTCATCAACGTTTTCTCTTCTGGTCCTCTTATGAAACCATCGACAACCGGAAGAAAGATTGTCCGTTGGTGACGATCGCACGATCGCGGATCCTCTCACCGTGAAGAGGAATCATCTGTTAGATCCCATCAGCTGTCAACGCCCTGAAACAAGGAAGACCCATCAGCGCTTATCGAGAGCGCACGTGTTCTTTCCCTTGTTTGCTTCCTGTCAGTCTTCCTCCTTCGTTGGCAGACACAATTTCTCTTTCAAAGGTGGCGAACGTGTTATCCGGTTTTTCTCCTCGTTCGGACATTCGTCGCGCGTTATTTTCACCCCGATTACCAATTTAATAAGGCAATTTTCTTTTTAAGATCATTGAATCGCGGGGGTGCCAGTAAAAATATATTAATCGTGCTAATAAAACAGTGAGTTCCCGCCGATTTCATCAATTCGACGGTGATTGTGAATTACTGTGATTATCTTGGTGAACGCGTACGGTGCTCTTGATGAATGTGGTGCTCTAAGAAAGTTTAGACACGTCGGTATTCCGGCATCCCAAGTGGATCCCTCTCGATCATGCACCGAGGACAGGATCTCTTCCGTACAAGTGTGGGAATGCGAGCAACCGCGACGGTCGTCTTCCTGTTTCTCTGCGGATTCATCGTCCTACGCAGAGTCGAGGGTGAGTCAGCGACCTAAATTTCTCCCTCGAGATCGGCCCGCGAATAAATCTGGGATTACCCACTAAGAGTTCTGTGAACTACCTACACGTATGATGCATCATATGCGTCTGACAGGTACTTGTCTAAACAAAATGTACGAACGTGGTTGAATATCGTGAAATATAAATTCAATGCGCAGTCTAATATACCGGAATAAATAGAACATAAAAGAAAACTCGAGGGAGAAATGTCCGAAATTATTCGGGATTGAGTTCATATTTCATTTTTATTGCTCGAAAGTAAAGATTACGCTTTTTAAAAATCGCATTAAAATAATTATCACTGTCTTTTCTCGATGTAAAAAACGAGGCATCTGCCACAATACAGAAATAAACTCTATCATGAAATCAACTTAACTTGCCATCTAGAAACCATTTTAACATCCATAAATAAACGAATGTAAATGGGTATGACGCTGTTCGCGGAACAGTTTTCTTCGTAGCTTTTAGTCATACTTAGTTTTGATTATTGAAAGCTGCTATAATGCGCGTATTTATAAATACTTTGACAGATTTTAATATTAAAATAATAGTAAAAACGAATAACAAAAAACAAAATCTAATTATGTAATGTTATACTTGAATAATAAAACATTTGATATATGAAATCTTTATGCAATGACATCTTCATTCAATGATAAAATCTTAACATTTTCTATTAGGTTAAAATTTTGTTATCTTTATCTTTTCGTTGGTACTATTATCTAGAAAATGTAACTGTAATTACATTGAATGAAGATTTTATATAATATATATATATATATATAATGTTTTATTTCAAATATAACACAATTAGATTTATATTTATATAGAACATATATAACATATATTTATATTTTTATTGCGAAAATTGCAAAATAATACAAGACTTTTCGACTCAGTTTAATCCGCTCTACCTGCCCATGAAATATTTAGCAATTATTTTGAAATCCCCTGTATATAACACATTATATTAATAACAAAATATATGTTATTACATGTTTGCGTATTATAAATTTTGAAATAAGTATGTTTATGATGCCATTAAAAAGGAAGAAAAATAAAATATGTTGTCAAAATTGTTCGTGAAAATGACGAGAATTAGGATGGAAGAAAATGTACAAGCCAAGAAACACACACACACACACGCACACACACAGCGTCAGACTTCTTAATGCCTGTCTGAAAAGCTCGACGGAAGGAAGCCGGCCGACGGGTGGAGAAAACAATAATGCTCAGCGACCAGAAATTCAAAGAAAAATGCTTTTATACGCGAGTATAATTTCCCCCGTGGAAAAGCAACGTCCGGCTGTCCCACCTGCGATTCAGCGAAACGAGATTTTAATGTTGCACGAACGTGGCGAACGTTCGCGCCGTTGCTGCGACTCCTGGCATATACTAGGACGGGGGCCTCGCGTGTTCAAGGCCGTGGAATAATAGCCGCCACCCGTCGCGCACAGCCCCCGGATGTATGCACGGCCATTGAAAATCAGATGAAAGGGAAAGAAACGGACGTGGTATCTGTACATCTTGAGGGGCTGCGGGAAAAATTCAAGTCGCACGCCATACACCGCGTTTACAACCACGACGTATACGCGCCCATGTTATTCGATACATTGTATGCACTACCGCGCTCGTAATCAAACTCCCGATCGAGTGAAAAAAAGCTATCCTCGATTGTGCATCGCTGTGAATTTGCGACAGGAAAGAACGGAAAATATTTTTTCCTACCTTGTATGTCTGCGTTCCTATCTTGAATGTGTATTATTACACTTCGACGTCGTACGAAAGTGCAAACTGAGATCACGGATTTCACGAAGATCGATCAGCTACTCTCTACGAGACAAATGCCTCTCCATCCCTTCTTTTATCTTAGAGATCTTATGAAATCTCTTATCTTACAGAATCTCTTTATTTTGTACGACATTGCGCAATATTGTAAACTATAGTGGGATAACTTTTCTATTTATATTAAAATCCTGAAAAATTAATCGTTTTATTTATACGTTTTAGTAAAGAAATCTTATTGGAATTTAAAAATAGCGATATGCAGCTAGTACATCAATATATCACATGCAATGAGCGGGCTCTTTAAATATCCATGAAGAATAAATTTACGCTGATCCTATCTACGCTATTATACACGATGCATACGTAGATATCTAGTACGGAAAAAAATGTATAAATCGTCGCGAGCTGCTTTCGTCACTGATGTATATCTTTGCATATAAACGACATCCTGAAAATCACTTAACGCCGTTTTGTGGCGTTAGTACCGTAACTTTCGTTGCACGAAACAATTTGGAACTGTGTGTACGCTATATATCATCGCGTGTCATTGATACGTTCAGGAAAAGATTACCTGTATGGGATATTAAAACAAAATTAAAATTGCAACTGAAATAATCCGCGCAATAATACCGCAACCATCAATCGTGAAAAATTATAATACAATAAAGGAATATTTTGACGAGTAATCATTTATTTACGATAAATCTTTGATACAATAGAAATAATATATAGAAATTCACGCATTATTATCCAATTTTTAAAAAGATAAGTACGTAAGATATGTACTAAAAATGATAAATACTTTATGATTCTAAACTGATTTAACGCAACTCTTTCATCACATTCTGATAGAATTAATTTATGATACGATATCTTGAAATAAAATCTTAAATGTATTATATAAACCTATTACGCTTGCACGTTGTGCGCGTAATTACGTCGGAAATGCTTCAAATTCTAGTAATCTAAAAGCACGTCACGTGTTGGCCAAGTCCCAAGCAAGTTCTAAATCTGTATGTCCGCTTGCTTGGAAACAAATATAATACCCGGTAGGCCGCGAAACGCGTTCGCATGTGGCAAAAGTACAAGGAAAGCAAGTGTAATAGAAGCTTTCTAAAAGCGGCGACGATCGTATGGAACGCGATATGTCGTGTATCTGCATAGCAATAATAGACATACATTGAAATAATGTAAATTACAAAAATTATATATGCTTATTTCATAATGTGATTTAATACTGCGAAAAATTTTTGATTGAAAATGGACGAACCACACAATAGATTCTGATCATATCGATCAGAATTCCAGTCGAGATAACCAAATGTCCAAATGATGATCGGAATTCTGTTTGATATGATCAGAATTTACTGTTTGTCGTTCATTTTCAAAAATTTTTCTCAATGTATAAACTTAGGAATTGAGATCCGTTAAATTCAACGAAAAAAAATTTTAATTAAATATATTAAGAATTCAATATATAAGAAAAATATGTGTAAAACTTATTCATAAGTTTATATAAATTAGTTACAAAATAAACTGTTGATATCATAAAGTTTAATCAAATAATATTTTCTTTATTAATAATTTAATTTAAAACGTATCTACTATAATTGTTTTAAAATTAATGAATATTTTGTTTTTATAAATATACATAAATATTTCCATGGTACATTTAAATTATTTAAATTAAATAAAAAATAATGCAAAAAATGCATCAAAGAAAAAATATTTAACTGAATATATTTAACACGCGTTATTATTTATTATTATAATTTTTATATAAACGAAAAAACTTTTCAGCTTGTCACAATTTTCAATAATAAACTTTTTAAAGATGTCTATTCATCCTTTTCATAAAAATATGATATTATTTATATCATATGTATTTTGTGATGCAAATTCTAATTCGCGAGTATTTTAGATTCCGGCATATAAAACTTAGTAAATATTTTTGACTTGGGAAAAGAAACATGAAACGATTGAAACGAAAGCTTTGCTACAAAGAAGTACCAAAGTTACGGTACTGTATATATAACATATGTAATACGAATTCCATACTTTTTCACATTTTCTATGCATGGAAAGTTCTTGATATATTTTCTGAATGATCACACCAACATACTGCATCGTCATAGAAGTTAGGAGGTAGAAAGTAGGAGTCACAGGTACGACGAATATACTTTTTTTTTTAGTACATTTAGATTTATGTATTTGTTATTAAAATAACAAATATATCAAAATAGTAAAAATATAAAAAAATCTATAAACTTTTTTAGGAAGTAAACAGCATGATTCAGGGCAATATTGTTTTGGTGATAATTGTTAAAAATATTAATGAGAAACGTTCCAAATAAGGCTTTTATTATTCTTTTAAGCCGTAATAAAAACTAATCATATATAAATACAATTATTAATTAATATCTCTCTCTGATTATTTTTTACATTAATACACGTGAGTTAAATTTTTAAAATAAAAATTTATTTTTAATATTTTTTCAATCTTACGTCAAATTAAAATTTATTCTTTGCATAAACATTTTCATAAAGCATTTGATTATTGACTAGAAGTGTCTCCAACTGTAAATTTTGTCGCATTAAAATTAATACCTTAAATTTATGCATTGCTTCGTAATAGGATACCTAAGTTTATGAACTGCGAAATCATATATTTTCACGAGTATCGTGATATCACTATCTCGCAAGTATTATTTCGCTTTGCACGATAAAAGTGAACTATAATATAGTGAGGCTTTTGTCACGGAAATAGTTTGTTACTAGTTTCGTTTCAGACTTTGTTTCGCGGCAATCAGAACTTCTGACAACTTTTGTAAAGTTTTATCAATTTACATTTAGAAGGATACTGTCGAGAGATATTAATAACATTCACACTGTGAATAGAAATACGTCTAAATACTTACTTCTCATTGAAACTTTTGCATAAAGGTAAGCAAAAGTACGGATTCCCTCGGTGCCATGTCTTCTTGTATTTTTTTTTTGAACGTTATTTTAATAAGCTACTTGACTTAAGGGTGGACAGTATTTCCATTCTTAACAGAGTAGCGGCACAATTATTCGGAATAATTATGTGAATCAACGAGCCGTGAGCAACGAGTTCTGTAAATAGATACTTCTTTATACGATGCTCTTAAACGTATCGTTTTAGATATAAATATTTAAGATCACAATTTGTTTCCTCTTGAAAGAAAAGGAGATCATATTTTATCTAAATAGTTATTAATTATTTTAATAATGACGATTGTAAAAATAAAATTGAAAAATCGAGTCTATTCAAAAATAAAATTGTTGTCCAAAAAATAAAAGGATTGTATGATCCTTGTATTATTAATTTTCAAACTGCATGTTTTAATTGCGTATATAGGGGGGGAGATAAAATAAAAAATTAATTACTCCTAAAGTACATTTGTATTTATTAAATTGACCGTGAGAGCATTATACATAATTACTTCGAATGAGTAATTATATTTTAGCCGGTAATCTCAAGTTTCGTGTTACTCACTCTTACATAACAATAGAAATATATATAACACGAAAACATCGCGGTTCTATTTCACGCTTATCAATTCCGCTAGCTTGGGAAGTTTAAATGAAATAAGTTTTTGGATATAGGTGTAGTGTATGCCTTACATAACTTTGGCGTCATCCCCGATGGCGCCGGCTCATTTCACGGCAAGTGTGCTGCAGACGGAAATAATTACCCTCATCACAGGTTCACACGATAATAATATTTAGGTACGTACTTTTCGCCCCCGGTACTTCGCAGCGAAATACGTATATCTCTACGTATTGAGTGTCATAACAAAGGCGCTGTGTCATAAAGTACGTATAATTCTTTTTGTTGTTTCGCACTAGAATTGTTGCAAAAACCGTAACTCTACTGCCTCGTAAACTATGCAAAATCTCGGACGTTACTTAATTGAGAATCGTACAGTTTACCAGCAAGTACGTTTACCTTCGTCTACAATTGCGCAGCTCACACGAACGGCTGCGGTCTTTTGGTTTTCCAATTATAAATTTACACTTGAAGGGATAATCCTTATCGAAACGTATCGAGTGATACCAATTTCGGTCGATGTAAATTTTAGGCAAAGCATCGATGAAGCGAGTTAGTTTGCGGATTCGATGAATAGTCTTACGGTATATGTCTATTCTAGAATAGGAAGATTATATATATCGACATATGTGTACTCTCTGCCAACACGTATATGCTATACATAAAATGGTACAAGTTTCCGATAAACTCAAGTGTGTATGCATACAAATTTTCCGAGCTGTGTTTATGGTATTAAAAAAAAATGTAAGTGATAAGTTAAATCTAACACAAACATATCAGATATAAATAGATAATAATAAACAATATTAGACCACTATGAATGCACAATGAGAAGAACTTCGATTTGAGTTAGATTTAAATAATATTTCTATGAGAATCTTTATACATATCCAATTCTGTAAACTACGCTTTACAATTTTCAGTCTTGAAATTTTTAATTGAAATTGGAGTAATATCACAAATTAAATTAACAAACGATTTAATGATATTGATGCTGACAAACATCTTAAAGAGCTACATATAAGTAGCATAATTAAGAAATTTATGATTGTAACATATTTTTTGTTAATTATGAAAATTTATCTAATGTTACGTGATATATTTTTTTCAGTAATATTATTATAACGAGAAATATGTATAATTTTATAAAAGTAATATGCATTATGAATATAATTATGAAGATCAGGTTTAAACTAGAGCACAATTTTTGCACACACACATACACACACACACACACACACACACACACACACAAGTAATCTATATATAAATGAAATAATTTATATGATATTAAATAATTCGTTTTTTTTTAAATAAGTATTGATATCATTAGAAGTCAGAATTATAGATAAATTTTTACACAGCTCTAAATTTATGGAATAGATATAATTATTTTTTTACGAAAAAGGGAAAGCAATGGTTTACGAAACATTACACCCGAATTTAGTATGACATCCATATTATATATTATGACACATATATTGTCGTGGAAAGAATTTTCGTTTTTCACCAAGAGTTATAAATTGCGGAATTTTTACTGAAATATTATATTATTAATAACATGATTTTAACAATAGTTGGGCAAAATTTTAAGCCATATAAAAAAATATGACATATTTTTATCAACCGGTAACATTAAGAGACAGTGAAATATCATTGTTATCCAAAATAAAACGTGCACGATCAATATTGGTGAAAACAGTTTAATTAATATGTCCGACCATTGTCAGGAATATCATATATTAAAAAATCGAATAAGTATGACTCGCATAGTACATAAGACGAATAAATTTTAAAAGGAAAAATAAATTTTAAAAGGACGGATTAAAAAGGAATGGATTAAAGTCCGTGTGATTTGTATTTTCTTATGATAAGATGATAAAAGCGACAATTAATAATTTTAGTTGATGGATAATAAATTTTTATCATGTAATTTTTATCGAAATCGTTTTTGGACATTAATAATAAAACTTTTAACATTCATAAACTTACTGGCTTGTTTTAAAAGACTTTACATGTCGTTATATGAAAGCTTCAGTCGCATCTGAGAACATTTATTCTCTCCGAAGTATGTAGAATAGATTAAACTCATATACTTTATTCAGTTAAGCAATTTTTTGCATTTCAATAAACTATTCCAGTACAATATCAGACAAAATGAAAAAGATTGATTTATAGAAATACAAGAGAGAGAGAGAGAGAGAGAGAGAGAGAGAGAGAAAGAGAGAGAGAGAGAGATATATAAATTAATTAAATATTATAATTAATCATTAAAAGATTGTATCGTAAAGTAATCAATTTACGTATTTATTTCCGTGAATCATTTTAAAGCCGTGATGATTTATATCGATTATATACTTGTTTTCTTATGAATGACATGATAAAAGTTGCAAAAAGGATGAAAACTTTTTAACGTCAGAAAAGAACTTTCACAATTTGATATTACATATCATAATGTTTATCGCACAGAATTAAAATTTAATCGATAAATTAAATCCAAATAATCTATTATTATATATATATATATATATATATATATATATATATAATATGAATAGATTATTTGGATTTAATTGTATATATATATATAAATGTATATATATATATATATATCTCAATATTTTACGTATATACACACATATAATTAGTAATATTTTTCATATAAAAATTTAATGATGAAAAAGATAATAAAATATTATATATATATATATATATATATATATATATATATATATCTCAATATTTTACGTATATACACATATAATTAGTAATATTTTTCATATAAAAATTTAATGATGAAAAAGATAATAAAATATTAAAATGTCAAAATAGCCGTATCGTCCATATAGGAAAATAATGGAAGAGTGTTTTGCTTTGTAGTATTTAAATTTTAATTTATTATTAGTTGTTTACTAACACTGATATAAGAATTATGTCTGATCAAAATGTGAAAAGGAAAATTCGGGAAAATGCTTGAAATATTTCGTAGAATCATCACTGGTATAAACATTAATTACATAATGAAATATTATTATTACATCACTGATAAAAAAGTGCTTTAATAACAATTCCATTAAACAAACATTAAATGATTCACTTCTACATGATTGTTATAAATATAATAAACATTAAATAGTTTATCTTAATTACTATAGATAAGAAGATAATAATTAATTTTACACACATATCTTTAATATTATAACAAATATTAAATTTATAAACCAAACTAATGTTTATTTGAAATATTTCTAAAAATTAATTATATTGAAGTCAGTTTTTATTTCTCTCTATAACAAATGATTTACAACAATAACATATGTATATATAAATAGTGAAGTTTGTACACGTGTCATTCAAACAATACTCGTTAAAGATTAACATGTATGAAATGGAGAACATATATCTCTACAATGCAGAGGTTCGCATATAGTGTTCACATATAATGTTTGAATTTGATATTATATATCATAATGTTGTATTTATGTCGTATTGATATATAATTATGAATTATATGTGCAGATTGCAATAGTCGCGCATTGTACATTATTATTATCATATGCGAATACATATCGATTGTATTTTGATGAAGATACTGATTACGAGTGCGAATATGCTCATCAACTTCATGAAAGTTATTACAGGAATGGAATTTACTACAGTTACATTGTCATGTTATCGCGATGAAGTACAATGAAATTATATTTCTTAGTTTGCAAATATATCGGGTATAAATTAAGATAACTATGATTTTTCTCCGTGATTTGTTTACATATGCTGTATTATCACATGGTGATAATACAAATTATAATAAAACAAATGTGTTCCTTCTTCATTATTTATTACTGATACTATTTTTCAGCAACATTATATATATTCATAAAAACGTCAACTTCAATCCATGAATGTGTTTAAACTGATTATGAGATATTAGTTTGTAATTACTTTTATATATATTACTTAAATAATTTAGTACATTACATCTCTTTATAGATTTTTCATGCACTGAAATACTTAATAATTCAGTTCTACTCTAAATAAAAAAAAAAATCATATTTTAATTAATGCTTAAAACTGAATTTTAAGCATTAAAAGACAATAAATGAGCGAGAATTAATAAAAGCTCGGTTAATAAAAACATATCACATCATCGTTATATTCGCGTTCCATCGTATGGAAGACAAATGATTATAAATGTTATGACATTTTATGTCACGCGCGAAAAGTTCTTTGTACTAGTAAAGAAATAATAATGAAGAAACTATAATGGATCGTTACATACAAAAAGAACGAAATTTTGGCATAATACAATAAATGAAAGCGGAGAAAAAAGTTAATGTTTAAATTTTAATTGTTTGTTCCGCATTGATTTATTTTTTGATAAATACTGAAGTATTAATTTCTGTTCTTCGAACTAGTTGATTTATTTATAATATTCTGCAATTTATAAAGATAACTGAAAAGTATTTTCGGATAACGATTGTGTTAACAGGAAATGTACTATAATTTTGCAATTTTCATGCTAGTGAAGAAATGACATAGAAATACATTACGAGAAATGAACATGAGAAAAAGTTGCATTTACATTTATTCGAATTAAAATTGTTTCGGACTTACGTCTCGTCGTCTCTCATTTGCTGTGGTGCCGTAATCGCGTAAACGACGAATTTGCATATGGACACAAAGAATTTTATTTCTCTTTTCCGGCAACACACACATTGTCGTTATGGATTAATTTTAAATACGCACGCAAAAGTTTTACGCATTATAGTAATATTTTTTGAAATTCCTCTTGTAGTAGGTATACATAAAAGAAAAAGTATGAGCTCAGAAAGTATGAGTTGATTCATGCGAAGTATAACAATTCCGCCGTTACTTTTAAGATAAGAATTATAGTTACTACAATTTCTTATTTTTTATTGTAATAACATTTTTATTATCAAATTGATTTTATATATTCAAAGTTGTCTTCGATATTTATCTATTTATAGTATTATTGTACTATTTTTATCGACAATGAAAACCTTTTTAGAATACATGATGGTATATTTAAGATTTTTTATTTTTAGCACTTTTTTTGTAGATATGAAACTATTATAAAACTGATCATATCCATATTTTACTTTTCTAATATAAGAAAATATAACAATTATATTAATTATATAATAATTATATTTAAAAAATAGGATAGCTAAAACGAGTTAATTCTCTTATCTTGCATATATTAAATTTTCTTCCGATTGCATTATCGAAATATTATCATTATATATATATATATATATAGAAACCACGTACGTAATTGTATATATTTTCGTTTTATTTTTGCAAAACTATATTTGTTAAAGAATTTTTCTGTTCAAGTTTCAACGTTGGTAAAATATTTTTTAATAGATCTAATTGTACGTTGATTATGTTGCAATTTTCATACTCATTTTAATTTAAATTTTATAAAACATTAATCATATTATATTTCTCTTACATATTTTTTTATTAATAAATAATTATAACTTTTTTAATGCAAAATATTATTGAATATACTCTGTTTTTCAAGCAAAAATAATAAATGCATAATTGCTTATATAAAAATTTTGATATAATAAAGTAAATATAATTTTTATATAAATTTTTCAAAATTAATTTACATAATTTGCAACTATTTATTGAAAAGGAAATACCTACAGCAAATTGGATTAATTATTCCCAGATTTAACTCTTTCGTATTACTGTAGAAAGAAATTAAAACTTAAAAAGCTTCACATCGAAAGTTTGTTATATTGTGTTCATCTTCCGCAAACTTTTAAATTTGATTTTATATTGCGTTATTTTTTCACATTACTGTCGCGTAACAACGGAAAACCGTTGCAATCAGATAATTTAAACTCTTTTTTAGCATTGATGTAAAAAAATCAATATTGATATCAGACGCTTATATTATACACGAACTATTTGTATCCAATCGAACGTGCTGTAACTCCTGAAATTCCCGAAACTACGATTGTAACCGCAGCAACGTATCCAATGTATTTTACACTCGGGATGCTTATACCGTTGTGCATAAAACACCACTGTATTCTCTCGTGTGTCTTAAAATTTACAATAACCGTAACGACTTGACTTTACGCGTCGCTGAAAATTTTTGTATGTCACGTGCCATGCACGTTCCATTTTGCTTATGCTCGGCCCGCGTTTCTCGGCGCCTAGCTGACACGTTAATTTGTAAGCGTGTCAACCGCGGCCCCGTTTGTCTCGTGCATGCTGTTAATTGCGAGCTCGCAGCACTGTCAAGTGTGCTGAACAGCCTGCTTAATGATTATATTAATGGATCGGACATTCGCCACGAAGTTGAACGTTTTACGCAAAATTAATCATGCAGTATGATCAAATTAATTTATTAGACGATCCCATAATAAACGATATGTTATTGTGCTACACGTCACCGTGCGGATAAAAAAATCGGCGACCTTTTAACTACGCGCAATTTTCTAGTTACATTATACGAACAAGTTACATTATATTAAATATTTATCCGTTTATTTACAAATAGAAACGCATGTACATTTTTTTAGATATACCTACAGAATATCCCTGGATTTTCTGTACAGATTTTTTTTAACAGTGTGTCCTATAAACTATACAATAATCATGAATTCATGCGTAAATTTTTCACTTGATATATTATGCGATTCTAGCTGACAGATTTAATAAGTAGAGAAAAATATAAGATTTTCAAAGGAATATCCATACGTTATCGCGATTTAGAACCTTAGAAAGATTTTTATTATATCAGAGTTAGAAAAGAAAGAGAAAAAAAAATAAAGAGTGAAAGAGTTTCAAAGTAGTTGTAAATCCAATATCCCTTTTACGCGCAGATATGATAAGAAAACATTTTGCAAAGTATGAATTTAACCAAGAAGTTTTATATAACTATTCGTATAGCTATTCTGTAAACGAAATCATAAGAAAATAAATTTGCAAACATTTTATTTTTCTTTTAACTTAGGATTATTTAAAACACAAATCAGTTATATATAATCAATAAATAGAAGGATTAAAAAATGATTAAATGTCAGAATTTTTCGACAAATATTTGATAGAGTTTACCAAAATTTAATCCATGATATTAATGATTAATTATTTGATTTACTATTGAATTTACATTTATTGTTGAATTTTTACATATAAAATATTAAATTATTTGTGTTTTTCTCACACTACTTAAAATCATATAAATCTCTCACAAAAATATTAGTCACAATAAATGTAAAATACTTGATAAAATAGCCACCAAAATAACCTAACATATTTCAAAATATATTTCAAACATTGTTATTTCCGACTTTCTATATTGTGTTATAATAACTTTTTTGCTTCTATTTTTCTAATTTGCACTATGACTCTCTCTTTCTTCAATGTCGCAAAATTAATGATTGAAAGCATTGTACAATTAACGGTCCAATTAGCATGGTCTATACTTAGGATAGTGAATTTATTGAGATAACATGAAATGTTTCTGATATGGTCCTTCGGTAGTAAAAGAGAGACATTGAAGGCATATGTGGATAGACATTCTCAATGTACGTGATATATGATTGTACGATTACTAACAACGGCATTGCGGCTTTTGGAAGATTAGCACATCGATCAATATTCCTCTCGTGATATATTCGTCACTTACATCGATGCGACATTTTGTAAAGCACTATAATGCTTATTATTATAGTAGACTGATAATATAACAAATAAAACTACAAACTATATAAAATAATTATTTTTTATCAAATAATTTTTGTTCAATTTAATATTTTCAGAATTTTATCAACTTTTTTTATTTTTCAGTTCTTTTTACAAAGAGTTATACTCTTTGTAAAATGTGTAATTATACAAAATTAAATGCAAAATTAAAAAATTAAAA
This sequence comes from Acromyrmex echinatior, assembly GCF_024713525.1. Taxonomy (NCBI): domain Eukaryota; kingdom Metazoa; phylum Arthropoda; class Insecta; order Hymenoptera; family Formicidae; genus Acromyrmex; species Acromyrmex echinatior. The sequence continues at coordinate 4,981,073 of NC_141865.1, read as the reverse complement.
CAAAAGATTTAATTGATAAAAATTATTCGTGTTTTTTCCATTTTCGTATTAATATTTTAATATGAAAAATGTAATATACATTGTTGAAAATTTTTTTTTAAATGTCTCGCGCAATCGTATCAGGAAAAGTTATTTTGGGCACAAGTTACTGAGACGTAACTACCGTGAAGTTAAACGCATAACCGAGTTTCCAATAGTGACCGATATGAGGTCACATAACTTACGCTAGTTTAGATTCAGCCAAACTTCGTTATACGGAGTTTACTTAGGCTTGATAGAGATTACGAAAGCTGTTAGAATAGAAAAGGTAATTCCGGTATATACGCTGTACCTATCAAAAACTTAATTTATTAAGTATTATTTACTCTATGTTTAAAGTAAACTATATACAATAAAAACTTTTGTAGTAGACTACTGTCTACTACTGTGAAAAAAATATTAGAAATTCGAAATATTTATTTTTTTTATTAAAAAATAAACTTTTTGAAATTCTTGCATTTTTGCCGTATATCCCATAGATATGGGATATATAGCTACTCATAGGGGAAGGGGGGGAGGATATGTACGGCTCATGAAAAATTTATAAATAATGCATATAAATAAGACATAAAATGACATAATAACTTATAAAATGTGTTTATAAAGTTGTGTTTTATAAAATTTTATTAAGGAATATGAATGGTAAATATATATATATATGAAATAATAAATAATAATTACAATCTTTCTACATATATTACAAGTGACATGAGGTATGTAATGTGTTTATTGCATTTAGTGCACTAAATTCAATCTGCACATTTTGTATGCTTTGAGCATAAATTCCACTCGCTAAAAATGCCGCATATCCTAAGGTGGGATACAAGACAACAAATTAAAGAATACGAAAGCAAAACACTTTTGCTATACAACATGCTTTACTATTCCACTACACGTATGTATGTATCACGAAATAATCACTAAATCTTTTGTACGCCCTACAGTAATCATTTTATGTAGATTTTAATTTATGATGGCGTTACTTATTACAGTAACAAATTGATTTAATTCACAATAATTTCATTAATATTAACAGTATAAGAAACTGGAATCATAACATAATACTAATATAACATAAAGGCATGTAATAGAATAGTTGCAGGAAAATTACCCCCACTCTTTCCATTTTTTCTTACTTCTGCGGTATAAATCCCAGCGCGGCATATTTGCCGGAGTTACCCTGTATTGTAAAATAGTCCCCGATAAAATCGAAACGATCGCATCAATTTATAAGTACAAGAATACAATGCGTTTCATACATATCGCGTTTATTCCTCATAATTTATAATTTTGATCTTCATTAACGCATTATGACGATACGTAAGGATATTTAAATTATAAGGATATTTAATTCGTAAGAATATTTAAGTTTTATGTAACAATTCTATCATTAGATACACAAAGCATAATACATGTATAAAAGTTTAATAACAAAAAACGTATTTCAAATAAAATTAATGCGGCTACTCCATTAACGAATATTTTCTTGAAAATCTTTCTATTTTCTTTATTATTTTATTTATGTGTTATTGTTTTTTCCCAAGTTTAGGCACATTAAACGATGGCCAGATATTAATACATAAATGTTGAATTTTAAATAAAATTTAGATTTAATTTTTAATAAAATTTTTTTTAAATAAAATAACCCGATTCACTATATTTCAGTTATATTTAAATTTGTGTGCAAGTAATAAATTCTGGAAAAAAAAATTTACACAACATTGAGGGGTACACAGATAACTAATGCCACAGATAACTAATGCCTAACTAAATTCTATGATTATTATTTAATACGTTTGATACATTCAACTGGTTACTTACGCTGGCTACCAAGAGATAGACGCGGGAACGGTGAGACATTCAGAAAACGATGAATCTCGAATGGCAAATCTACGTGTAATGAAATCTCAGATTCCCAGAGCTACGGTTCGCTAACTTACACAAGAGAAATGGGACTTGCTAGTTAACCACTTTGCTATATGTATATAATTCTGTTGACCTACCTCTTTATGTGAATAAATTCCATAGTACTAAGTATGTAGGATAATAGATAAAAATATTTGTTTAGATGTTATAATTTTGTATTAGAAAGTAAAAGAAATTATTGTATATACTTTAATTTATATAATATGCATTTCTACATTTAAACAATAATTTTGCAAGAACAAAATAATAATTTTATTTTAATTGTGTAAAAATTTACGATTATTCGTTGAAAAACTTATTATTAGAAATATTTTTAGTTAACTTTTAAACAGAAATATATATCTATGGAGGGCTCTAAGGAATTTTTAACACTAGGCACAGAAAACGAAGCATTTTTGACTCATGATGATTAATGAACTAATTTTCAATACGACAAATATCAGAAAGATTTAATTCAAATTCATATTAAATAAAAATTTTTTTTAAACAGAAACTTTTAAATTAACTAAATGAGAACTTTAAAATGTGTGCTTAAATTAATTTTTAGGATAATATTAATTCCATAACAGTTTATTTTGCACTATATAACGTGAGTATTGAATATTGAAACTCATATATCGTAAAATTTGTCAGTTAAATTTCCAGCGATTTATTCGCCTCGTACTACTGTTATATCTCTCGGTGACGAAACGGAAAACATTGATTTTAACGATTAAATGTATGACAAGCAATTTATTGCAGATTATGACGAAATTGAGTGTAACGTATACATTTATTCCACATACTTAATCACGATGTTAATAATTTTTATCGTTTTTATGGTGATATAAAATTTTAATTATACATATAATAAAAATATTATCTATTTCAATTGACAATACATCGCATTGCATAATTATTATCATAAACTTATTTTTATAAAAGTAAACGTTTCGTAAATTAATACAAGATATACTATTTATATACAAAAGACATAATTTAACAAGTGTAGTAAAAAATTATCACATTATTCTGTTTCTTTATGAGTTCAATATTACTCGAGGAATAGTTATTTATTATATTATTAAAAAATTACAATCTGAAATTTATGTTTAAATTGTTATACATATGTGTTTTTATTAATAATAAATTTTAAGATTTTTGTCATTTTGAGATTTTTATTGTATCATAATGACTTTAATACAATTAAATATAGATTATATCAATATATTTTTTTATATATTCATCTTTGTATCAATTCTATCTTTGCTCTCAAATTCATTCGCTTATATCAGTACTTTTAGCATTTGTCATATATAATATTATAAATCACAATTAAACCATTTGAGACATAATTAATTCGATCGTTTTCCTTCCAAAAATCGCATTTTATTTTATCTTTATTAAATTGAAATTTAAAGCATCACGGTAGTGTCTCGGCACTAAGCCAAGCTCAATATAACATACAGTAGAATTAAATATAACCAAAATATAAATTTTACTTCTAGCCATCAATAGATAACGTAAAGTATTATTATTTATTAATTATTAATTATTAATTAATATATTATTATACCTATTTGTTCCAAATTTTCTATTATTTTTTTAAATTTATTTAAAAATTGAAAAAATAAGATAATTTCAAATAAGTGAACTATAATTGTGTTGTAATAATGCAGTTCATACTTATTTGAAATTATTGTTACTTTCGATTATTCTTAGTGGCAAGACAATACTGTTTATATAAAAATTTTAGAGGTTACTCATTTTTTTAAATCGTGTTTCTTTCACCAATTTCGTCTTATAAAACAAGAATGTGTGGAGACGTCGTTTTTATTTATTATTACGTATAAATTTTCCATTAAAAAATCCGATTATTCGAATAATTTTTCCATTCTCAATAATTAAATTGGTTTTTACATGAGAAATAAAATAAAAAAATTATTACATTATTGAGAAAGAATATTATGATTTCAGTTTCAAACAAAAATAAAAATGATTATGTTTTATGAAAAATAATTATAACTCTGAAATACATAAAAATATTTCTCTTTTGATGTAGTTGTGTGTGCAGCAACAACAATACAACTTTATAAGTACAATTTCAATCATTTTCCTCTACTAATATTATTTGAACAAAAATACATAAGCATTATGCGGTTGAATATCTAACACAATCTCGATATAAATCGAGCTATCGTGCAACGTTTTAATGAAATCCGAGATATCGCTCTCTCATTCAGTGCCATTTATTTCACGGAGTAACGCTAAGAATTCTAGATTTTATTGAGACATCTTGAGAAATATTTGTTATTTGTGCAAATAAATTAAAACGCAAAGTAAACTGTAATAATAAAATTACAGATAGTAAGTGAATTATATAATAATTCTACTGAAAGCGTATATAGGACGTATTAGAGAGAAATAATTAAAAATACGTCATCAGATTGTCGCTTAAAATATGAGTAAGTTTTCTCAAAGTATTTTCGTAATTATTCAAAGCAGCCTTTTCTTCACAACAAGCATAGAATAATATGTTCACGATGTTGAAAATATGAAAATAAATTATATTGAGGAACAGCGACATAGCGAATACCTTAAGTTAAACTATCCGATATTATTACATCTACTGTTACGTGTCGCCGTTCTTATTTTATAAACTACTTCTTAAATAACGACGTAAATATCATCGACAAGCGTTTACCATAAGTACATCTTTATTTACGGTAATTTAAGACTTAAGCAATAATGTATTTTGGCGAAATTCCAGATGCTCATCTCATTCTGACAGTTTACCTTTCGACCTGCTCGATGATCCAACGCGATAACGGAAATTTAAATATTTGGTAGTCCATTGGTAGACCCCTGCATACGTGGTGGATATGCTATAACCCTCTTCATGATCTACCACCCCTGTACTGGCCGCGACGGCTAAATTCTCGGTCGGTTGAGACTCAAGACACGAACTCAATTCTGGATCGCTGCGAGCACTCCACCCATTTAGGAACAACGGCCGCACTCAATCGTGTCGACTTCACTGAATCCCATACAGAGTGTCTTAGAAATTTCGCTGCTTTTTATTCACGTTTTCTTTAGTGAATTTAGATTCAATCTTTTCATGAAGAAAAAATATCGAAGTAGTAGTTTTTAAATTATAAATAATGCCATTATGTACAATAGAAGATGAAGGAATTTTATATGCACGAAACAAGTTACGTTTTATAATGTGAATACATATATTTAGACGTATGAAAATCCTTTACTGTGAAATTAAAATATCATGACAGTTTTATATAAAAAAGTTACAAAAATAGCGGAAAAATTTAATGCCAAAAGTATATCTTTGCGAAGAAAAAATTAATTAAGATATTTAAGAACGTACATAGATAAAACGTGACGGGAATTTTAGAACACCATGTACGTTAGATAAAACGGAGGCTTATCGTAGTCGGAATTAGGTTCGCAAAGAGTAGAAGAACGTTGCTACATCATTACGGTAGTTCGTCGGTTGCTACTCAGATTTTCTTCTTCGTCGTTTTTCAAACTCAGATAAAATAGATGGAATAGTCGATGATAACATGAAAAGTATCCGATATTGATTTTCAGTTTAGTACTTCTTCGAGACAGGTGAGAGAATGAATCTATCCTGTAAAAGATAAAGCGTGTTGGATATTTGAACATATTGAGAATGCACAAGCGTGATGTATGTACATCTGTTTAGATAAATACGTAGAAATATTGAGATACTTGTTAAAGAGATATGAAATAAATTCTACGAAAAATTAAATTAAAAATAAAATTCAATTTTTAAGTATAGAATAGCTTCAATATTCATATATCCGCGTTATATCAATTCAATATTTGATTTAAAAATAAATTGATATGAGAGTTAATAATTGTTTAATTATGAATAAAATATTTGTAACAATCATATCCGTTTGTTTCACGAACGAGAGAATATTTTTCGTTATTTATTACATAGCAAAAAGATAAACTCGCTAAATTTTAAAAAGTTTTAAAATTTTAAAGTGTTTTTGATGAATACTTTGTAAAAATAGTTCAATCCGAGAGTGAAATAAAGAAAAATTCTTATCATTGAATCTTCGCTTGCCGGCCGCGATACGTATCTAACATTTCATTCAGATTTCATCGCAATCGATTCAACGATTCAGCTACAATTTAGAGTGCGGACGTGTAGATGCACGTGCATAGCATCGCGAGGAATGATTGAATCACGATCGCGAGCGGTATCGTTCAGCCTTTGAATATGACGAATCAGTTTACGTATGTACTTCCATTTCTCGCACGTGACTAATTTTTATATAAAATTTAATGCGTTTTGAAAAACTTAAAGCGAAACTTTAGTTGCTACCGCGTATAAATATCTTCAATTAAGCCGAATGCATTTTAAGAGCAGGATAAAAAGTTAAGAGGATGAAAAACAGTAAATATATAAATATGTTTTAGTTTACAATATTAAAAATAAGTTCTCAGATTGCATCTTTTTGAAAAATAAAATTTTATATGCTGTTATTTTTTTGCTCTATCTTAATTCTTTAATTTATCATCAGAAAATTGTACGCTTTGTGTAACAAAATAATTTTATCCTTTATCGAATTAGCCTCTAAGTAGAAGAAAAAGGATGATAACAAACATTTTTGCGTTTATGCGCATATTGGAAAGCGAATATCGTAATTTCATGCAGCTTGTTCAGAAAATTCAGTCGTAACGAGCAAACGTTTATCTTGACAAAAAACTAAGTTCCCACAATTAGAAAGTTTCGTCCACGAGAAAGTGGAGACTTTACGTTTAGTAGTAGTTCGAGTATATATTCCTCCTCAACTTGCTATTCGCCAGGCACATGGGTGTTTACTTCGACACAAATAAATTTTCTAATCAAGACCGCGGATTAAAATGCTCTCTGCGAACTGTATAACTTTGCCGATCGTGTGGACGCAATAAATTGATCGTAAATTTTTTACACGTTTTCTCACGTTTCTTCTCACTCAGTTTTGCACTCTATAGTCGATTGACGACACTCCTCATAAAAAAACAAAACCGAAACGTAATCCGTTTATGTCACATCTTTTTATGGTTGTGCACAAACGCGCATATCGCGCGCTTAATTAAATTTTAAATTATATTTAATTAAATTTTAAAACACATTTAATAAAAAGAGGTCTATGTATTAATTCACATATTTTTTAAGTGTTGTTCTCTCAAGCCGCAATAATTATTCGTGTTTGATGAAAATTTAGTTAACTTAACAGAATTTAACAAATATTGACATTTAATGTAAATCAAATTACGTAACAAGTAGTTACCTATGTGATTATCGATCGATTTTAATCCATTCGTGACCCAGAATTCTTATTGAGAAGAAATATCTTATTTTCCTTGAATATTTTATACTGTCAGAATTTTCTAATGGAGCTCCACTAAGTTTCCTCTCAGCAATTTTTTTCTAGTTTTGCATTAAACTTTCTGCTAATAACAAACTTCGGAATGCTTTAATAATGAACATGAAAGGATTTATTGCCCGTTGTTCCTTTTCTCGCTGAACTAAGTTAGCGAATTGGATACGAAGACAAATGATAAACGCGAGAAACAATGGTTTAAAAATTGATTCTCTCTATTGTCAAAACAACAGAGTTTAAAATACAATTCATGTATTCGATGTGAAGAATGTTACGCGAAAAATATATCGCTGAAAGATTTAATTGCCTTAAAAATGAACAAGTCACTGTAGCACGAAAATTGTCTCGCCATAAATGGCAAATTGAAAAGCGTTTTATGATTCAAATATTTAATTTAGGATAGTTCGGTTTGTCATTCTACGCTATTAGATTCAAACATTATTCCTATTTCTTTAAAAACAGTCTCTATTCGCGACAATCCAATTTTTGTTAAACAATACTATTCAAATAATCAGTGCAACCACTCTTGGGGTTACTTCATCCATTTTATACTAGAAAAACGTCCGAAAAAAATGTGACGTGACGTGTGAAAGCGAAATCCTATGCTCCGCACTGCGTACAGCACCAGTTAGCGGAAACGCATTTTACTACAGACACAATCCAACGAAAACAACGCTAGTTTCGTTGACATATTGGTCGCTATGTGTACGAACCAAAGTTCTCTCATCGCTTCGTACTTGATCCGTTGATTTTCAAATGTCCTTGCCTGAAAGGGCCACAGAGTCAGCGTTCTTGAATATCAATCTGGTGAATCGGAAATGTAATATCCGTTACGTATCTCATGGATGTCAGTAGATATCTGCATGAAGTTATGACAATGACTCGCATATATTTTCTATGTGCTGAAGCATATTATTAACCTATTTCTTTGCAGACAATAACGGATTTGTTATACTATAAAAGTCAATATTATTTAATGACTAACGCACTTTAGAACTTGAAGGTTACTTTATCTATACAGAATTAAAATATTAAAAATTCTTTTTTTATGTCATCGATGATGAGAATAAACATTGCATGATATTGTGGTGAAACAATCGTAAATAAATTAACAATCGTTTTATCATGCTTTATTTATGTAGAAAAGGAATATTTAAAAAAGTAATTATCAAAGCAATATATGAAATTTTAATTAATTTTATTTACCTTCATTCTTTTTACAAATTCAAGTACAAAAAACACCATATTTATGTCTTATATTTACTATATAAAACAGTCAAAAGTATTCTTTTTGGTATTATTAAAAATATAGCAGTCATTTCAAATTTCACACTTTACATTAAAAAACTTGATATCGAAAAGATACAAAATTGCATAAATTAAAAAATATATATGATAAATTGGAACAATGATTACATGCAGTAACATTAAAATATATACAATATTATTAAACAAGTAGTTAAGCAAATATATAAATAAATTGTGAAATGCTGCACAGCTTTAATAATCTTGTTATAGAAAATTAACGTAATAATACGTATAATGCTAAGAATAATGATAATTATTCTTGATTGATGTACGTATCATATGCAAATTGCTCCAATAAATTAAATAATTTTATAATAATTTAAATATTTCATAACGAAATGATTAAAAATTTTATCAATCACGCTACATTTACATATTCTAAATGAACTAAATGAAAAGTTTACACATGGATTATGGATAAAAAATAAAATGTTTGGCGCTAATATCAATTTATCCGATTATTAAAAAATTATTATTACTAAAACTTAAAATGAAATTATATGAAATAAAAACATTATATGATATTCTTGTTTAAATTAATTGTTTTAAATATTTAATACAGATGTATATAATCTAAATTTTTTTTAAATTTTTAATATTTTTAATGTTGGCACTTAAAAATATACGAATCCGTGAAACTCGAAATACGCCTGGACATCTATAAAATTACATTTAAGTTTTGTCGAACAAGAAAAACTATAAATAGCGATTTTGATTAATCAATGAATCCAAGTGCGTTATTGATTCATGATGATTAAACCAAGTACTGTTCGATGGACAACTAATAATTGTATCTGTTTGATTAAATTCATGTAATGATCTGATTGTGTGAATATGATTTATAATGTATTTCATTAATAGTGTATAATATTAGATTCACTGTAATATATGCGGCTGAATATTATAGATCATTAGAATTAATAAACATAGATTATTAGAATTAATAAGCAATGATCTGGAGATAAATTCGTACAACGCACTCATACATACTTGATATCTTTTTGTATTGCACATAATGGCATTTGATTTCTTTTTTCCCGTTTCGTCTGTAAGAAATAAAAAATGCTTCAAGAGAGAAAAATGCTTCGCGCACTCAGGGGTTCATTAAACATCTTTTAGTCGACCTCTCACTTTGCTCAACTTTTTCCACGATCTTGTTCGACAAAACTTAAATGTAATTTTATACACATTCAGGCGCATTTCGAGTTTCACGGATTCATGTATTTTTAAGTACCAACATTAATCATAATTATAATTCGAGATACATACTCCATTTTCTACAAAGACAGAGAACTTACATGGTAAATGGTCGAATATTATCATCGCAAGGAATGAATTACTCATTTCCGCAAATAAACGCATATCTCATTGAAACATCTCTACTGGGACATCCCTTCATCACTTTCAAGAAATTCTATGCCATGGTTTCTGCCACGATGAAAATGTCACATGACCTAATTTGTGAGACTTCCGACAGTACTTTGTAAAGGTTTGGAAACTGCGTTAATAAAGGTAAACTTTAGCCAGGTTATCCAATTTTCTTTTATCAAATTTTTTGCATCTTTTATTTAACTTTTAAATCCTCGCGAATTGTGAATTTATTTTGATAGCATTTTATAACATTTTGAAAAATTTCGTTAATTTCGAGTTTCTTGATATGATAGTCATGGGATAAAATATTTTAAAGAACTTTAATGCAAATCTCTCTCATTCATTAATAAAACTACAATAAAGTATAAAGTAAGTTCAATTAACTTTACTGAAGTGCATGGTAAAAATCTTTAAAATATTATATTGTATCACAACTACCATATTTTCAAGGTAAATTAAAAAAAAATTTTCTTGTAGATATAAAATTTTTTTTAAATATGAAAATTAGGAATATTTTCTGCAAATTATTGATCTAAAATTCATGTTATGTTTTTTTTTTTAATAAACTGTTATAAGAAAAACAAATAGATTGTAAAAGAGTAATTATTCATGCAATGTAATTATTATAAATGAATGTATAATGCGCAATCATCACTCCCTAAGCTTGTCATATGCAGATATATACCGGTTAATTTTCAACTAATAAATTATCGCGAAATCAGTATGCTGTACTTGACGCATATTAAACATAATTACTGATATATATGTGTACAAAGTTATATCAATTTAAAGGTATATAGCTGAAATAAATATGCACAATGTTATGTTAAAGAAAAATCTGATAAAAATACTTATTTTTAAAATTTAATGATAATAAAAGTTTAAGTAAATTAAAAGACACGTGTTTTTTTACTATTAGATCAACCTTTCGCAAAAAGTTTTTCTATTTTGTCTTAAAAATAGCATTAAGAGAAAGAGATTTTGATGTTTTAATGGCAAAAATCTAAGCTGATTCCTGGTTTATCATTTTTGTTATGTGCCACACCATCGACCATGTTAACAAACATCATATAGTTTCTTTTTTTAAATCAATTTGCTACGAGCAATGGAACATGTGTTGAAAAAAAACATCGCTCTCTGTGACGGTTCGGACAGATATGCCCCGCATATATGTATGTACACTTTAACGGACGAAGACATATGTTGCACTATTTCTATTTTGGAAAACAGTGATAAATACTGACAGAAAAAATGTGATTTTTTTACGTCCTTCGATATATACAATACGTTCAAAACGCATTTAATTTGCATTTCACGAATTGCAATAAAATAATAAATTCGAACTCTGTTTTATCATTTAATAGTATATCTATATACAGAATGTCCCAGAATGATCAAATATTTCGTAAATCGGATATAAGTAAATCGGATTCAACTGAATCGAAAAGGCCTCTACCATTTTGCAATTTTCGCAATAGTTAACAAGATATTAATTACTAAAAATTACCGAATCTGTAAAATTATTGATTCAAAATTAATAAATATAATGATAAAAATCTTATTTAATAACTACTAAATATAGATGAAAGATTAGTTAGAGAGCTTTGTAAATAATTATCACAAATAATCATGCCAATAATTATGTCACTATAATTATATCACTATAATTATGGAAATGATGTCTCGCTCCAGAAAACTTTCTAATGAAGCTGGGTGAAGATTGAACTTTGATACTATAAAGACGTATTCGCGACGAATTCACATACCCGAGCATAATATCGAGTGACAGGCCACGCAGTAAGTGCAAGTAGACAACATGAAAATGCATAAACTTGAAGGCGAAGTAATCAGGAACAAGCTAGTTACATTGCCAAGCATTTTGAATAAAGTAAAATTTTCTCCTGACGTTTAAAGACTGTTAATTAAAATTTGAAACCACGAACTAATATCAATAATTTATTTCTTGAATATTATTACATGAATGATATTAATTGGAAGTCCGCCGGCAAACCAAGTTCTCTCTAATCAACGTAAACTTGTTATAATTTCAATTCAGACTCGTCACAACCAGTAGGCAACTATTGTAAAGCTATCGCAATTCACGACAGTTCCACTTGCATAGATTGACAAAGGCCCGTATTCATATTCGGTATTCATTATATGTAGCTACGTAATCCTCATATAACAACATTGAGTATTATTTTAGACAATTAAAATGTGAAACCAAATGTTGAAAACCAAATCATCAGTATAATATATAGATTATAAATATAGCGTAAATTGTTAAAAATTTGCACGTAATAATATATGTAATTAAATATGTACAAAGAATTGGAGACTTTGTATTTTTAAAAATTTATTCTCGCACCATATTTTGCTTCAGTCAATCTACTGAAATTGCGAATCGTTGTTCGCGCCTTTGTAATCCGCGAACAGGAAGAGCAAATTTCACAGTTCGCACGCGATGGAATTTTAACTGGCCACTCCCAACCCTAGCTATCACGAAGCATAATCGTATTTGCTCGACTGTCTGGACGGTGATCGACAAAAGTGCTATTCGCTACCGCATCGGTATGCCCGGATCAATCTGCGTAACCTCGGGGAAAAAGTACGAAAGTGCTGTCACTCGAATGTAAACGAAACGAGTCTATTCATTCGTCTATGTACACACACAATTCAGTACATGCACAAAGTAATCGAGAAAAGTTTCCGTACGGAAATCATTCACCCTTTGCTTTGTTTTATTTCCGTGAAATCTCGATAAAATTAAATTAGTTTTATGGATTTTCGATTCAACAATCTCAAACAAAATTTCTTTTTCAAGATAAGATAGAAAAATTATGTTAATGCAATATTTCTATTATATTATGCTGTGCATTAAAACGGTAACATTAATTTAATTAATTTCGTTGATTCCTTAGATTTGTTTGCTTTAAATTTTTCAATACTGTGACACATAAAAATTACCCGCAATTAAAAATTACCCATGACAATTTTAAAAGCAAGCACGTATACATCGAATGCAGACATATTATTTAACTTACGTCCATGATGGTCTCGATAAGAAATAATTATAAACAATTGTTAAATGCTACCGATTATGATTATTTGGCAAAATAGATTGGAAATTATTATTGTGAATATTATATTACACAAATATATTCTTCTATGACGTGGTACTGTTTTTTTTTTCACAGCTTCTATCATACTTATTGTATCACAGTTGATTTCATGGAATGCATCATCGTCCTCATTAGCGAAGATGCAACGAACAAGTGCTCGCATACATTTTCTATATAAGAACCCGATATATATTCGCTTATATTTTTATATAACATGAAGCAATTCTCTCTACGTCATTAGTAGTAATGGCAATGCAGCAAGTATATTATTATTATTGTTATTATTATTATTAATATTATTGTATTTGCGAATGTTGCTTTCAAATGATCGATATTTAAGCAATACATATCAACAAAAAGTAACAGATACGTGTAAATATCTGCACAATTTTTGTCTTCGATACAGCCACGCTTTTCACGCCATGCTTTTCACTAAATCTCGCGAATTTTTTTACGAATTCATTCGCGTATTCAAAAAATTTTTTTCGAAGCAAATATTACAAAAATATTTATATATTACACATTTATCAATCATATAATATTATCAAAATCATATAATCTTTCATTACAATATAATTTAGGGTAACTCCGGCAAAAACGCCGCGCTGAGATTTACGCCGCAGAAGTTGGAAAAAGTAGGAGTGGGAGTAATTTTCCCGCAACTACTCTATTACATGCCTTTATGTTACATTAATATGTGTTATAATTTCAGTTTCTTACTGTTAATATTAATGAAATTATTGTGAGTTGAATCGATTTATCACTATGTTAAGCATGTTATATAACAAAATACAAGTATTTTGCTCTTGTATTCTTTGTTTAGTTTGTAGTCTTGTATATCCCACCTGTTTGGGCATTTTTAACAGGCGGGATTTATGTCCAAAGTGCGGATTGAATTCAGTGCACTAAATAATAAACGCATTGATAATAAACGCATTACATGAAATATACCTCATGTCATAACACTTATAATACATCTGGGAAGATTGTAATTATTATTTATTACTTCATATACGTATTTATCATTCTTATTTTTTAATAAAATTTTATAAACGCATTTTACAAGTTCTTATATCATTTTACGTCTTATTTATATGCATTATTTGTAAATTTTTTATGAGCCATATATACCCCCCTCTCCCCCTATGAGTAGCCACATATCTCATCTCTATGCGAATATGCGACAAAAATGCAAGGGTTTAAAAAAGTTCATTTTTTAATACGCGAAATATAAATATTTCGGATTTCTAATATTTTTTTTATAATACTAGATAGTACAAAGTTTTTACTGATATAATTCGTTTACTTTAAACATAGTAAATAATACCTAATAAATTAGTAAGTTTTAGTATTAAAGTTTTTGATAGGTGCGACGTATATGCTGGAGTATATCTTAAAGAATGAAAGAGATGTTCACTAAAATATTTTTTATTTCGTTTCATGCGTATATTCTTATTATAAATTTTCTTCTGCAAATTAACTCTACGAGCGAGGACACGACTTTTTACATAAAAGCACATGCTGCTTTTACTTGCATTATTATTTTATATACGTTCTTTAAGCAAGAGTTAACATCTTTTTCTAATGTTTTTCAAAAGTGACGCAAATTTGTTGAGTCCATGATTCTACACACTCATGTAAAGTGATTTAGTAAAAAATTCAACAACGAAAATGGGAGCGGCGCGTTATCAAGTTGCTATGGCTGTTGGACACAGGAATATTTCAACGAATGTGAGAGATACAATGTTATGAACCATCGATTTCTGTGCAAAGTGATATATTGCTTCTCTACGAATTATGCAAACATTTTCTACCTGGCGTATAGTAATGAATACATAAAAACACAGCGTAAAAACTTTATCTATCAATCTCTTTAATTAGAATTTTTTCTTTTTTATTTACGCAAAAAAGATTGTTCATAAATGTATATTTTTAAAATAATTAACATAAATGGATAAAAACTTTATACTTTGTCTACAATGGACGGAATAGAAAGGCATGTTTTAATAGATTCGTTATTATATTCATACGAAACACTTTGTATCACGATTTGAATATTCACAATCGTCGTTCCTTTCGATAAATTGCTTACATATTATCTTTTTATTTTTATTGACCAAATTATTAACATTCAATTTATTTTTTTTTTAATATTCTTTGTATTATATGTATAGTTATTCTATAGAAATTATTCCATAACGCACAACATACACATGCACACACGCGCACCGTGTGAATTCATTTTTTGAATATAAATGACGCTTGCACAAAATGCAGTATAATAAATGGACGTACAAATAATTTCGATTTCCATTTTAATTTCATGAATGATTTACATGAAGCAATTTCGGTTTAGGATTCCTATTTCACGTTGAACTTGTATTCTATTTCTCATATTTTTAGATTCCAATATTATTATGATTAGATACTGTAGTCAGTAAAATTAACAATCATCAAAATGTAACGCGGTAATAAAATTTTAATTGAAACAAGAGAGGTATAACATTTATTCACAATTTCGTCTGGTAAGTGTAACTTGCTTTTGTTACTTCCGCTAGGAAATGGTGGGAAATGGACTACATTGTAGCTGATCCGGTTGAGAAGTACATGCACAAGATATGTGTGTTCTCTAGCACTGTGATTTTCACTTTGAGCAAATATATTTCTCAGTAATATATAATCTTGATTATTTTTAAATTATAAATGACTTATAGATAATGGAAAAAATTTTAATATTTAGCACAATGATTACGGTTTTGCATTTACTTTCATATATTATTTGAAATTGATTTTCTTGTTCCTTTACTATTTGTAGTCATAAATTGCAATGGATAGAGATTGCTTGTACATATATATATATATATATATATATATAATTTACAGTTACATAGATTTATTTCCATCACACAGACTTTATTAGAACGCTGTTACTAAATCATATATACCTGGTCATTATTAAAGGGTCGTAAGATTATTTCGTTTTGAGAGATTGCCTTCGCGTGCCGTGTTGTATGTAGAATAGATACTATAATATGCGAAAATCTCTAATTGCACGGTCAAGCACGAGAGTGAGCATACCATTGTTGTACCAAATAATTACTGACCTCTCGACCACGCCGTTTACGGACTTGATTTGCTCATAATTAAAATGACACTCGAAATATTCCACGCATACCAACGAACGTCGCCGGAGTAGAAAGTTATGCGTTGAAAAGATATAAGTTTTTACAAGTAATTTTTAATGAACACAGAATTTTAATTATTAATGCGACATGAAATTATATTTTACCGATACTATTTAACAAAATTATAAACAAAAACTTATGTTTATTTATTTTCATTCAGTAAAACCTTCGAATATGAACGGCTCGCGAAAAATCTGTCAACAAGCAGCGAGATCCAGTTTAATTAATGGTCAACTCGACATAATTTTTACCTAGTCGGGAATTGCGCCGCTGTAATTGCAGGAATAATTATTCTTCTAGATTTTCATGCCGCACTGCGTGAAAAATTTATATGACGAAATTCTAGGAAATAAATCTGATATATATCCAATTTATATGTATATGTACTAGTAAAAAAATATAATATTGAATATAGAAATGATTTTCACAATACTCTTTGAAACAGTAAATAACAAGTTGGAAACAAAATCACTTTAAATATTAAATAACAACAAATAAAATATCTGCACGAATATCAAATTTCGATAAAATGTCATTTAATTCCAATGACCTGTTTATTAAAAGAGGTGCTCCACTACAGTATTACAATGCGCGTACGTTGTACTATTTCATAAACAGTGCATGTTTAGTAGACAATATATTTTTGCACGGATCAAACAAATGGTCCGGAACATTCCGTACAACTGCATATTTTTCACTGTCTCATCGCTCTTTCAAACGAGTGCATCCTGTAGTCCTCTTGGTGAGTGATATTTTTATCAAAGAATATTATGCATTCTTTCTTTGAACCTTCGGAGATATCTTACATTTTTCTCGAAATTCCTTTCGCCGGTAGTGTATATAACATTTTCACGTAAAAGATAACACCTCTAGAATGAGAATAACGAAACGCGATGTTATCTTTTGATGAAATGTGATTTGTTGGATATTTATATTTAAAAGCATTCTCCAAATATATTACAGGTACAGTGTTGCAAGAACCGAAAACAGATAGGAGTCATTCATTCTAACGTGATCGCAATGTATAGATTCTGGCGCGCTTGCCTCTTCGGTCTTAGTTTATTCAAAGACGATGATGCAGCCGCGTCAAAGTGCATTCGTGTGTATCGAACTTGTATCTTCGATCGACTGTTCGAGAATCTAAAGCTTGTCGCAACAGCAGTAAGGCGTATCTGCACTTTGGGAGAAACGCAATATTTCTTGTTGTTCACTTTTGTAAGCATTTAAGAAATCAATAACACTAGAATCACCAAAGATCCCATTTTGGTTTCATTAATCAATTAAAATTTTTTTTTATTAAATATACAGTACAGAATATTACAAATACGTGAATATAATATCAATAATTATAATTATATGAATTATAATAATAAATCTTCATTCAACCAAAAATAAGAAAATTGTCTAATTGGCATTTTTAACAGTTCTATAGCGGGACCGTCAATAGTTCTAGCGTTAACGAGGAAAATTCTGTAAATAGCTTCTCGATTCCAACGGGAATAGCAAATTTGCAAAGTCTTATTACATACTACTAAAAAACGTCTGACGCAGACAGTTTTCGCAAACGAGTTCGGTTTTTGTCGGCTGAACATATATCACAGTTATTGAATAGCGGGATATTCTTGCATTACATCAATCACTCACATGGAAAATTTTAAGATTTATCGCTGTTTAATCTATGTTCCGTAAAATAAGATTCAGAAATAAAATAATCTTCATTTGTGTTTTACAGAAAGAATATCGTAGAGAGAGAGACTTGTGTGTGTTATGAAAATAAATAATCGAACTTATAATAAATCTCAAGATCGTTCAAATTTAACTTTTGGTATAATATCCGTAAGTGACGTAAAACGTAAAAGCAATTTCTCTTTGTTGTACTATGGCGAGAATTCGCTTTTAGTCGACACATCGTGACGCGATGCGTGGATATAGTACACGAGCATCGTAATGGAAGAGGTGTATTGTTCACCGGACGAGGCACGCCAAGCCGCATCATTTATAGCTTCAGTGTTTCCTAATGTAACAGCTTGTTAGTTGCGATTTAGTGTAATGCTTCATCCACTACGAACTTTCTTCCTTCTGATTTCTCTAGACACGCACCCACATCAGCGTTTCTTTTTTAACGTAGCTATTCTTATATCCATCAGAAAGATTACCATTTCATGATTTGTCAGCGCAATATCGCGGAAAAAATCAAGGATCTTACCCGTTGTTAATCACGAAATACAAAATAATGTTTCCATATAATTATTCAAGTGTGATAAAAAAACATTGAGAAGCATAACGAATTTATAGCACTACTAATGCATATTTAATAATTAATATCCAGTTGCATATTTTTTCAAAAGGAAGCAACGCTTTGAAATTATGTACGCAAGTTGCTATTTTTTATGAAAATACATTCTCTCATGGCCATTTAAAATATTGCTTTTTTCTCTTAAAATATGGAATGAAGCTTTCGTCTTCGCAATTTTTTCCTTTTTTTTTTTGGCAAACAATCCTTTAAGAAGTTTGTAATCTAAATTCCTTTTGAATGTTAGTAGCCACCGTGTATTATAGCTATCAAGATCACACTGAAGTGTGCAAGACTACAGCATACATATATAAAATAAATTCCCACGTTCTATGAATATTACATAAAATATTCTCGAGGGTGCAAATTTTTTCTCATCCGATTTATTAAGTATGCGCTTATGTTAATTCAGTCGGAATTCAAATCGAGTAACCTCAGTTAATTATGAGTTCTTTACGGAGTTAAGATAGATTTCACTCCGTCAGTCTACGGCTGTCTTTAACCGTCGACAGAGTTCGCAGAGTTTGTGAGAAACTCGTTAACATACGTTTTATTGACGCGAGCTATTAGTGCGCCTACCAACGTCGCGTTACTCAGGTCTGAGTAGAACGTGTCGTTGCGGTATGTAAACTGGCTATGAATTAACGATTTCTACACAGCATTAAGAGCTATGAGCGCATGTACATTTGCCTAGTAAAATGTCGAACTCAACTCGACACATCACGTTTTCACACGCCCGTTTACCATGTCATATTCCTTCAGTAGTACACTCTAATGACCACACGTCATTGAAGTAAATAGTTAGCAGCGAAACAGGTCGATCAAAAGATCAATTGTAGTTGGATGTTTAATCCATACTAATGACTTTACCGGTGAATATGTATGTGCAAAGCTTCTCGATAATCTCCGATTCGATGTTACATCAAACTGAATAGAGTTATAATTGAAGCTAAATATTCTACTCCGTTGTTGCAATATGTATAATATGTGATTATGTTAATTACATATGCAAAATGGAAATGCAAGATACGATATTTTTTGTTACATAGCGGCATTGTATACGCATCGATACAGCATATCAATTGCAAGCAGATATCATCGTTTTCCGATACCGCAAATCTAAATAAAATCGTACGTGATGCAAAATATCCTATCACATGCATGCGTATCAACCAGTTTTTGGGTATTACGTAATACAGGTGGAAAAATCACGCGGTGGAATTAATTTCTCTTTTTTCTAAAAATAAACTGTTCTTTCCTTTTTTTTTCGCAATCCAAACTGACATCGGTGAAAAGAGCAAAAATATGCCAATTCGAGTGAATGTTTCTGTTCAATTATCTCGAACAAGTTTAGACCGCAAATGAAAAAAAAGATGAAAAGAAAGCGAAAAAAAAGAAGTAAAACTTTTTTTGGTAGGTTATTTTATTGCGTGCTCGTTATAATCTCGCATAGCAACTTTAATTGGCTGAGCTAGAGAACTGGGTTGAATTAGTTTAAATTCGTGGACTTTATTATCGCATTATCGCTGCGCGTGCTTTCGCGGTCGTTAATTTTTCACGTCAAAAAATAGTTTTTCAAGCTGCAGTATGGTAAAACAAGCAAATGCATTATTGATGATATTAGTAAACATGACAAACATCGTTGAAACACATAATCTAATATGCATTGGCACAGATACAATGACAAGTTAGTGGATCAGCTAACTCGTAGACTGAAACCAGAACTCGAAAGATTAGCAGGTTGATGTTAATGATGTTCGATTTAGAATTACGAACATCCGGTGTCTCAAATGTACCTTGTCCAATTATAAGTAATGAGGTCGATCCATACCCTGCTGACACAAATATGATGGAATTTAGTAGCTCCGGAAACATGAAAGATATTTCCAATTGGAATGTAACATGTTTTGAGAGCATGAATGATTCCTCATATAATCCTATTAATAAAATATAAATTCTTTTGCGACATCGAATAATATCGCTAATCAGTATTAAACTACATTTCTTGATTCTACAAGGCATTCTAAATCTAAATATTAAAATTGATAGCAAACGTTAAAACTATTAAAAAGAAACAATTAATATTGGAGTAAATCTATGTATTGTTTGGGCTAATATAAAAAAAATTATTATCTATGATAATTTTTTATAGATAAAAAAAAATGAAATAGGAAACGTATCTAATGAAAAAAGTTACAAAAACTTCGAACGTAACATTGTTATAGTATTGGGTTAATAAAACATAAGTACTCTAAGTATGTAAGGCCGAAGTCGTCACGTAAAATAATGCATAAAATGCATAATAAACGTGCAATTTGAATAATATTAAAATACAGTGCGAACGTAATATCCATAACTTGCTCCGATTTACGCGATTAAATTCATTGTTTAATGCACTAATCTAATATACGATCGCGATGTTATTACTATACATACAATAATGCAATATTATAACATTGCATTAAATAAGACTGATAAGATTGATAACAAAACTGCAATAACGTTTGGGGCAAGAATTAATTCGTTTTTACGATTCAACACCACTGACCTAACAACCTAAAAGCAAAGCCAGCTTAATTATCTAACAACTACGTAGATGCTATTCCCGAAGGATGAGAAACTCTCGTGTATACTGGTAACTCAAAAGGTAAAGTCATCCGGCAAAGGGGTTGTTAAACACGATGTCTGGGACGGAAAATGTAAATGTACTCTTCTCCAATTCGCTACCGCTTTCGAATTACAGTGGAATCAAGCAGATGGTCAACTTTGTGTAATATTTAAGAGTAAAAGCATTTTCAGATCGTATATTTTAATAAAAAAAAAAAAATACATGTATATCCAAGCATGCGTGTATCCTCTATAATGACTCTAATTTGAGTTGAAAGATATCGTTAAAGAATATATCTGAAATACAGTAATAATAAAATTATATTCATATAATTATATTTTATGAAATGTTAAATTTTATATCTTTAAATAATAACTTTCAATATTTTAAGAATTTAATATAATGTAACTCAAAAGTGATAAGAAATGAAAAAACAATTAATTTCTTTTATATATTTTATTTATTTGTATATAAAATATCGTGTTGTGTAATAATTTATGATAATTTCGAAAACGTATTCTCAAAATTAATTATATTTAAAAATAAAGAAGAAGTCACATATTACAATAGTTTTTAAGTTATAAGCGTTTAAAATTGTTTGATATTATCAAATATATTTTATATTTTTACGTTCTCAGAAGAGTTAAGTTTCTAATTTTAATAAATTAAAAAGTCGCCACATTTCTTGCTAACTTTATTTTATCTTCTTATTTTATTATACAGAAACTATTACAACGGAAAGTTTCTTACTTATTAAAGTTATACAGTTTTCTTCCTCGCGAGGACGTAAAAATTTATTGCATAACGTAGGTATTAGATGTAATTATATTTTATAAAGTATTAAATATTTAGATATTTAATATTAACGTTCGGACACTGGCTGGCATACAGCCTTGGCGTTTATTTTTGCGTGCTATATACAGCGCACTATTACGTACGCAATATCGCTATCGTTCGCACATCGAAAGCGAGCAAGTATAGTGCGAGTTGCTCTGCTACTTACCGTCACGTTATTCTTCGAAACACGATCATTCTTTACAAATAATTAATTCGACGATTTGTGTAGCAAGGCCACAACTTCTTAACGATATATTACGCGATTTTGTTAAAATAAAAATCACAGTAATATGATATCAAAATAAAATTTTATTTAATTTAAAATATTATTTTATTTAAAGAACAAAATAGAAGTAAATAGTTGATAGTAAATAGTTCGTGTTCCTATGGGGTTATAAGAACTTCCATTTTATTTTCAAATACATTTCACTCTATATAAAATAAATTTAATAATAAGATTGAAAATAAGTTTAATAAGTTAATAAATTCATTTTTTAAATTAATAATTAAATTTACAACAGCAAACATATGTATGAAGTTCTTGTTATTTAACGAACGGAATATTTGATATGCATCTATTAAACAAAAATAGATTGATATTTCCGGGAAAACTACCGACTGTTATGTTATAGCCTTGGCATTTATTTTGGGTTATTTTAAATTATAGCGCATATTTTAGGCTCGTAAGACTACCTTGATGTCATTCAGACTTCGACACTCAAACAGATAGGCAGAAGCGCGTATTGCTTCGTGTATCGTCGCGTTATTGCATCAAAGTTGTGACAATTTAATCCTACTGGTCTATTCTTTATCGACCTGTTTAAGTCAATAAACAATAATTATCTTTAATGATTTTTATTTCAAGTATCTCACATTACACTTTGAATTTCTCTTTATTTTATCTAATAATAATTTATCGATTACTGTTTCCAAAAAAAAAAAACAAAAAATTAGAAAATATCATTCAAATAGTTTGGAACAATTTAAATAACAAAGAGCCTCCATATATATATATATATATATCTTTTATTATAATATTTATTTCAGGTAATTATCCATTGCAGTTATTATTATAAGAATGCCATGCGAGTGTCGCACGATTTTGTATCCTGATATAATTAGTTCGTAATTAAATATAACTTTATCATGAACGCGCACAATCGTAATTAACCGTGTTTTAACGTGTTATGTCGTGATGTACATCAGAGAAATATGAAAAAGATCTAGGCATTGAGGCAGAAACCATAAAATAATTTATCATTTACATATATATACAGTGAGAGCAAAAAGTATTCGTACAAAAAAATTTATTATAAAAAAATGTAGAATATAAACTTATTTGTAAAAAATAAACATTAATTAACAATTATATACAATGAATACATTCTGTTCTAACATAAACAAATGAGTTTCGCATGTATTCCTAATTTTAGAAACTAAATTTCTCATCTGTACGAATACTTTTTGAGCATTCAAACAATACAATTTTTAATTTTCACTTATTTTTCAGATGATATTTTATATAATTAATATCTTTTTGATATACATAATTTTAAGAAATATACAGTCTATTTTGTTCTTTATGAATAAATCGTTAATTATCCAACAAGAAATAATCGTTAATTAAACGTCGAATCGACATCAAATTAATGTTGAAATCATCATATTTATATCGATTCGACATTAATTTGATGACTCATTTCTCTCTGGATAATATTTACTTTTTAAAAATAAAGTTTTTTTAAAAAATATTTTTTTGTATGAACATTTTTTGCACTTACTGTATATTATTTGTTACTTATAAATTTTATCATCTTTTATTAATATGAACAATTTTAAATAAGAATTAAAGAAATAATACTTTTATTAATAAAATTGTGTATGCGTGTATCAAAATTTAGATGAATTTACATGATTACGTATTTATTTTTAAAAAAAAAACACTCTTGGAAGCTTTAAAATTATTTTATTAAGTTACTTAAAAAAACGAATAAACAATTCGATGTAGATAATTATTTTTTCAATTATTAATTCTTTTAGACGCTGCTATATAACTTGGATTTTATAATTGTATGTTGCAGATTAATGCAGTAATAGAGCAATTACTCTCCCGCTGCGCATCGTATGAATATCAGATTTTATTTATTTTAAAATCAAAGTAATAGACTTCTGACAAAATGTTATAAATCTCATAAATTTATTGATAGACCTTTAACAGAATATTACAGATAAATATAATATCTCGTAAATTTATTATCTGAAAATGGATCGGTGCGATAGATTAATGTCAATATTTAATTTTCCTATATATGTAAAATCATATGTCAATTTATTATGCATACACGAACATGTACAATAATGAGATCATATAGAGATCGTTATATCGATACATCATTTATTGGCGTCGTTAAATATTTTATTTTTAATATTTTGTGTTGCAATAAAATAATTATGAGAAATTCTGTCTAGTTTAGCATTAAAAATGTGCTAATTGCGTATTTATTTCAGTTTTATTATATCTTCTTAATAATTTTTTCTAGCTATCTATATTTATATATTGAATACTTGATTTTACATTATTTGAAATAAAATGCTATGGAAATCAATAAATATTTTGCCACATCATCATATCATCAGGATTCTTGGCTATGCCAAAAAATATGTGGTTTACTTACATCTCACAATACAACTATATTCGTTCCTATGAATATGAGTGTCATCCGCAGTTGTTGCCGCAACATTCTTGGCGCGAATAATATGCATCTCCGATCGCGCCGACACCTACTACGCGAAATGTAAATAGCGTTCCGTGTACTAACCGAGTTTCTCGACAGCTTACGACAGTTTTCAAAGTTCCTTTACGTTAAGCTGCATAAAACTGAATGAATGAAAATGATCAAGCTCGGAAAATTGCATTTATCATCTGACTGTAACATGCTCGACACGACACTTTTTAATAAAATTATAACTATGCGTATTTTATTTCCGAGTATGTGAATCCAGCGTATCTACGTGGTCGTAAACCAAATTTTTTTGCTGTCAGTAGTTTTAATCCAATTTTAATTTCATATCGAATGTAGTAAAAAGCGACACCATGGACACATAGAAATGTAATAACACCTTTAAAATCAGGAGCGAACGAAGTTAAAATTGGATTTGGGAATAACCGTATTAATCTCCTATAAATCGTGGTTTTCTTGCAATGCAGCAATTGCGATAAGTCAAATTGTCGATTTATATTGTTTAAATTAAGATATACGGTATAAAGAAGCGCGATTTTTATTACTAAACGCTTAATATAATACAAAATGTAATTTTAAATTTCTATAAAACTTAGATATTTGAAATGGATATTTCACTTTTAAATACTATCGTGTAATTAGTAACCAATCCTTCAGCAATAAATCAGAGATCGAAGAAATAGATCAATTAATGAATACTTCAAGACGATTCGAATCTGGAAGAATCTTGTTTAACGTACTGATTTATTGCGGTACTAGCCAAGAATTCTAAAAGAAATTTAGTACTCTAAATATCACCCTGTCAGCGGTAAATCTTTCTTTACCGAATGGACGAAATTGCAGATTCTTTTAGATCAATATTATTCAGTGCAACCATTGTTACAAAGTGTAAGGGTCGTAACGGTTATTAAATTCTTTACGTACAAGCAAAAAGAACACAGTCTATTGTTCACTTTGTAAAATAAAACTAGCTCCAAATTTTTTTAATTTATATAAAAATTATAGCATCTTGCAAAAATCATTTGTCGCGTGATAAAGTGCCTACAAATTGTAGATTTATTAACAGAAAGAGAGAAACAAACAGATTTCTCTGTTTGTGGTCAATCTCTCTGTGCTATCGGAAACGGCTAGTCAATTGTGCGAGGTCAGTGTCTCGAGAGGAGGGAATTGTAACGGTGACATATCATCTCACTGCAGTACATCCGCAATGAACCGATGTACATCACAGTTGGGGGTTCCTAATTTTGGAACTTTCCTCGTATTATGTTGCATGCATGCGAATATATACGGATCAGTGATTTGCTTTCTGACATCTCCATGTAAAATGGCATTATATGGAATTTCTTAGTCACTTAACCGCAATCGAAAGAGTAGTTTGAAATACAAATAGCTTTCCGTGCTTTTCTCCTAATACATACAAGGTTTATTAAATTCATATTTTCTTTTCTATCTATTTTTTTATTTGTATTTTTGAAGAGCATTATTGATATATTTAAGCTTATTGATATATTTAAATTTATTGATATTTTAGTTTACCGTTTATTTAATTAATGCATTGCAAATATTAATTTATAATGTAGAAATAGTATATATAACACGTAAAAAGACTGAATAACAATATCCAATTTACCCATAACAGAATTTAATTATAAATATTTAAACTTTGTTATGTACAATAAAGTCTACAAACGTATATATATGTAACGCTATCTATTTAACGCAATCCAATTTTTTCTTTGATTTTACATTAACTTAAATTACGAATGAATTGTAACAAACGTTTAGTAGCAAAGATAATTATTTTATTTTATTTAAAATACAAAATGGTTTATTCACATATTATGTCCACTATAACACCTTTACTGTCACAAACACAGTAATAAGCTGTGTAATTACATAAGCTACATAAATATTAATTATTAATTAATGTTAATTGTTAACAGAAAAGTAAAAAATAATACGGTTTATATGTACAACATGTTGTTAATAATTATTTATAAATTCATGAATTTATAAATAGAAGATACATTTTATTACCGTTTAAAAAATTTAATCTGTTAAATTGAATTTATTCTTCAAATATAACATTGCGCTAAAATACTGCAATTGTTGAGCTGAAACTTTTTACTAAAATACTGTTGATCAAATAGATTTCTAAAATAATATTGACACAATATATACTTTTCTATTCGAAAGCGATTAATATTTGCTTTTTTAGAATAATATGTTTAAAATTATTTTCATTCAAATTCTCTCATTTCAAGATTCCAAAATCATTCAATCAAAGTTAGAGTAATCTGAAAAGCAAATAATAACTATTTTATACGTCTTACATATAAAGGGCGTTTTTTTAAGCCCGATAGAACTTGAAATTGTAAAAAATAAAACAAAAAATTAAATTAAACAGCCGCGGTGGCCATATGCCCGAAATCATTTTCAAATGTTAATGCCATGCATTGATCTTTCGACTAAAAAAAATTTTTTGATTATAATTTAATTTTTGTGTTAGTTTTTACAATTTTAAGTTCTATCGGGCTTAAAAAAATCTATCGGGCTTAAAAAAACACCCTTTATCAGTGCAGATTTATGTCACACATTTTGAAACATGCTCTTAATTATTATCAGTTATTAATTTTAATCATTGCTGTTATATTATTGTTAATTATGTAATAAAAAAGATATTGACAACGTTTGTTAAATATTTTCTGCATTTTATAGAGTTAATACTACGTTTGCGTTTGTCCATCATTATTCATAATCTGCACGCAATTCACTTTCAAACAAATCACGGCAATATCTCGCGCGATTAGCCGACGGTTTTCACTAATTCAATTAAGTTCTTATGAGATTCAAGCCGGAGCCATTTGTTATTGCAGAGCAGAAAAGGCGGATCTCTCGGGATAGATTTCCTGAGTGCAACCCGTTTGGCGCTACTCTGTCTGGCAAAGTTTCAACCCCTTAAACGGGTTGAGAAAAAACTTTTCTGCCATATTACATTAAAGAAGTGACTTCGTGATGAATTCATTTTGTCCGGAAATTTAAGATTATATTTATGAATATCAAAACGATAGGAGAAGTTTGTTCAAAATTTTCCAAGTTTAGCCCGGAATGTCTTCCGTACCATAGAAGATTCAATTCAAATCATGACTATTATCGTGCGTAACATAATCAAATTAAAAGAAATGATTCAATATTCAGTGCTCACAATATGAAAATTTCACGCATAGGGAAATTGATGCGAGAATGGAATTACCATGTGTGAAATGATATACTAATTAAATGCTCAAAAACATCTACATAAAATACACTTTCTCTTTCTCTTTTTTTGTTCTCTTAACGTTACTATTCTTTAAATGCGTTCTATATATATAAGTATTATATATGTACTTATATATATATATATATATATATATATATATATATATATATTTATTTATTATGTGCTATCAAATATTGTATGTGTATTAAATCGCCTTAAGCATTGTCCTAATTGTGCATACAGCCTAACAATGCATCACATTGAAACAATGGGGCTAATGTGCTTTCGAGTTACGCGTTTTCAGAGTGTTTTGCGCAATCGTTGTTTAAATCAGTTGGCTTAGGTAATGTTGATGCGATTAGTTGCAAGCAAATCTGTTGTAAAGTATTTCGGTAACTTTAACCTTTACGTTGATAATACTAAACGATCACGAACAATGTTGGCGCGAATTCCTATCATGCACAACGCTTTAACGATACCCGCCCGATACTCTTCGCTTATTTATTTAAGCGCATCGTGCAAACGGGCCGCGATAACTTCGAGGGCGTTTTCATATTTACGCGCATAAATCCTCACTTCCCCTTCCATGATTCGTAACATTTTTGATGCCGTGGGCTTGCACCAGACGCGCTTTATGTACGAGCTCGACGTGACTGTTGCCGCAAGGATTCTCTTCAAAATACAGGATTTTCCGTCAGTGCCAGATGTCCTTTCAACTGTGGCTAGTAAGATCAAACTAAAAATGTTATACATATTTCAATGTCTAGACATTATTTTGGAGTGAACTTCTACTTTACATTAAAAATTGAGCATTTTGCTCAAAAAAATTAATTGACTATATGATTGAATTCTTTTTTATAAAATGTTGTACACATAGGTATATGCGCGAACTTTACACACAATTGCGCTCTTTATCACATTGCTTTTCTGTACTCTGCATCAGCTGCACCAAGTTGGACCTTCATTCAAGTTTTAGTATTAAAAGCGATGTTGCACAAGCGACAAAATTCCAAAGCAAAGGGAAAGAATTGGAAGAAACTAAAGATGGTTCTACCAGGGAGGAGGGTAAAAGCACGCCTTGTGTGCTGCGTGGTTGTCGTACTGCTGTGATTTGTTGCAGTCCTCTGGAGGACGATTGTACTCCATCTTGATGAATAATTCATCAGTCAAGCACACACCGAAACCGTGCAAGTTCCGCGATTGGACTACCCATAGTAACGTGTCCCAAAATGTTTCAATAAATCGTCCACTACTGTCGTTGTCGGCATTACTAGCGTTGTTACCATTGTTCTCGCTCTAAAACCATCGACTCGCATCTTCAAATTTCAAACAGCATTTTATCTTTATTAATTGCGGCTTTATAATACACACACACGCGCGAGCGCACACATAAACGGAAAAGAACAATTTTTGCTGAAAATTAAAAAATTTAGCAAATACAAATCTGAAAATAATTCTGTTGAATTATCAAAATAATTATATGGAATGCTCAAGCATGATGATGCTGCAAAAAGTTTTGTCAGTCTAATTAACTTGAGTAATTATTTTGACGATCTAACAAAATTATTTTCAGACCTATATCCAGCTAAATTTTTAGATACTTTAGCAAAACTGTTCTTTCTCTGTGAGTATATTATATATACATATATGTATTATATGTATACATATATATGGTTGCTGTCGCACGCAGAGCTGAAAATTCAATAAATATTCCAAACATTTTCAATAACGATCGAATAAAATATAAATACTAAAATTCTTTTAACTGTAAGGTCCTCATCTTTCCATGTCGTAGGATAAATCGTGGAAGATCAATAGTTTATCATTAAACATATAATTTTCACCTTTTCTTTTTCTAAATCAAATTATCTTTTATGCAGTTATACTCGGGCAAAAAGTTCGGACGAAGTCTCGCGAAGTGTCGTCAGGAAACGTTGACATCCTATAAATCAATCTCTCGTTTCTTTTGCGTCTGTCTTGTGCCTCGCGGAAATTCGTTCCCCCGCTGTTTGCGGAACTTCGTACGAGAAAACACTCCGGGAGATCCTGCACTTTCGCTGAGGGATACCCTTGCGGTCTCTGCCTCTGCCAACTTCTCTCCGCACTATCTTCACCACTTTCGAGAAGATTTGTATCCGTGAATGTGCTAGAGAGAGCTTCTATTCTCTGAATTCCGTGATATGTTTTACTTTACTTGTATTATCTCTGATAAACCGTGTATATCGTGTATACGACTAACTAGCTAACGAATCGATTCCAGGAAATAAGTACATACGAAGAGCAAGGCTCTTGTACAATTAATCCAAGGCATACCGTTCTATATCACGGTAGCAGTGAAAGGCACAGAAGTCGAATACTTGTCGGAATACCAACAAGAAATTGCGTGAATACGTGAAATAACTTGTCGATCGCTTTCCACCCGCATAGATCGTTACTAATTACGTCACGTCGACAAGTTTAGGAAGAAGTTTAATGAATATAGTTAAATCACTTCATAGGGAAAATGCAACATTTATTATCTCCTCTTACTGAATTGTTGCAGACAGTCACGTAATAATTTATACTAATATAATATAATAATTGTAATGTTTATTTCATTATTTCATTTTATTTAATTTTTTTATTTATTTGAGATATTTCATACCAGAATTTGTATTGTATAAAAAATTCATCGTACGTATAAAATTTAATCAATCGATTTAATTCACTCCAATGAAAGTACATCCTTTCTATAATGCAAAATTTAATTAAATGGTGATTACATTCAGAAAGAAGTTTTGAATTATACTTTATCATTATTCATGAGATGAATTGAAAAATAAACTTAATAAAATGTAAATTGATTAAATAGTAAATTAAATGTAAATTAATTAAATTAATAGCAGAAAATAATTCTTAAGTTGCTTTCGAAAAAATTTAATTTAATGTCTTTTTTTATTGATATAAACGAATTTTCGTCAATGTAGCAAAATAAATATCTCTTTGAGGAATTATTATCACATAAGTACATAATTAAAGTTATTCGGAAATAGCAGTGAATGTAATTGTGTAAAAATATAATTTGAAAATTTTTTGATATTTTTTTTATATTGTAGTGTTTTAAATGAAGATACATTTCAGTAATTATATTAATGTAAAATTAATTTGTTTGAATGGCAAATTACGCTTTGTTGGACATGTAAATCATAAACTCAGCATATATCCATAAAATTCTGGGAGATCATCTCTCTTGGCGACGTACGAATATATTCTACTAGCAAAGGCCGTAGGGCAGTAACACGCTAACCACGTGAGGGAAAGCCGTGCGAAACTCTTACTTTACTTTAATTTACGAGTTTCAGAATAGTAGAAACGAACACGAAAGTTCCTGAGAAGAATACTACATCTCATTAACCCTAAATTACCAAGTCAATGTGAGAAATACGAATTAGATGTTCTATGCGGAGCTACTTCTTCTAAATTTTTTCTAAATATTTTCACATGTAAAATTCCCGTAAATTAATAAATTGAATTAACTTAATAATATGTGCGATGTATCGAATTGAATAATTTTTATTTATATAATTTATAGCATCCTACAATTGTTAATCAATTAAATTTGTTCCGCGTTCTGGCTTATTGCTTGGAATACACTTCAATGAAAATTAATTATTTCATTTATTAATGATGAAAATAAGACTTTTCAAAGTAAAATGTATACTTTTTGAAAATTATACCGATAAACAATGTATTCAATTTGAAAAATACAACCGCATCAATATTAAATTAATGATATCTTTTAATATTCAAAATTACTCACCAAAACGCGCCTGATTTTTTATGAATTGCATAATTTGTTGTCTTTAATTTGATGAATAGAATATTTCTGCATTTTCTTATATTTAATTCTCGCGTAGATCAGAATTTCTTTTTAACAGACGCACACTTAATGATCCAATAAATGCTTCATTATTCAGATAGCGCAAAAAAGGCACTACTTTCTTGCGAATTCCTTGAACTTCTGTCAAAGGTAAAAAAAACGCGTTGATTTATAAGATAGTTACTGAATATTAAAGTTTCCATTTAAAATTCATCACTTCTTGATTGATCAATTTTTTTTGGTCATCGTCATCGAATAGAATTCACGTTCTTGAATTAATCTTTAATCTGTAGTATTTTCATTGTCACTTTTGTTATTATTTATAGTTTATATTCTTCGCACACGAATAAATATTTGAGAATAATAAATAAACAGTATTATCGATAAACAACATAATGATAAAAAAAAAATAAAAAGATACAAATGATTTTATATCTAAATGGACACATCATGACTTAAGAAGTCTGACACTTCATAGATTCGCTTTGTCGCTTTGTCGCGTCGGTTTCGTTACACGGCGCGGTGTGCGATGCCTTACAAAGTGATGGGAGCGGTAATTGTTCCGATACAACGAGCCTCCTTAAGCAAGAGGCGACGTGTAACGCACAAGGTTCCCAGTGTTCCCACGTGCAGGCTTCCTGTATATTCGGGCGCAGTCAACGACACGTAAAGTCGCGCGTCTAGGGTCAGACCGGCGTTCTCTCGAGCGTGGTTCCTTCGACTTGGTTCTCATCGACCGGCATATCCTACATCGCATTACGACGCTACGTGTGAAGAGACGACCTCGAACATCCGCGTTGAAATTTTAAACCGGGTTTCCATGCGACGTGCACGTAAGATTTTGAATGAGTATAATGCAAAATTATTTAAATGCAACTTGCTCAATTTCAGTCCAATAAAACAGATATACTACTGAAAAAAATTTACTAAATTTTAATACATACCTATTTCTTTGATTCAATAATACTAAATAAACATCTATTTATAGTAAATAAATATTTACTAACAAAAAAAATAACAGTGAAATTAAATTAATAGTTTTGTGTCAAATAAATATATATTTACATTTAATAAATATTTACTTAGAATTATTCGAACTATTATTTAAAATTTAGTACTTTTTTCAAGATAAAAAAAAATAGAAAAAATATTGAAGAGAAATATATATTTTTTTAACATATTTTTTAACATATTTTATTAACAATCCTTCGAAATGTTTTGAGAAAAAAATCTTGCAGCAATTATAAATATAAAAGTAATAATAAATACTTATAAATATACACATAAATATATAGTGTAGAGTTGAAGTAATATTCGGTAATTATATTAGGTGTTGGAATTAATTCGTAGCGTTTTTAATGAAAGAATGTTATTTATTTCACATGAGCATTAAAAAATACATTAATGAAAGTACTTCCCATCACTTGTAAAACGCTACGAATTAATTCCAACACCTAATATTATTGAAGTTACATTAAAGTTAACTAATCTGGAGTAAAAAAAGAGATAAAAAGAAAAGAAGAAATAAAAAAAAGAAAAATTAGTTATTCTGTTCTGAAAATTGAAAAACTTTTACTTGAGAAGAATAAGAAAAAAGAAAGTGAAACAGGATTGAATAAGTACAAAGCAATTAGTAATTCAAAAGGGCAATCTACAAAAATAAGGAAATGAAACAGAATAATTACAATAAAATTATTTTTATTACTGATCTCTCTCTCTCTCTCTCTCTCTCTCTCTCTCTCTCTCTCTCTCTCGCGTATGCAGATGCGATGTTTTTATGATTAGAAAAATATTAGTTTGTAATGTCTTGTAAAAATAAAAAGAGTCAGAGACTTTGATAAATTTTACTGAATCATAATGTAAGGATAATGCACTAGAAAACGATTAGAGAAGATTGTCCCAATTGGTCCAAACTTTCTGCGTTCCGTTCCTATCTATTTTCTCCTATGTCATTAATAGCGTCGTTTCTTCGTTTCTTGTCCTTTTCGAAAATTAGACCACGCCGCATCGCCCAGGCGTGAAAAGGGTAAGAGCTAGAGAACGGATCTAAATTACTCGTGGGACATTCGTGGGAAATTTATACAGCCTTGATTACGTAAGAAATTTATGCAAATTGAGGATACGAGTCTGATAAAAGCCGGGTTCCCTGTTAGAGAAAATAATGTTATGAATATATATAGTAAAACTTCATATACTAATTTTTGGTATTATCGATGATAAAGCAATGACAAAATGATATTATCCTCTTACAGTTTAAGTACTTGTTATAAATGAATTTGTCATAAATGAAGAAAATTTTTGTAACTGAGAAACAGAGACAAAATATCATTTTTAAATTACAATTAAAAAATTACCATTTTAAAAAACTATTTTATAATCAGTAAGACCTTGTTATTCCAGCAAAATGTAAAACCACTGAAACAATTACTATTGAAGAAACATAAATCCGAGGAAAACGGATTTACTAAAAACTTGAATCGCAAAGCGTACTGAGTGTCTTATTAAAATCACGGAGGACTTTGATTAACACTACTACCGATATCCGTGTCGCATAGTAATCACAGTTGTGTACTTCGAGGTAACGAAACAATACAGGAGTAATTTCTATTCGAGATGAATTTGCGTGACTCGGAACAAAAACGATTTTTGTTGTAACGCGCGCGAGCGCATGCAAATGTATACGTTGCATCATGTCGTAATACGACATAAAGTTTTCTAATATAAGAGGAATTGAAGTCGTCTTGGACAATAATAGTTTTGTCATAATTCCTGCTTCTTTATATTTTGCAATATCATCACGACAATACATGACATTTAAGAACTTGAGGAAGGTAATTAAAAGGGGATTAATTAATTTTAAAAACACAATGCGCATATATAAATTAACGTAATTAAAAAATCTTATATTCTAAATTGATATTGAAATTAAATTTATATTCTATATTGATATTGATAAATCTATTTTATCTGTACAATAAAAATGAATTCTTTTTGCCAAGGTAGTGATCATAGTTACAACATTTATCCATTACATTCAAGATTGATAAGATAGAAAATAGTTTCTCACTGAACATTGCGTCAAAGCGAATGATTCGAATTGAAAGACGTACTCAATGCTGATCTCGGGATGATTTCCGCACAAGAAACAATGGGTCCTGATTCTCTCACGATACCAGTACAGCAGGATGTAGCTTTGAATTTAATTTAAATCGAGAACGTGCGAAGTGCAATCTGTTATTGTTGCGTGTACCCTTCACCGTCCACCCCTTTCCACAATCATGAGTGAAGTAACGGTCCATTTACCACTGTAACAATGCTGATATATATATATATATATATATATATATATATATATAAGCCCGTGAATTGAGTGTAAGATAATGAACATAATAACATCTCAAATTGTATAAGAAATTGATGTCAATGTATTAAGGTTATAAGGCTACTACTAAATAATAGACAAATTAAAAGCAGTTTAATTACTTTACAAGAGATACGCGGAAATTTTCAAATGCTTCCTTGTCATGAATGATATTTTATGTCTGAAGAAAATGACTTTTGCCACCCGGTAATACTTCCGTGGTACTTTCTTAGGAAGTTTCTTGGGAAAGTTTCGCGACTACATCTCGTCCAATTCGCATCGTAATAAGGCTGTCAGACTGGCCATCGCCATGGTGTTAAGTACCAGTCCGTACCACGATCACTTAAAAGGCGTACCACATATTTTAAATTAACCGAGAAAATTGGCATTGTAGTTTTTCTTAAAAATTAAGAAAAATAGAATTTTGATTAATTTTTTTTACTAGTGCTTTCTCTGAAAATTTCAAGGAAATGACTTTATTATGAGACTTTTTTATAAGCTCTTGAATAAAATATTCTTTTATTAGAAAAATAACAGTGATTTTAATTTTAATAATGTATTTGTTTGGAAAAATTAAATTAGAGAGAAACGTAAAAGGAATAGCTGTATTATTATTCGTTTTTCGTATAAAAGTGGATGCTCTCTCATAAGGTATCTATTATATATCAACTTTTGAGATCCGAGGATGTACATACATTTTATTATTCTGAGCTCTGATGTCATACAGCCAATTAAATAGAAATGTTTTCTATTAACATGTTTTAAACAGCATGTTAATAGAAATATAGTCGAGGAATGAACAAAAATATACATCTAAATAACAAACTATTTTCTTAATGTGACGGTCGTGTGTCAAAGAAAGCGTTTCAGCTCTTGTAAGTATAGTAATGTTTATGTTAAGTATAACTTATATGATATATAATAAGATGCGCATTGTAATTTTTATAAATATAAAATACAAATATTATAATATTTAATAATTGCAAGATGATCTAACTATTTAATAAAAATTCTTTCAATTCGAAATAAGTAACATTCTCGAGAGTTCATGTACTGATGCATTTACAGAATTCATTTCCAATTTACACTCGTAGGAGTAATATAAACTCTTGTCCGAAAATTAATTATCGAAACTTCCTGAAATTCAATATATGATGAATTAATGTATATTGCTCTTAACCGAAGTACATCTGACAAGAACAGAATCATATTGCAATTATTAACTTTGAAATTGCCCAAGGAGGCAATTATTTATTTTTGAGAAAAAAGTTTAATATCTATTGTTTATATTTGATGTTGCATATTTGTGTTTGATATTTCATATTTGTTATTTATTTGTAAAGTTTAATACATTAATTAATTTTTAATTTTTTAAACCATTATTTTATTTTCTGTATTACGCGGATTTCCATATTTCGTAAATCATAAACCTCGTATAATAATTGAATTTAATTGAAAAACCGATAATAGCAGTTCCCGTCGTCACACAAAAGGCTCTTAGTACATCGACTATCATCTAAGTGTAGTAGTAACAATGTGGTAATTTCGTTTCCACCTTTGAGCATTAAGCGAATGTAGTGTTCGACCTATAATCACTCTTGGGAATTTCAATATATTATCTTAAGCTATACTTGATATCGCTTGAATATCAAACTTGACGAATTTAAAATCAGAAAGAATATATCGCTTTAAATAATTTAAAGCAGATATGATAGAAATATTTTCAAATTACCTTTATTTTAATAATGTCATTTTCTTGGAATATTAATTTTTATATTTTGAACACTTTATGTATATGGAAGAATCGCAATTACGATATCTCACATACGAAAATTTTTTAAACGTATTGATAATTAAATAATTATCAAATGTTTTAAAAATTTATGTATATGACGCCTTTTTTAGAAATTTCCTTCGATGACGAAATAATCGTTAGCGATGATATGAAAAAGTTTTACTATGAAATCTGCTCACGAAGAAGATAATTAATGAATAAAGTTACAACAATTTTTCATTATTGAAGTTCGAGTATCTTTCAATTGTATCAATATGACATGTTTTAAAACATAAAGAAAAAATTAATCAAGCGCGTTTTTTTTAAATTATTTTCGTGTAAAATATCATTATAAATTAATCAATGATGCATTTATGACACGAAATTGAAATATATTTATTGCAAAATATAATTCTATTATTACGAAATATTAAATTTTTTTTATTATTCGAGATGAATTTATGATTTTAATATTATTGCAGTATTTTTAAAAAAGCATAGGAATAATTTTCTGCTTATTGGCCAAGCAGTTTCGACGAATATTTAATAATACAATCAATTTTGCATTTTAATAGTTAGTTATGTAGCAAATTCTATAAAGTAAATTGTAGCGAGTTATTACATACATATTAGTTTCTATTTTGGTATATCGAGAAACCATTTCATCACAGCATGAATTCTCAGAGAACCGCAGATATTTTATAAAACGAGGACAAGGCTATATCTACTGCAATAAATTATCGGTTTGCTAAAGAAAAAAAAATACACTAGGAAAAAGATAACAATTCCAAAAAAATTGTATTATAAAAATCGTAATTATAATAAATATTTTAATAATATTATTAAAATATTATAATAAAAATTATATTAAAATAAAATATTATATTAAAATATTATAATAAAATAAATATAATATTATAATAAATATATTATAATAAAAATATTATAATAAAAATTAATAAATACGTTATATACGTATTATAATAAAAATAAATAAATATGTTTAT
Source organism: Acromyrmex echinatior (assembly GCF_024713525.1). Classification (NCBI taxonomy): domain Eukaryota; kingdom Metazoa; phylum Arthropoda; class Insecta; order Hymenoptera; family Formicidae; genus Acromyrmex; species Acromyrmex echinatior. The sequence goes on along the minus strand of NC_141865.1, from coordinate 4,942,987 downwards.
TCGAAAGTAAGTTTCACGTATATTTCGCTCAGACACCACCGCATTAAGTTTAAAGTAAATAGTATAATTATATGTACCGTCAAGGGACAGAACTTTATTTACATCTAATTGAATACACCTAATGTAATTAAATGTAAATGTAATTGGTCGCTAACATAGATATGAGATAATTAATATTAACAGAATCTATCTTTTGTGGAAATTTTTTTATAAATACTAACGTTTTTCTCGATGTAAGTGAAAATTAAAAAAGATCAAGTGAAATAACATTCAGGGATATTCAAACAATATTAGAATATAGTAACATTTAATTTTTAAGGAGAATCGTTAAATGTAATGACAAAAAATTGATTATAATTTTGGTAAATGACTTTGAGTATAAAATATTGAATAAACACAAGTTTAATTCTATAAAGACTTTATACTATTTGTAGTCACTTGAAACAAAGATAAATATGAGATATATATATTTACATATATACGCTTAATTAAAAAGTATGTATGACATATTGATAACTTTAATGCGCGCACAGTTTTATTATTCTCTGATTTACATTTTACTTATACAGCATACAATTATACCCACTCGTGTGAGATACATCTCAGATACAATTATAACATATATATATTTCAGCGAAATGTTCCAGCTTATATTCCATTCATAAATTTTTGATGTTTTCAAATAAAATGAATCGTGCTTGTATTTGTTAGAGTCAATTGTTTTAACGTAGCATATTTTTCATTCCTATTTTGTAATATGTAAGATTGTTGATTTGACAACAATAAAAAGTTTCAAATGTCAGTAACAGCAGATGGATATGTGAGAACAGGACGTTTTATAACGGTACTAAAACTAACTGCCAATAAATTTGATCTTGTATAAAGTGCAGAGTCAAGCCCCGACATGCCTGCTTTTTAATATGAATCCCCGATATTGGTGCAGCAGTGTTTCGTTTAGGAAGAAATTCGTAACTGCTTTGATCGAAACGTGCGTATATTTCCAGCGCTCTATTTACGACTTCTAAAATTTCCTGGAGAAAAAATTGGAAAGTACATCTGAGATCAAGAATAAACCTATCATTTTATGGATTTTAATATACATATATACATATATATGTGCGTATACGTTATACATATATTATACGTCACATATGTAACACACACAACTTGAAGTACTTAATTGTTGGGAAGATAAAAAGTTTTATTCCCTTTAAAAATTTTTTTATGGTGAAATTATAATGATTGGTGAATTAAAAACCACTTAAAAAGTTCATTATTAATTAATATTTTCTTAAGTTAAATTAATTGCTTTTTTGCAAGATATTCCCGAGTAGCTTATCTCCTTCAATTTTTTATGTTTATATTGTTACATTACATTTTTTTAAATAAAATCGTGAAATATCTAATATTTTAGAGATAATAATATACTAACTTACTTGATTTATACATATATACAATACACATTTGGTGAATATCGCAGCTGAATTACTTATTTAGAAATGTAATTAACACAAGATAATTAAAAATTAATATTTTATATGTACTTTTATTTTAAATATTAAATTTTAAATATCGTTATTTATCCTTTCATTTTTATTAATATAATGTAATTCATTCTAAAGAGATTTTTTTATATATACATTAAAATGTTCTAATTAATAATATCATATAATATCAGTGTCCGATTTTTAAATGATAAAATAAAATATTATTTCTACTTTCGCGAGATTATTCATATTTCATCATATTAGTTATAATTTAAAAATATTCTTGATAACCATTTTTCTATTTATATTCTGAGAAGAAGATAACAATTTCATGAAAGAATTATCATTTAAGAAATAACATAATATTTAATAACACATACACACACACACACACACACACACAGTACATATATAATTGTATAATATAGTTAAAATATATGTTATTAAATGCATTATTAAATGGTATTATATTAAACTCAATAATCTATAATATCTGCTTCTGAAATTAAAATACTTCATTGAAGCATAGCCGCAAAAGACATCTCGATTTTCAATCAGAGATCATCTTGCATCTGAAATATCTGTGTAGATATATTCCATCGACACATTGTACTATTGCATTTGTTAAATAAAGGAATGAAGACGTAGGCAACAAGCATACGCAAATAAGTAGAATATATCGATTGTTCATTTATACGATTTCACGGCGCTTTACCGTGCAACGTTCTAAGGAATAAGAGACATTTTCCGTTTCTTCCTCTATTTGTTCTTTGAAATATTGTCTCTTCTCTCTCTCTCTCTCTCTCTCTCTCTCGCTCTTTTCTCTTTATCTATCTCTGGGTCCGCGACCTCCACCTATTTTCGTATAGCAAGAAATTGGCAAGCCGCCACGACCGCTGCGCCTTCCGATCGCTCGACAAAACCACCGTAGCTGTCATCCGCCGCCGATTACGTCGATTACATCATGAGTCTCTCATCCCATCATGAAAATACATTCTCGTCTCACGATTTCGCGAGAGAATTTCACAGAAGGTTGCGAGCGTTTCTATTTGTACGATCGTGATGCCTCAAGACGACGCCGCCTTCTCTCGCCCACCAAATTCGCATAGATCGTAAACCACTTTTCCGTAAGAACGGTTTTGACTGTCGGGGATCGATACTCTTGCCTGCTCGTCTCTCCTGGTTCCAGGTCGGTAAACGCTGGAAATTCGAGGAGATTTACTTCGGCTCTACTCCGAAGAGTTCATTTTATGTGTATATTCTGAGCGACTGGTTTATGGATGATTTCATGGATAATTTCGTAGATAATTTCATTGTAAGCTAGATGCACATATTAAGTCTGAAATAAGTATTATAACAATATTAAACAGTTATTATGATTTTTATGCACAGATTATTTAGTTATATGCTATGAAAAATTTTGTCATTCTTTAATTATTATCTCTTCTTAGTGTTAAAAAATTATGATTAATATCTTCTTGTTTTAAAATACATATTTTTGCAAACGGAATTAATATTATACCAAATGATTACATAATGATTATTACGTGACATTTGCAGTAAGCTTTTGCAAAACATACACATGTACAATATTACATTAATCTGCCAGTATAATTAGCAATCTTCATGTTTTCAGTAATTTTCTGAATATTTAAATTTTTGCACGTATAAAAAAAAAGAAATTATATATCGATACTTTTATAAAGTAAAACGTAATTTTGAAATAATCTGCGAATAAACGAAATCCTTGGAACATTATATATTTTTAACAAAATAATTTAATTTTTATTCACTTATTCCAAATAATATAGCCAGAATAATATATGAGATTTCTTCAATAAAGACGTTTCTGCTTTTTAATAAAAGATAATAAAAGACAGTATGCACATGCAGCTATTTTTCCATGCACGTTATTTTTCCCAAGCAAATTTTATCCGAAATAGTTTCCAATCGTCAATATTATCTGCCGATAAGTTTGCACACAGCAGGTCTGATATGTAATTCATGTGTAGTATGGGTATTTCAACGAGACTTCGTATTTCGATCTTTTTATGCACTGTTTATAACATGGTACAGATCAGCTATCATATAATCGATGCACATATATTCTTCAGTATGTCCATTAATGATTTTTTCATTGGCAGTAAGGAGAAGTGCTACCTCGCTGCACGATTTTAAACTCGTTGCCTCGAATTGCGAAATCGCGTGAGAATTATCACGAACAAACTCGCGTGTAACGTTATCTATGTCGACAATAATGTCCATAAGAGTTTTCATAAATGTAATGCATACTGGAAAATTGTTTGTTTTTTCTACGTTAAGTAACAAGCTAATCTATTGTATATAATAGTTATTATAATAAGCATATAATATAGATGATGTGCATATTATCTATACAAATAAATAATTAAATGAATGTCCTAGAAATATCGCATTTTGCCATAAAATATTCTTTAATGTGAATTTAGAGTATCAAATTTTCTTAAGGAAAAATTTAAAGAATTCTTAACCTTTAAAAGGCAAGGATTTTTAAATTTTTACAGCTTTATCTTGAGTAAGATTTGTTTATTACAATTAATGTTTTTGTTTCAAAATATATCATTTTAGCATCTACTATTAGCAGCTTTCCCGTCTTGTGAAGATTAAATAAAGATTAAATAATTAAATTGATATGATATTTTAAATCGAAAAATTTCACAATTAGTAGTAAAATTAGCTCGAATATGATAGATACCAGAATAGCAAAGAATAGCAAATGGAAATTTAATTTTTGTATTTCGTAGTTAATTCAAAGCGAATGAAGTATCACGAACCTTTATATAGCTCATTCAAAACATAAGTATGTTCTATTGTTGTTCGCTTATCTATGTTTGTTATGAAAAAATAAAGCACTATATTAAACTTGGAAAAGAAAAATTTAAATAGTATATACCTTTCTAGAAGGCTAATTAAAGTGCAAAAATAGAAGAGCCACGCTACTCTTATATAACATATTCAAAGCATAATAGTAGACCATTGTTAGATATTCTAAAATAATAATTGAGTATTCAAATAATAATTAAAAACCGTTAATTATTTTGAGAAATATGAATACAGCTATAAATGATCAAATATTTTTTATTTAAATAAACACAAATGCCAATAAAATAATTAATAGAAAAATCTATATATTTTTTATTATATATTAACAATAAATAAATGATAAAGTCAATAATTAATAAAATGATAATACTTATAAAATAATACTTAATACTTAACGCAATAATTAAAACTTACAATAAATAATACAATATTATGCAATGATTACACGAATAAAGATCCTAATTAATTGCGATTAATTATCTTGTGAAAACAGACGATTCGCGCGCGGAAAAACATTCGACAAATTCATATCTTTGATAATACATATATTTAAAAGAATCTTTTATACTTTAATTAATAATGCATTATTCGGCTCCTTAAAACAATTCTAAGCTTCTTTAAATCTCGACTAAGTTTATTATATCGCAGACGCAGGTGTTCGAGCGAATAATCGTAGTCGCAGCAATCTCGAACGTATGACTTCATCCGTTTTCCTTCTGCCACTGGCAGGATATAGATCTCCTTCCTTACCCTACCCAATTTCTCGAAGCAATGAGCACTCGGTATTCCAACTTCGCGAATGCACACGGACGATCGACCGGCCGGCCGCGGCCAGGCGAATGATTTGGGCGCGAGCCAATCTGCGTGATGCCGCATCTGCATATCGTGAACACGAAAATAGCATAGCCCTGCTAATTTGTACCTATCTGCTTAGTGTTCGAAGCATCGCGATCCTCGCAACGTTTTCTTAATGGAAATGAAATCTATCGTGACATTCTTATAATTGGATTTGAATTGAATGATTTATATGTATATTTAGATCGAGAACGATGAATGAATACTTCTGACAGGATTCGAGACATCAAAAAGCTGTCTTGGGAAAAACTAAACTTTGCAAATTGAAAATTATGTATTCTTGTGCACGTGTAAATCACTTGTAAAAAATAATGTCAAATGCAGCTACGTTTTTGATTTTAAAATATTTGCTAATTAATATGACGAAAGTAACATCTCGAAAGACTACTATTTTTAATTATGAAAGACCATAATCCATTTTAAACAAACATATATTATATGCTTAACTTTGCAAAATAGTCTGCAATTAATTATATTGTATATATAAATATGAAATTCTAGATGCAACTAAAATAAAAATACTCATAAATTCATTAAACTACAAGCACATGTAATATTAATAATAAGTCAAAATAATATTAATATTAATAATATACTAAAAGCACAGAAAATAATCAATAAGTTATTATTCATTAGTGTATAATTAATGTATAATCTTACATGCAAATCTTAAACTATTGCTAGGAACATGAAGATCCAAAGAAATCTTAATATTTTGCATAATTGCAAAAATATTAGGTGTTGGAATTAATTCGTAGCGTTTTACAAGTGATGGGAAGTACTTTCATTAATGTATTTTTTAATGCTCATGTGAAATAAATAACATTCTTTCATTAAAAAACGCTACGAATTAATTCCAACACCTAATATTTGATCGTTTTTTTTGCAAACTTGAATATGTAAATTCTCTTTGTTATCTATAATTAATATATAATATTATGATATTCTCTTTGCGCCTTTCTATTAAATAGATAATAGAAGATCAAAGAGGAGGTGCATCACATTTTGCGGCATTTTACTATGTGCACTAAGAATGAACGCGTAGTATGTATTATTCTCATAATACATTACTCGACTTGGAGGAAAAGGTTTTTCTTGCAAACCGACGTGACCACTGCTCATATATCTCAGTTTCATGGCTTTAATGTCACATTATACTATCACGCAGCGCATATAATAGATTGTGTGATGGAGAAGTCAGTTAAAGTCTGTACACCTTTTAAAATTGATTTATTACCACGTGTACCGAATTATTCCAGTTATTTTAATATCCACAATTCAATACAATATGATAACTCTGTATATAACAAAAAGACACAACTGATTCAATAAAATAATTGTGGTTAATCTTGACACTCGAAACATTGATCGCTAAAGCAGACATTCGCAATCTATAGAAAAATTTATCAAAGTTGAATGACTTCATTTAAATTATTGGAATTTTAGAGAAATCTTTTAAAGAAATCCATTTTATTATAATATGTATTTTTAGAAATTAATTTGAATCGAAGAAAAGAGAACAAATCATAATTAACTCAATTTTATTAGGATATTATAAACAATATTAGGATATAATATTGTGCATTATCGTTGTTTTCTTTAAAATATTTTCTTAATTATTGATAGAAAGATTTAAAAAATTATTTGACGATGGAAGCAATTTATATATAACAATTATATATATTATGTTCTGAGAGTATTAGGCAATTTTAATTAATTAAGAATATTTATGTACTTTTTGATAATAATTAATTAGTCCTCTCTTTCTCTCTCTCTCTCTCTCTCTCTCTCTCTCTCTCTTTCTGTTTCTTTCTGTAAAAAATAAAAATCATTATATTATGATAATAAAACATGCAGGACATTGTTTAATTGGTTATAATGGTTATATTGTGAAAATAACCAGGTATTAACACAGGCCAATGTACTAATTATATTTCCAAGAAACTCATTAAAACATTAACGATTTTATGAGCAGATGTATCTATGTAAGCAAATTATCGCGCAAAGGACCACAGCGAGCGCGCTAACTTATTCAGGACTTAACACAATACGCGCCTTCTAGTGCGCGCATATGTCATTTTCTCCGGATATTCGCGTGCAGTAGAATTTACACGCTACGAAAAGGTTTTGCATCTGACTGCGGTCGGATTTAACGTTCCAAAGCTTTTAGGCAAAAGTTCTACCTTGAGATGTTGCTTTTAATAAAACTCACTTTCGAACGATCGCGCTATATCCATAGCATATTTGATACTAAAAGCATCAACATATTACATCTTCTATAACTTTATTTGATTTACCTGAAATATTAATGCATCACCATTTCAGTTTTGGAATTCCAAGAATTCTACAACTATACCAACGAATTTATATAATCGCAATTTAACAAAAATTTCTCGTTGAAACGCACCATTTATAGATTGTAATTACAGACGGGAAGAAACATATAGCAATGACGAAACGTTAGTTTAGATTTCCAGGACATTAGATATGAATTATAAAATTAGAAACTATAAAAACATAGTCCTTTAATCGCTTGAAAGAAGAATTTCTGTATAAATCAGTGGACCGTATTCAAGATTTATTAATTCTTCATATTTCTTTATTGATATTTTCTTTTTTGTTTCAGTATATATGTTTGCAAAATATATGACGAATTACACACAAAAAAGAGAACTTTTAGTGGCACTATAGTATTTATATATTATCACGTAAAAGTTTTGTGATTCTAAGAAAAAAATCAAATGTCTATTCAAGTCACGCGTTATTATACGTGCATGATTTTCTATGTAATATCCTATCAAATTTTGATCAATTCTAGCAGTTTTCCCCTGTGAAACAACCGATAGAACTTGAGATTAGTATATCTACTATCAGGATTAGTCTGATTGTACCTCCGTGATCATCAAGATCCCAATAATAATTCTGCGGAATTGGGAGTCGATGGTCTAAGGTAGAAATTAGTTATAAGTGTCTAGAATCACTAAGAACATCGTACATAATGGAATTTACAAAGTGAGCAATTAACAATCAATTGCTTAAGGCCGTGGTTTGATATGCATTGTCAGTATTGAAAATCTATAATATATGTAACATGAATTATAGACTTTAAGTAATATCAATATATATCGAAACACATCTTTAAGATACAATTTTCGATATATCTAGCAAACGCTGATATTGTTTGTAGTTATTTTAATATCAAATAATATCTTTTAGGGTAACTCCGGCAAATATGCCACGCTGGGATTTACGCCGCAGAAAATAGAAGTCAGAAAATAGAAAGAGTGGGGGTAATTTTCCCGCAACCACTCTGTTACATGCTTTTATGTTATATTAGTATTGTGTTATGATTTCTTACTGTTAATATTAATAAAATTATTGTGAGTTGAATCGATTTATCACTGCGTTAAGTAGCGTCATAAATTATAATCTACATAAAATGATTATTGTAGGACAAAAGATTTAGTGGTTATTTCATGATACATGAGTGAGAGGAATAATAAAGCATGTTGTATGACAAAATACAAGTAGTTTGCTCTTGTATTCTTTTAGTTTGTTGTATGTCTCACCTGTTTGGGATATATAGCATTTTTAACAGGCGGGATTTATGCCCAAAGCATACAAAATGCACAGATTGAATTCAGTGCACAACAAACACATTACATGAAATATGTATTTCATGTCGTAATATTTGTAATATATATATAGGATGTATGACAAAAATGCAAGGGTTTAAAAAAGTTAATTTTTTAATATAAATATTTCGGATTTTTAATATTTTTTTCATAATATTATAGTAGACAGTACAAAGTTTTTACTGATATAATTTATTTGAAATAACAGTCAATACTTAATAAATTAAGTTTTCGATGCGGCGTATATACCGAAGTTTCTCTACTACATTTTGATGTTGATTTTGGTCGTTAAAATAATGTCAGCTTATTTTAGTGAATATTTTTGTATTAATATATAATTCTATAAATTCTGACAAATTTGAAAAATCTCCGCGAATTTGTTGATTTGCTATTATTTCAGAAGTTTTTTATTCCGTTTGAAACGTATAAGCATTTTTACATTTTTATTTTGAATTTCGTTAACTTAAAAACTGTCAAATATATTTTAAACAAATTCTAGTTACTCAAAAACGTTTTATAATTTTGAAATGCACGAAAATTGAGATTTCATAAAATAGAATGTTCATTTTCGAGTAATAGGTATAAAGAGAAGCAGCATACGATATAGCCGAAATGTTGCATTGGTAAATTGTTATGTATTGAAAACATTTCGTGAAATATTTATCTAATTTATGTTTAAAACATCTCTCTTTTGCTATATTATTTTTATAAATATAGTGATTAATGTATAATTTTTGTCGTACACATCATCCCAAGGGTTCGCATTATCGATTATATCATAATCGAATTATATCATAATATAATTATATATTTCCGGTATCGTCGTTTTAAAATCAAAGAGTTTCAATACGATATATATTTTTATCTGGGAGATTATATTAAACAAATAAGTATATATTTAAATAATTAAGCAAGTTATTAACTTGAAAAAATTAATCTCTATAAATATTTTCGATAATGATGAATAATTTATACATCCTAATATTTAAACAATCGCAATTGAATATTAAAATATTTATAATTACTTACTTCTTTTGGTACTGTTTGAAATATAATGTTTTGAAGTATAATGTTTTAAACGTTTATTTTGAATTTATTAATTAATTTAAAAATTATCTAAACTGTCGCCAGTTTTATATGAAGAAGAATTTAATTTATGTATATAGATCATTCTGACTCTATATCTTGATTAAATACATCACTTCATTTCTGTTCTCGAAAGAACGCGATAATAAATATAAACATTCATTTAAACGCTCAGATTATTAGATAAATGCAACTTTATTTTATATCAGTTTTATATCATCCTATAAAACAGAGATGCTAAATATGAAACGGCAAAGCCAGGCATGAAACGCAACAACATATACTGTTAAACAAGATCACTGGTCATGGATTTAGAATCCGAGATATCGTTCTGCCTTTTAGTAGTAGTTAGTCGACGATAAGCTGTAGAGCAATATCTGCCAGTTGACAATTCAGAAATAAAACGAAATAAAACGTCTTAATCCCATCCCAGCAAGTGGCATTTGGCTTCTGCTACCACGTTGTATTCCCATGGGTAAACTAGTCATCGTGTATTCACCATCTTGCTCGGTCTCCCGGTAGTGTAACTTGTGCACCGTTACGGCTTCACGCATCATATGCGCAGCCGATCTGCGGAAGAAATTTGATATATCGTGAGCTAACCGAGCTGCAGCAAGATGCGGGTAGAACTCCCTTCCTGTGTATCTTTTTCGACCGCCATTCTTTCGGTTCTCCAACGTAAGGTGTAGTGTTACACTGGTATGATGATTTTCCCTTCCCGCCGGGATGACTGATCTGCACAATCATTTGGGTTTAGCAAACCCAAGCTTAATAAATTGCAACACACATAAATTTACAAATCACATCCATATATTTTTATGAATGATAGTGCAATAAATAATTCGGGGACAAGTGAAAGCAAAATACAATTTTATTTAAGAATAATGAAAAGAATAAGAACAAAATCAATATTTAATAAATGAAGCAAAATAGAAAGAACTGAAGCTTTTATACTTATATTTTTTAATACGAATAAAAAATATTTTTAAAATTTGTTATTGTTAAAATTTTAAGTATTCAATATTTGAATCCTTAATTCGATCTCATGATGAATTATTTAATTTTGGAATCAAATTTTCTTAATGAAAATATATATTAATGCAGCGTTAATAGATAATACACTATGAAGCCATTCTAAAACTTTCTATTTCTAAAAAAGTCACATCGAATTAATTTTTGTAAATATCCTATTCATATATAAAATATCAAAGCAGATCAAGACGATAATTTTAGATTAAATAAATAAATAATGAAAAAAAAATGTATTTTCAAAGCAAATTTTAATTTTATACATTTTACAATTGAATAAACAATTATAATGTAACATACATTCGAAGTTTCATTTATGATACTTTTACGTTTATCTTCGATAATATATCGCAATCAAAATTAAATAGATGTTAACATGCATCTTTGCAACATATATTTTACATGATTTAAAATAAAATTTTGTTGCATGCAATACAATGGAAATAATTTATGATTTTTGTAGAGTCTTAAATCTTATTTTGTATGTATTGTATACTATGTATTGTATTTTGTATGTATTGTATACTATTTTTGTTTAAATTTTAATATAAAAATAATAATTCCCTGAAATCAGGCAGTTATCAAAGTTGGAAGTTATCAACTGAAATTAAACAGTAAAAGACTCGGAGAGTTGCCTCGTATTAATATTGTGCAAATCGATTATTCACAAAATTTATAATAATTTAACGAAAATAATTCATCTCGAAAGGTTTAAATATTAACAATTGATTTTCAACTCGCAATTTCCTCTGTATTATGCTGAAATTTTTTGTTCTAAACACATAATTAGTGTATTCAATCAATATTCATATTAAATTGTATTTAATATTTCTGGAGTTTTTTTCAAAAAAATTACGAGCAAATGAAAAACTTTTATCATTGTATTTATATTATAGTGAACGTCGTAAAAGATGTATTCAAATATATTAAAAATATGTTTGGATTTTATACTAATGAAAATTAAAAAATAAATTTTATAGAAGTTAAACTTGTTCGCGTGATATGTTTGCAAAAAATGAAAGTACATATAATATTTATTCTAAAATAAGTCAACTGAAAAGCTTACAAAGTTTATCAAAAATATCAGTTTTCATATAAATTATTGGTAATATAAATCTCTTTAAATACAAATAGCTGACTAATATTTTTAATAGCCAACTCAAATAATTTTTTTGTCATACAATACACTTGTGAGCTGCAATATATTTACAGATTATTTCAACCCATGTGTATATTGTTTTATAGTTATTTGTTGTCATCATCACATAAATAACACTTATAAACATCAAAAAATGAAACAAAATGATACTATTGATCATTCTCCGTGTCGATAACCGCATACGAAAAAAAAAATTGCAGATATCCCCAACACGTTATATATATTGGTAACTATGATTTATTATATATGGATCTAAGCGTGTACCTGTCAGTTCGATCTGACAGCCCAACTATTTTAATCTGAAATTTCGGCAAATAACTCGTGACGGTTTTTCGCGCGTCGCATTGTATTTTCACTTCGTTATTAAACAACAAATTATATTATTGGCCCAGATGCTTTTAAGCTAAGATCTGTTTGGAAAGCACGAGGGATTTTTATTCGAAAATAAACGCAACGACTTATTTTAATATTTTAACAGTAACGCAAACGGCGCGAGACAGAAAATGCAAAGATAGTTTCTTTTAATAAAAGAAAAAGGAAAAAAAGATCAAAAAATGTCAACTTCTGCGACCACAAGCTTAAGCATCAGCTTTCCAGGTAGTAAGCTAATGTTATTTGTCATCATTTTGAAAATAGTATTAAAGTCATTTCGACATCAAAATCCAGGAGACAAAATAATACGCGATGAATAAAAAAATATGTCGAAATTGTAGATTTATAATTAAAATTAAATTTAGAATATTAAAAAAACAGCAGAAACGATAAATTATATAATTTATAATAGAAAACAATTTTTTATTATAATAAATATAACAGAGCATCATTTATATTAAGTATCATATAGTCTTATAAGTGATTTATATGTATAGAAGGTAAATAATTTGTTCACATGTATGTAGAAATCATACCAGCATTTATAAATTATAAAACTCGCGTCAAATTTAGATATATGATGAACATTATTTACACTTTAAAAAAATAATTACTTGTTTCTTCAAACCAAAACGGAAGATGCTTTTTCATCATTACATTGCTATCTCCTGGTCCTCAGACTAGAAAGCTCTCTCGGAAATTCCCACATGTAGCAGCAATAATATTGTTAAAATCTATAATCATCATGATATTTAATACATAGCGTGACACTGTACAATAATTTTCTACATTAAATTTATCTCGAGTTACGAATAATGAGAAAACAACAGCTGTAGGCGATCATCGCGTCTTATTCTCTTACATCTCGAGCATATAATGTAGAAGAGCAAATCGAAAAGTTGTTTACATGGTGTAACACCTCAAATACTGTTTATCAGAGACCTATATTTTCGTACGATCTCGGATCGTGTTAGATGATCACATTAAATAATTTTAAATTTGTAATCGAAATATGATGAACGCATATTAAATTAATGATTTCACACGTAAACGTATTTTGTTACACTGTGTAATTTATTTCTTAACGTTACCTGTGATATTTTGCCACGATATTTTACCAGCCTCGTCATCACTGCATTTCCCGTGAGATTTTGCAGACCGTATCGTTACGAGGCAGACTTAACGTTCGCAAGCTAGTTTGATCTTTTTCTGTTAATAGCATTTTTGATGAACATCGGATGGTGAACATTCAAGAGAACACTTCTATGAATATGAGAAGCTCGATTGTGAATTGTGCTCTTATGCCATATTATGCTCTTATATATTCAGTCATCCGAAAAGAGCTGCAATGTTGATATTCTCTTAGGACAAATTATCTTTTCTCTTTTTCTGTTGTACTAATTTTTTAACAAGTTAAAAAAAGAACAAATATGAAAAAAAAAATCATATCAAATAAATATTTCTTTTGTTCCATAAAAAATGTAATTCTGGATTATATTCATCCGAATGCACTCAGATATCATTTTATTCTCGTTTAACATTCAATGAACAATAAGAATAAAATGATATATCCTGAATGCAGTAGATCTTGAAATACGTCGGATAAATCTGCTTTCATAGTGTCAAACATTTAAATCTGAGGATATATAATTATTCTTGCTAATTATTCGAATTTGAAGAACGCACTAATTTCGATAAATTTTGTAATATGTATACTTTAGGATACGTAATAAAATATATATACTTATTTTATCTGAAAAAAGAATTTGCTGAATTATCAAAAAGGAAGTATAAAAATTAAAAATCTTTAATTATATATATATTTTATTATTTTTAATTTCATCTCTAGAATCTCTCACATATAATATATGCAATACAGTAAACATATAGCATAAAAAGATCTCCTTACAAAGATAGGCTGGGATATTCTCTTGGTAAAAGATAAGTGTATCTAAGATTAAAAGAATGGATGATAACTAGGATGATAACTGTGGGATAGTCTTTACTCAACGAGAAGATACTCATCTTTATGGTCTGCATTCTCACTTTTCTAGCAGCTATTCTCTAATGTATGCCACTGCATACGAAGCTGGAAGTCTAAAAGCCACGTTACTTTTCTCTGTAACGATGCAAGCGATAAACGCGATTGATAATTTAGTTTATTCGATAGCAAGAGATAGCTTTTAGAATAATGTGATGACATATTTTAAATTATTCGGTCATTGAATTATTAATAATTTTTTAAACAATTCCTAAACAGCTATTGTTCCAAATGTCTCATTATACTATATATCCAATTTACTATAATTCGATACAGTTCAATTCCTTTAATAATACAAGCAATCGAAGTTTAAAAGATTAACTTATATTTTTATGAGGCTTTATTTTTATCAAAGAATAGTTATATCAAATTTCAATATATTATTTTAGAAAGTCTAGAAACGAGACTAAATGCCATTTATTGTTCATTGAGTTTCTAGACGAGACAATTCTTTTAATTTTCTAATGAGGCAACGCGAAAAATTTTTAATGGAGTGAGAGAACGTTTTCAAGATTCCTGTTATAGATTGCTCTATTCAGAGAAACTGTCAATATTAGTTCCAAACTTAAACTTTTATGATTTATAGCAGCATGCATATAAGAGTGAAAGTATAGTCAAATATTCCGCCTGTTGCCAATCATACGCTGTTATTTATAATATATGCATAAAGTTGTATATACCGAAACGGCAAACTCGTTTCGGTACATACAACTTTATGCATATATTATAAATAACAGTAGTATCGAGGGACACGGCACGTATGTATTTGTAAAAAAAAATGCTACACAATGATACATGTATGCATCAGAATAAATGTCGCAGCTTAGAAAAAAAGATTAGTTCGCAGCGCATACATTTTTCAGTTTAAAAACATCCGAGCGAACTCGTACGCGTGAAACGCGTAGATCATGAAGCTTAATCAAATTTAATTGTCCGTTTCCTATGCGGACATACGTTAACGGCGAACGCAGTGCATACCTATACCAAACTCCAGTCAAATCTGTCTCTTCTCGTGAGAGAAACCGAGTTCAACAGCTGGAATATTTTTAACCATTTTAACATTATGAACCATTTTAACTTTTTACATTATCAGCGACGAAATTTGTATTTTTTACTAAATAATGTGTCTCTGTACACAGTAAAAAGTTATACATAAAATTACAATAATTGTAGTGGATAATTTTGAAAGCTACTATTAAAGACGTATATTTACACACATGTAAAAAAGTCACAATTTACCAATAAAATTGCTCTTGGTAATAATTACATAATTTGGAAAAGTAAATTTTTAATTGAAGCTAAATTTATAGAAACATTTACGAATTAATTCGCCAACAAATTATGTACAATTTTTTAAAGTTATGTTATTGGTATGTATATAATATAAAAATGCAAATAATATAATATGTGTGACATTACCATTATTGATATATTATTGATGTATCATTTATATTTAAATATTACCATTATATGATTATAAAAAATTATATTTATATATATTTATATATATTGTATATAAATAATACAGAAAATGTAAAATATATTATTATTTATCTAATGTAAGATATATTTACATAATTATAATTAAATAAAGTATCAATTTTTAAAACACAATTTAAAAAAAAAAAGCACAATTTTATATATTTCTACTATATAAATTGTATAATATTTATTATGTATTGTTTATACAATTTTATATACTTTTTTACAGTGCAATAAAGCAAATTTTTTTTATTTCTTGTATTCTTGAGACAAGAAATTGCTTTGTAAATAATTATAAGCTTTTAAAACATCTGCTTATTACATACAAATTATCAATTAGATACTTCAGCTTTCCGAACAAAAGATGCCAATTTTATTATGTTCATTATCGGAAAAATGCATTGATGCACAAAATGATTAAATCGTGACAATTTAATATAAATGCAATATCTCTTAAATACTTTTCCCGGTTTTTATCAATTTGGCAATAATCAATTTAATATACAGAATGTTCTACCTTATTCATGGATCTTACTAGCCGTAATTATTCTACAAAGAAGAAACTAAAGAACATATAAAAATTACTTATTAATTTATTTCATATACGTATTTATAATGAAAAATGTTTGTTTCATTATATCACACTATCAATCGCTATTTCCGCTGCGTTAAATCCTCTATTTATCTAAGCGAGAGAGAAACCCGCATTTATTGCTCACTGCTTTGGAAAAGCTTACGATATCTCAGTGACGGTCTTCGTATTTGCTCGATGCCATCATCGCTCGAGTGGCGCTTAACCAGCAAGTCCGAGTGGAAAAGTTCTTTGTGAACGTTTTGCTTGCAGAACGACTTGCCTGCAGATCGAAGGGTTATTGCAGATTTCGGATGTGTTCTAACAATTCGCAACAAGACTAGGATATTGTCATGTTGCCATCCCTCCCGAGATGAACTCCTATCTCTCTCGCTCAAAAGTTACGAGAACAGACTCGACTAGTTACACAGTGACTGTCAGGTTACAAAAGAACGGCATGCTATTGACCAAACCCGTTGGTTTCCGGTAACGCGAAGAGACATACTTGATGCAAACACTGTTATTCACCGATGATCGATGAGTACGGGCATTTTTCTCAGCTATCCGATAGACTTGTTCGAGGGCGAACTGGCGAGAGAGTCAAGTGTCTGTCGGTATCAACGTCTCTGAGCGAATCGTTGATGTTTTTGCAATAAGTTTCAAGTTGATGCGATCGAGTTGACAGCGTCGAACGAAGTTAAAATTAATGAAACGTCATTGTAACAAAAGTAAAATTCGATGAATTAAAGATAGAAAAAGATATTGATAGGTGAATGAGAGAAAATGCTTGAGAGAACGTATTATAAGAGATACGCGGAGATAGAATACATTTCAAATTTTTGTTCAAATTACTCCAAATCTAAAAGATATGACTATTCTTAGGAAAAAATATTTTTAAGGAAGAACAAAAAATCTAACTAAAGTCTAAAATCTCATCATTATGATTGAGACAACAAAAGATAACATTTTTCACAAAAAAAAATTACAGTGACTATCATTTATTTACGATTGTTTAGTCATAGAATTTTTTATTCATGTAGTAATACTGTGATGTGCATTTACCAGAGAAGTCATGGCTAACAGCAGACCGCGATACGAACAAATGTTGAAATAATACTGAACTTTACGAGAATAGATTAAACGTTGGAGTGTAAATGCTGTGGTGGAATTCGCCGCATCGTCGTCCGCACAGTTAACCACGAACGGTTAGTTAATGCGTCGCGTAGCAGAATAAATAGATTATTAGACAAAAAGACTAGGAACGTACGTGAATTTCTTGATTTTCCTTTAAATTACGTCTGCTTAGCTTATAGAACATAAATAAAATATCTGAAATAAGTTTAAATGAGCAAAATAATTATGAAAAGTGTATCTACTTAATAACGTTGTTTGTTGCGTTATTGATGATTTTTATTTTTGTAAGAGATAATTAGTAATTTATAGAAACAGAAATTATCGCTATATAAAAAAATAATTTGGTAATTATACTGATATTATTTTTTTTTTATTAACTTTATACAACTTGAACAGCACTACATCAAATGTAATAAAACAATACAATAAAGAGCGAATACAAATCGAGTACAATAAGCAATGCAAATAAATTATTTAATTTATTTATTTAATAAAATTGAAATGAAAACAATACATTAAAAATTTCCACACATTTCGTTATATACTTGAACTATCTTCAGCACATAAAATCTTCAATTAAAGTCAATTAATATAAAAAATTCCATGATTCGAGAGAGAGGTCGGAAGATACAATTCCGAGAATATCAGCAATTAATGATTGCATAAAAAGAGAAAACTGTAGTGAAGATGGTTTTGATCATGATTTAACAAAGTGCAGTAAATCGGAAGAATGTATTAATAAATTATAAGACGAATCAAAATTAAAAAATTAATAAAACAGCAAGAATAAAACATGATGAAGTGTATATAATTGCAAAGTCACTTCTGTCTCTGCTGTTTTATTAATTTTAACTCGTTTTATAATTTATTAATCACATTTTTCTGATCTACTGTACTTGATTAAACTATGATTCAGAGCCAATATTGTCTTTTTTTGATTTTGCAACTTAGTTTCCTGAAATTGAAGCCTTCGATTTCTGTTTGAATCATAAGATTTTTTCTATTGATTGACTGATTTCTACTTTATTTGAAGATTTTACTATGGATAGTCTAAATATGCGATGAAACGTATGACAATTTTTAATAGATTAATTTCATTTCAATCTTATTGAGTAAATGATTTACTTGCGCACTGTTTACTGCAATCCAGTTTATATTTACTTTTTCTTATATTAATTTTATTACACATTTTATATTCTCGAGTCATTAATTATTTTATACATTACACCGATTTTATAACAAAATATAATAAATTTTTAAAATTGCTAAGATGAATAATAATCTTTTTGTTGATTACATTATATAAAAATAGATTTTTCACGTCAAGAAGAGTTTTCCAATAGACCGCAATAGCTGTTTTAATGCATTACAAGTACTTTTGGAACAATGAACGTCCGCGATGGTAAATGCATATTTAATATTAACGAAAACTTCGTTGCAATTCCGGATCTAAAAAATGTTATATAATTATAAACTCAATAAATAGTCTGTGTGTGCAATGCATAACAAAATTACAATCTATGCTTTAATCTATCTATTGTTTATATTATCGTCATTAGTAAAAATTGCATCGCGATTGTGGCATATCGAGAATAATATGATGTATTTAATTAACAAAGGATGCAGAATTATTGACTTTATTGTCCATTATTAGTCATTAAAAATATCTGATACATACCTATTAATACAGTATAACGATAACGCTGATTTATACGTATAATACAATTTATAATATAATTTATTTGCCTTATACTTAAAAAAGACATAAAAATTTGAAAAATATTTTTTCATCTTACATACATTTTTTATTAATTTTAGATTATATATATTTAATCTAAGTGTTTTTATAAGTTTTATAAAAATTTTATATAAAATATCACAGAGCTAAAAAAATTTATTTTTTAAAATAAATAATATCTTTAATGGCATGTTAATAAAAATATCATTTATATCGCAATATTAATAATTTATATTTATTTGAATATTAATAATTCATACTATTAATACACAAAGAGCTCACCAATATAGTTAATGGATCTTTAAAGAGGAAACCTTTGATAACGCTTGTAGAATAATGCTGAGTTCTCGAAGCGATCTGATTGATAGAATTGGTCCTATTCAAATGAGAAGTAATCGAAATCGAGCCATCGAAGCGTATATCTAGGAAGTAATTTAATGCGATATTGCACATGATGCTGCATCCTTTATCGAGTAAACAAATTGAAAGTAAGAGAGTTATAAGGAACAATAATTATATCGTCTTCATTCACAAAGATAAAAATGCGCGTTTCAAAATTTCGATTAATTTCTCTCTCTCTCTCTCTCTCTCTCTCTCTCTCTCTCTCTCTCTCTCTCTCTCTCTCTCTCTCACTCATTCTTTAAAAATAATTAACCCTAGTAAGTCATTGTTATTTTTAGTTACCTTCTCGGTCTCATCAGGATTTGTGAAACCTTGCAACTTTGTCACGCTATATCTCTGGACTGAGTAGATATTTTTTTGCTTAGAATATGAAATTTATACCTTGAAGTCAGACAAAGACAGATAAATATGAATCAAATAAATAATATTTTTAATTAATTACAATGCTTCAAAGAAATGTTATTGGAAAAATTTGCAAAAAATGACCACTTTGGATAAAAATTTTAAAATGTTTAATAAATAGAATAAAAAGCGGGTCTATTTATTATTTTAATATTCCAAGATTCCAATTTAAAATTTAAATTTAATTCGGATTCTCAAATTATATTATAAAAAAATTAAACAATGCAAAAATATCGCACAGGGTACGTTGAACTCATGAATGACATACTAGGGTTAAATATATTTTATTACCTTGTGTATTATAATTTTCACTTTGCTAAAGAACTTTGTATTTCAAAAGAAAAAGTCCAATTTTAATGTTTTAAAATGTCATTTCACGCTTTCCAATATTCTGTTACAATTTAGACATTTTATGGGTAAAATGTATGTGAGTTTCTTGTACAAGCAGATATGACTACCTTTTGCTATTCATATAAACACGTTGATTTTAAAATATTTATTTTAAAGCGTGCGATGCAAGAGAGCGTTTATTTGTTCTATGGCGCATTTTTTTAAAGTTCGAAATATAGGTCATTCGATCCGACTTTGTCGAAACTAAAGTATTTGATAAACCGTTCAAAATTCATTTGTCAAACTGGATAAAAGAGGCGGCTCTGCGATATCTGAATAATGGTCGTATATCGACGTCAAGATAAAATGATATTGAGTGCAAATATTAAAGCGGTACTTTTTTTATTTTCGATGACAGAGAATAGGCTTGATTTTCGTTCGAAAAGTTTTCACGTTAATACTTGCTCCGAACTACACCCAATTGTGATGAAATAGCTCATTGGAAAAACATATCTCATGGGATTTTTGTCACATCAACGTCGATAACTTGTACGATCGAGCTGTATAGAATATAATCGAGCTGTATAGAATATAATCGATATATGCTTTTAAATGGGTACAATAATATTTATTCTATCAGTCGTATTAAACGGTGCGTAGCATTAAGTTAGCTTTTTGCCTTTCATCATAACTATAGTTTCAAATTAAACTATAATTTATAATACGGGGGATTACAGTTTAAATATACTTAATATTAAACAAAGTACTTTTTAAAATCGTAATATAAATACCTATATATATCAACTAAGAAATGAAAGTTTTGAACTGTCAAGTTGGATTTTTAATGCTTAAATAATTCGATGTGAATTTTATATACTTATCTAATCCTGCAATCTGTATGCTGAATTTAATTTTTAATCTTGAAATGCAATCCTAACAGAATTAGAATGGTAATATTACAAATTAATTTGGCAAGCAAATTAATAATATTAATGCTTATAGGATATGCAGAAAAAAAAATATAAATAATAATTTGATGCTAATAAGCATCTAAAACTTGTAAATAATTAAATATAATTAAATATTAAAATATAATTAAAAATAATTAAATATAATTATAAATAACAAACATGATTTTTTATAATTTTTCGAAAAAGATGAGATAATCTGTTATTGTGCTGTATGCTTAGTTTATAGTTCCAAAATATTAATAATTGCAAACACTATATTATGTTAGATATTAGATAATAACAAAATTTGAATATGCAATGTTCTATCGCAAAATAATAGATTGTTGTCCAAAAAAGGGATACGAAAGGATTAAATAATTCTGCTGAATAATTCCGATCGTTTCACAAAATGAAGATTCTTGCAGTAAAGCTAAAACACACAGTTTCCGTCTCATCGAGACTGCCAACGCAAGACGGTATCGATGTCGCTCTGGCAACAAATGTACAGCAAACATTGCACCACCGCCAAACGCGGAACGCACTTACTCATTGTCAGTCTCGTTGATCTTTGTCTCTCTCTCTCTCTCTCTCTCTCGCTCTCTCTCTCTCTCTCTCTCTCTCTCTCTCTCTCTCTCTTAGTTCGTATACGTGCACATACATAGGCACGTATACAGCTATACGGATATAACGATCTTCTATAGGGAGAGGACCGTACGAGGTTGTGCCAAAAGTGCATTGACCCAGCAGTATGCAATGCCATCCCGCGCGAGCACTAATATTTTGCTACGACGCCGAATATCGTTCTATAAAGCTCTCGCAGAGGTTCATTCGCAATAACATCGCAAAACGCTGACGTCGACGAAATAAAATACCATATAACGTATAACGTTGAGTCTAACGAAACGCGTGTCCGACACGCACGGTAGATATGTGTAATCCGCGACGGGCGGATCCGAAAGCTTTCTCGTACTAGATCGAGTGCATGCTGCACTTGGCTCCGTATTCACCGACCGATGTGAATTCTAACTCGGATTAATCGCGTTTTATTTTGTATACGTACAGGGGACACAATACTGTGATCTAGAAAAAAGTCACTGACTGCAGATTAACCTAAATTGATGTAACTGCGCACGTAATAATTTTCGAAACTATAAACCAAGCGAGAAACGTAAATGTAATCATATTAATCATCTCGCGATGATATAATTTTTTTCTCTCAAAAATTTAAAAAAATTCTATTGTGAAAAGTTTTTACAAGCAAAATACAAAAATTTTGTTTGATAACTATTTGAATTCCTGAGTTTTACATGTGTTTTTCGATATGTTGATCGATTTCTGGCATTCACTGGAAAAATGACTTACCTCTGTTTGCTTTAGAAAAATAATCCTACTTCTATCAGAAATGAAGGGACCCCATCGGTAACAAATATTTTTCAGTTCCTACAAAATATTTGCGTCAAATTATTATTATTATATAAATCGTGCTTTATACAAAAAAATCAAAAGTTATAATACAACATCAACTTTCCACGATTAAACACCGCATAATTTGAGAGTAAAGTAAATGCATAAATTCGTTGTAATGCATTTAATTATGATGACACGTTCGCTATTTGATATCTAAATGAAAGCTTAATCAAAATCAATATCATCAGCAAAACGAAAGAAAATTTAATCAAAATTTTATTTGTAAGCGCAGCTTTTCATTAAATAACATATAATTAAAGTAATAAACATAGGGAAATCTATACTTAATAACTACTATATAACTATAATTATTTCAATATAATCGCACAACAACAAATATGCAAAGTTGTAATAATAATTATAAAGCAATCGATGATTATCGGAGGGTATTAATTATCAAAACATGATCGAACTGTTGTAATAAATCACAATGCAGTGTCTCGCAACACGATTTGAAAAAGGAATAAGCGCAACGTTGGCATTATATCGTCATGTACACGTAACGTAATTCAAAGTTTACTTCTACCCTCGACCGCACGAAGTAGACGTTAGTCTGTGCTTCTCCACAGTAATTACTTCCTCTTACGGGATTAATGGAATTGTGTACATAGACTGTGATTGTACTCCGTCTTTTACTATTAAGCAGAAAGATACTACGCAAATGACAGCGGGTAAAAGGTTATTAGTATGTTATAAATCTTTCGACGACATATAATCAGTATAACAAAGTACTAGAAAAAATACTTTTGTGAATTCTTGCTACAAAAGACTGAATTTGTTTTTAATTATCAGATTCGATACTTATGAATTAACTATTATCAATTATATGTATATAATAGGATATGTAAAACAGATTTTTAACTAATAAAATATTTATAACGAAATAGAATTAATTAATATTCCTTTACTTAAATATTGAAATCTAAAATATCAAAATGCAATCCAAAAAATTTGTAATTGTCGATATTAATGTTAATTGAGACTATACAGATCTATTCATCGAGCTAAAGTATATTCTGATGAAGAAACAGAAGCTCACTAAGGATTCGAGCAACTTGTTTCGAAATATTTCGTAGTTTAATTTCTATAAATTAGGGAATAGAAGGTACGAGGATGCACTCCGATTTCTCCAACTTTTTCGATTTCTTCGATCACCTTGCTATGTAAGGGATTCTATTAAAATTATTTTTTGCCAGGTTCTTGCGAAAACAAACAGTTTTTCTTGCACATATTTACTCAATGTAATGCAATTTTAATCAAATTATATTTGAATATGACCTATCAAATGTAAAGTAATTTGAATTCTGACTAAGTCTGTGCGGTACGATAAAAAGATTTATTGCGGAATAGTGATTTGATCTACACACACCGCAGCGTGCATCGATTAATTGGCATCTCACTCATTGTCGTATTGGAAATTAATCATGTTTCATGTACGATTAATAACTGATTCAGATAACCACAATATTTGCAAGAAATTTGTTGAAATTGATAGATGTAATTTTTTTTATTAATAGTAATTTTATTTTGACGTGTTACATAAATTTCTATTTCCAGATTATATACAAGTATGTACCAACTTGTTTTAATTATCGATCCAATAGTAAATCAGAGCGAGGGTATTTATTATGCACTGCGAGAAAAGAAACACGAAAAAATACTAAATTCTAATAAATATTTGTTTGAATAGTTTTAATTATTGAATAGTTTATTTACTAAACGTAAATTAATATATATTTATTTGAAATCCGTTAATTTGATTTATAAGTATCATTTTTTTCATTGAGTAAATATTTATTTATTACAAGTAAATGTTTACTTAGCACTATTCAAAGAAATATGTATTAGGATTCGATACATTTTTTTTCAATATAGAAAAAAGTTAACAGTTTTATGTAGCCAAACTATGTAGGCGAAACAAAATTTCGGGCAGTTACGGATGTAATATCTTAACGTGATGTATTCAGGAAAAAAAATCGATAAAAAATATGCTTTATTTTTATTTAAAAAAAATTACTTGAATACATAGAAAGAATTTCTACGGCAGTTAAATTTTAAATTTTAATTTTTAAATTTTTGAACGTTATTTCTTTGATTTAAACAATATTTTTTTAAATCAAATTAAAAAATTTATTTAATTTAAAGAAATTATGTACAAATCAAAGAATTTTTTTCTTTAACCGTATAGCAAAGAAACATTTCTTTGAATTGAAGAAACTTTTCTCTGGGTGAACAAAATATTTATTTATATTAAGAGATTAAAAATTCTTACTGTCCCATTAATAATTTATTTTATACCGTGCAGCATTTTAAAATGTTGCGTTGCGTCGTCCTGCATCACTGAGATCGATTTTTTGAAATTCATAGCAGCCGAGTTAATCGCGCCGACATCTGCGGAGCGCGATTTGCATTTGTATAAAAGTGCGCTTTTTCTCGGAATCTACAATGTTGGACTTATCAAGTGCTGCCGTAAAAAGGACGATATATTGTTGGAGCTTTCGTATCCTAGCTGTTGTATTAACTGACGGAAAAACACGGCGCCATGGGAACGATATAAGGACACGATGGTGAAAGGAAATGAGCATGCTTTCTTGGAACGGAAAATTTCAACTCGATAGAGCACGTACGTAGCTTCTCCACGCGAGATTCGCGATATCTTTCCGAAGTAGTATTCTTGTGCTTTGACGCACCTTTCCGGGCGTTGGCGAATAAATCGTGTATCACGAGGACCATCCTTTCAATCCATTATTCGTTCTCATGGACGCTAGCGAGAACAGTAAAAGATTTTACCGAGCAATTTCGTGCATTTTATTCGCAAATATCTCACATTAACCAATTTCAAAGGGAACAATTTAATAGCGACAAAAAAATATAATATATACGCTTTGAATTAACTTTGCGTGCAACTTAAAATTTAAATCTCTGTCTTCAATCTGAGTCTTTTTTAGCACAAGCGAAATTTCACTCTCAAATTCATCCGAAATAAAAGAAGGCGGAATTCGATTCTCTTCTTCCTAAAATATCTTGTTGAAATACTGTTTGATAGTGTAATTAGAAATGTTGAAGAATAACTTTCTGAACATTTCTATATTTTCTTGAAAATATTCTATGTATAATATTCTAGAAAAAACGAATTGCGGACAGAGATAAAAATATAATTGCAAACGAAAAGTTAAGAATACTAATTATACGTTTTTTCACTTTGACCGTCTTGAAAATACAATAGTTAATTAAAAATAACGTTTACAAAGATATACAATTTTTTATGCGCAGGATAATTAAAATATTTATTAAAACATAAATTTTATTACGAATGAGCATATTGTTGAACACATTCTTTGGCGAAAAGAGGATTTTTTAATCTTCAATAGTTTACAGCATTTACTGAATCGTTATAAGCTATAAAGTATCTCGCAAACAAAAATTCCTTTCTTGAAAATTATTTTATGGCGCACAGGTGCATATAACAATTCTTTATCATCTACTCTCAATGAATTTCACTCATTATGAGTCCAGTATCATATTATGTCACCGAGAGAGTGATATATCATGTTATAATAAGCGTACCGCGTTCTCATATTCAATTTTAATTTCCAATCCATAGAAGGTCGCACAATTTTCTACTCGTTGAAATTACTTTAATTAGTACTTCCAATGATTTGCTCTCGCGTATCTTCTTTATTTATATGACAAAATATAATCTACGTGACAAAAGATGCAACGTTTGTTCATTCTTGATTGTATACTCGTTAATTAAAACTGTAAAGGTACATGATAACAGTATTCTATAAAAAAAAAAACAGAACGTGATTGGTTACTTCTGTAGCTTTTGCTGAATACGAATTCGACCTCCAAATTGCTCTATCACGTCACAATTTTGACAATTTTTTGCAGTTAAAGCAAAAAAAAATTATTTTTACATACTTTGTTATGTTATAACTACAATATATATGAGACGTGCTGGAAAAGTTCTATTACAATTATATACAAGTATATTGCTGAGGCTTTTAGCTCTTAAACAAATTTTTTTAATACTGACTATAATTAATAAGATATTCATGGTCAAATATGAAGTTTTTTTTAAGAAAAAGCTGTGAATTAAGTCATTGATAATTTATTGTACTAATTAAAGAAAAGTAATTGTTTGTCGAATAATGTATATTTCTTCTTAAATCAAAGGTGAATGAGAGATGCACCATATTACGAAGAATGTACATACAACTCACGTGAATGTAATAAAATATTATTTTCTTGAATAGTAATATAAGAAAATATGTTCTTATTTCATTTTTGTGAGAAGTTTGAAATTACTTCTCGCGATTGTGAAAGACAATTTTTGTCATGAGATGAAGTAACTTTATTCTCTAAAGAGGCCGAGAACCACTGAGTCTTTTAAAGCGTTATTTCAATTATAATCTTATATACCAAACCGCTTTATAATTTGAAATCTACTTTATGCAATCCATAATTGTGTGTCCCATATATTTAAAATGATTGATTTAATTTTTTAAAAGACACAATTTTAAATTTGCAATTTCTTGTATAATAAATTTAATATTGGTTTTTCTTTCGAGAGTTTAATCAATAGATTTAATACATGATAAGTTTCATAATGATAATAATATTGTTACGAAATCAGAAATAATGTATTAATATTTAAAGGGTTAGTCCACCTTGGAGACCTCAAAATTGACCCTAAACTAAGACCCTAAATTATCAATTTAAGCAAAAAAAATTTTTCAATTGTTTTTAAATTTCAGAATGGACTAACAATATCAGCTTTAATGTTTTTATATTGTAAAAAATTGCACAGATAATCGTACCGATAATCATACATATATAATTACTTACATAATTTCAGTATGTTCAGATATATTTCAGATATATCAAGATCATTTGATTAATATTTGAATCCGTGTATAATTTGTAAACGTATATTGTTATCGCGACGTTACAATAAAATTAACGTAATTTAATGTAATCTTAGTATATAAATTAAGTGCAATTTTGTAAGTTAAAAAATAATAAGTTATAAACCTCAACTTTTATATGATAATTCTTATTTACCTCAAAAAAGTGTTACGTATGCGTGCATTTAAATTAAAAGCAACAGGCGGAAATAAAAAAGAAAAATAGTGGATGAAAAGATCGACCACGAAACACGAAGAAAATAATTTGAATCGTACGTTGTGATTTATGAACCGTTATACAGTCACGAGAGAAGCAATGTCAGATTTACTATATAAAAGCGATATTTCTCGGAGATGCTACGTCTCGAAATCGAAGCAATGAATTTCCTAAGAAATAACCTTCGATATTCTGAAATATCGTCTTCGACGACGCTATTTTCCTTGGAACTTTCAATCATGTAAACGAACTCTATGTTAGATATTGCCATTGTCAGTGCAACGCCGAGTAAGAGTACTTTGCATTGAATAAGAGAATCTAAATACTCAAATGAAAAGCATAATAGCAGAAAATAATTTTGTACAATGTGCCAGAGATTTACATTGAATCTCTGTGTTTGTGTATTCAGAATGATTAACTGTTTTATACATCAAGAGTTAATTAAATATTATAATTTGCTCTTGATTGAATTACACATGCATATAAAATTTTCATTATATATCTATTAGAATATTGTAATATTAAAAAGACAGATGAGATTATCTTTTGTGATTCAGATTTTATTGACAAATTTCCGAGTGTCTATAATCTATAATCTAAAGTGGTATTGTAGTAATCTAGGGCGTGAAGATCGAGGTGCGGATTACATGATGCTAGCAGTCTTCCTCCAAGGAGAGAAATTTATTACGACATGGTCGTATTCCGTCCGCAATGCTAAGCCCGATCGAGGCTCAACGTGACGTTGAAAATTTAAAGCATCTGTTTCACTTGTCAGTTTTTACAGTTAATCTTCCTAACACAGCGGCAATAGCTGCAGCATTTCTCGTCTTTGTAAATGTTTTATTGGCTCCTTTTATCCCATCGTTCTGCGCAAAATGTCCCCGTGGACATTGTCGTTTATCAAGAGAAGTACTTTAAAAAAAAGAATGCTTATCCGCATGCTTGTTGTGGCTCTCTTTATAAATGTCTCCTTTCTATTATCGATTTAGCCTGTTATAATGAAACAAACAATGAAGATAATTGCGCATCCGCCGTTATTATTGAATGTGCTAGTCGGAATGTCGCGAAAATTGCATCGCGTAATCGTTCAGCAGCTAATCAAAACAAGATGGAAATTGCTCGTTTCATATGAGAAATTGCTTCGATACTCGCACCACTCAAAAGATGGGAAATCGATTTGCACCTCCCACGTTTTTTTCAATGAGAGTCTGCGTGAAAAACGCGATGAATTAGATGGATACTTAGCAAAAGTCGCTATCGATCTCATGAAACGCTAATATAGTCACATAAAAAAGCATCATTAAAACGCTTCTGAAAAGAACGATCGCGAATGAAAAATTTAGGGCAATATTAGATAGTATAATTGAATTGCTTCATATAATGGATTGGCATATATAAATGTTACATGCACTACATAAAGTATATTATCAGTATGACAGAATTTATCAACAAAAAAACTCGATGTTATTAGAATTTAGATGCAACTGAGAATATGGAATATAGAATTTATCTAACAGTCATATAACGAGAGCATAAAGGGATACCTTTGATAAATAAATTAAAGTTAAATTAACTTTTAATTTACTTAAAGTTAATTGTTGTACTCTGTACAACCGTATAATACAACCACAGCCTTTTTCATGGAATTAAAGCACGTCCAACCGTTGAATATATCTTGTAGCTATCAAAGCAATACCTAGAACAATGTTTGTTTTCTATTTATTATTAATTTGGATATAATGGCTGTTTGTTGTTATTAGGCAATTATTTTACTACTTCTATCGTAATGGATGAGAAATATAATACCATAATGTTGAACTGTTCAATACATGATTAAAAATTTTAATCTTATTTAGAAGTTTGCAAGGCTGATAAGTTTTATTACTTATACAATGCAATCTCGTGAATATTTTAACTTTGAGATTAATTGACGAAAAGAGATGCGCATGCGCGCGCAATGTTCAGACTTGATATATTCTATCTAACGAGCGTGGAATAACATAAAAGGAGCGAGAGCGCGTACATCGACGCGGTGATTAATTTTCCATAGAATTGCTTGTCTTTGAAATTGGCCTCGACGCCATCGCTCTGCTCTCCTTTTCCCCGCGAATAACAGCCAGCCTCAAAGCCCCCTTCAGGACTTATTATCCGATCGCAGACCAGCAAAATGTTTGTGGTTCTGTTGGAAAACCGTGCCAAATCTGCACCATCCTCTATTTCATGTATCCAAATATACCTATATATTTATATACATATAGCGGATACATTTTACTTATATATAATATAAAATATATAGATTCTTCTCCCTCCTACATCTTTCAAAAGTGGAATATCATAAAATATAAGATTTTTTAATAATTTTTAACAAGCGGCGTCGTATGATCAAAGGCTAAATTCATTACCGGCAAGTTGACAAGTAAAAAAAGGAACGCGTTATTTTTTTCGATATGATAATGATCTTTTTTTATAACGATGGCAGTAATGTTATTATATTTTTAAAATAACAGTAACGAAACTTCATTGTTACTTTTATCGTTACTTTAATTTTTTATTATCTTTATATCTATTCAATAGATAATTTTCGCATAATTTTTGATAGAAATCTTTTATTTTAAATAGAAATTTAAATATTGAAAAATATTTTATATTTTATATCTTGGGCTACATTCTAATAATCACTGCTAATATCGAAATTTTGTAAAATTATATATATGTAACACGAACTATATATAAATTTTCAATATTGGCAACGAATATTGGAATACTCTTTCAATAACGCTTGTTTAAAAATAACGTTTAATAAAAATTTTTAATAAAATTTGCGAATTACAATTTAAATTTCTACACATATGTATTAAAAAATAAAAATATTAATAGAAAAATTATAGATTTATTATAGATATTAGAACTACACTAAAACCTCGTAATAATGCATATCTGAACGATATATAACAAGGTTGCTCCTTCACTCCAAAACAATGAAATATAAGATTTTAGTGGCTACTGTTCACTCATGCTACTCATAACACGAAAGGGATTTTTCGCGCTATTTCGAGATTCGCTATTACGAAGTTCCAGTGTATATAAAGGAAAGCTTGCTAAAGACTAGCTTAAAATTTCAAATTTTAATATTGATTGTTACAAAGATACCAGAAGGTTTGCGTATTATCATCGTGTTTTTATTCGTTGCTAATGCCAACGTTTCGTAAACCTTGCCGTTCACTTCATCAGGGCGAGAAGCACACTGATACTGAATTGATTGTTACAATTATTCATTATTGAATGTAATTTTTAAATCTATAATATCTTTAACATTACAAAAATCATTACTCTCATAAACAACACAATATCGTATTACTTTTTTTTAAATTAATAACGATAATAGTAACCAATTTACTTTTTATTTTCAACCTTAATTAATGGATTGTAAATTTTCCTAATATGTTTTGATAGTAAATTTATATAAAGTATACACTAATGCCGAAGAGAAATCAAGATAATTTTTGGTATATTCTATTATTTATCATTAGATGATGGATATAATATATTCTATATAGCTATACATAATCTAGTAGTACACCTACATAACTAAATTATATTCATTATTTATTGAAAAAATAAAGGTTTGATCAAAAATTTTCCTGATTACTTTTCAACATTGATGTATAATTATCAAAATGTTCCGAAAACAATGTAATAATAAACTTAGCTTTTTGTAGCATAACACTTCTTGTTAAAATATTATTTTATAAAATAATTCCGTAAAAATCTTATATCTTCCGATGTTCTTTTTTTAAAAGATACAAGAGAGAAGAATATCAATTTGACTTAATGTTCTTTTGAATTTTAAACTAAAAGGTTATATCGTAGATTGCACGTAGATCTCGAAAAAGAGCTAGAATTGACAAATTATTCAATCTCCCTTTTCTCTCACAATTAGTGATAAAATTAACTATATTAATTAAAGTGATTGGCTCATCCGGAAGAAAATTGATGTTCCAGACGACAGACATATCTATCGGTTACTCTGCGGTATAGTCGGTTTTTCGATATCGTATTGAGCCTTATCAATCGAATCTCATTGGATTGTTTTAGTTACAAGCGGAGAACGCGCGCGCGTATGTAGGAATCTTTCATGTCCAGTCCTCTCAGTCGAGAGCGAAATTGGATTGTAGCGAACTCGAATATCACGTGGTTGGAAGCCTTTGAAAGGATTCCGCTCTGAACGATCGATGTGACTCCCTTCGCTTCTACGTATGGACCATATACGAAAGAATCACTAGCAATCAGTGCAGTTGTATAAAAAGTCAAAAACTTTTGCACGCGGTTGATACTATCATAGTACACGATGAAAAGAAAAACCATTCCTTTTCTACACATTAAAGACATTCACGTATGTTGCAATTACTTATTAAAAATTTATATATAATTACTTCGACTTACGAAATTTATATATAATTTATATAGAATTTTTTTGGTATCACAAGAAATTTAAAAACGAATAATTGACAATTTTATTATAATTCAATTGAAATATGAAATGAATAGAATATATTTCAATTGAATTATAATAAAATATAGAATTTTTATAATTAATTGAATTAAAAACCAATTAGTAATAAAATTAAATAGAGGACTTCATCTGTGAATTCTTCTTTCTATTTTTAATGTCGAATTTTATTAAATTTTGTTAAATGGCGTATTGCCCCTAGATAGATTTTTTCGCATACTAAATAAAATCAAACAGAATTTAATTGCATACTAAAGTACAAATTAAGGATCAATTACCGTATTGATTTCTATCCAAAGTTCTGGAAAAAAATCGAAAATTGTTAATGCATCTTGTTCGTTATATGCCATGATAAAATAATTATGAAACATATTTTGATAATAACAGTAAAAGAAAATTTGCTATAAAGTAATTATTTTATTTTTGTTTATTTTATTATTGTGTAGTATTATCTTACTGAACTTTCATTATAATTTTCAATATTTAATATTTTGTAAATTGAAATCTAAATTTAACATAAGTCTAAGGTTAATATAATTTATGTAATTCGTTTTTTATTTATAAATAATACATTTGATACAAATAAGTTCACATAGTTCTGTGATACTGTTTCCTTCCGCTTCCATGAGCTGTGAATATCTAAAGGTGCTTTATATGAAATACACAAAAACCAATTTACATGGTACATAAATATCGAGTAAATTTATCCATTCTTCCATGAAGAAATTTTAATTATTGTTTATCGACGCGTAAGAATTCGATACGCAAGTCTAAAACAAGATCAACCAATAATCTTGAATTTTTCAACATTACAATAAAAAAGCAATTCAAGAAAAAAATAATAGTATAATAATTCTGAAATATTACTGACATATCCCTTTAGTGCATAATAAAATAATTTATGATTTTAATGCTTTGGAAAAGACCGCGTCTATTAAATATGCATAAAATGAGCAGGACATTATGATAGCCATTTGCTAGCAATGAGGACAATCTGATAAATAGATCGCACATATGTCATTTAATATTACTTTATTAATAAACTAACGCGTACAATATTTCTAAAAATATGAAGGTCTATACATCTTAACTAATCTAATTAAAATTTTTGAATCTGAAATCTATTCCACGCATATCGCCTCAGTAAACAAATGAAAAATTAAATGAAAAACTATTTAATTTTTAAAGTCTCGCAAATGCAAATTTAATCTTTGGAAATAATTTATTTCATAGCATGGATTATCTAAACTGCCATAGATAAAACTCCATATTCAGTATTAAAAAATAATAAGGACGTACAATTAAGTTCTGTTTCGATGTTTTAGATTTATTCAAAATTACATGAATATTTGCTTTCACGGTAGGAAAATCGATACATATACATTCATTTTATGGAAAGCGTGTAACATATTGTGGCTTGTAGAGATCAAATTTTGGTTATAAAACTGCGACTTACTAACAAATTGTAAGGAAGGTAAACGTTGTTAAAACAATGCAAACTTTAAGAACTCGCACTAACGACGCACAACATATTATATCACACTTTAATTCCCCTTCAACAGCCCCACATAACGATGGTAGCTTCCATTAGAAGCTGCAGTGCACCTTTGTTTTCTGAGATCCTTGCAGATTCCTGCAAGAACGATGTATTTCAGAAAGGGCCCGGAGAAGTGCTTCGCAAGTAGGGCTCTCGTGTTGAATAAGAAATTTCACATTAATACCGACGAAGATACGCGGTCGAGAGACAAAGGAATGAGGTGCGAAAGCTGTATAAGATGACAAACTTAATATACCGTTCGCGTAATTTTCCGAAACGTTCGAACACATATATTTTACATGAAAACCTCGTGAAAATAATGTCGCTCACGAGAGTTTATAGTCAAGACATATAGTCTGCCGTCTCATCGTGAACTCGTTACAACAAAATGGAGCAGATAAATGATAAATGTTTAAGATAAATCTCGAGAGAGTACATTTTTAAAAACATGAAAATTAATTATTGATAACAAAACAGGTCTTCCTTTAACTTAAACATAGCCAAAAAGCTTTTTTCTCTATATTAGATTTATTTCATAATTGTATCTGTCAATATATGTAGATATATAAAAATCGCATATCTCATTAACATAAACGATGCGTTGAAATTAAATTTCAGTGTAAAATACTATAACTGTCAACGGCATTGACAAGAACGAGTATTTGATAAAGAGAAAAGTACGAGTAAAAGGTGAAAATATGAACGCTTCAAATATTCGTCGAATCCCGAAACACTATACAAACAGAATTCCAAGACGAGAATGCGATTCGATCGTGCAACGTCAACATGGATTTGCTTCCTCACGGCTATTTCAGGGATGAAGCGTTGTCCCGCCAGCTTACCAAGGTGAGCATGAAAATGCATTTGAAAGTCGAAAATGTGTCGGGAGAAAGGACAATGCAAAAGCCTTCGGCAGCTGCACCGTTATACCCTCCAGTAACCGTAATAGTGAGGAAAATGGTTTCTGCGAGGTGTGAAAATCGTAATATCAGATATAGTGAGAGAAGCAATGAGAACGCTTACTGAATCGTTGGATTCATCACACTCTTAATGGAACGTCATTTACATAATTAATATGAGTGTTGATAAAATCATAATACTGACTAAAATCTAGCATAATACTTTTTCTCCATATAAATGACTTTTAGCAAAAAATGAGAAAGTCATCACCTACACGAAAAGAATAATTTTGTTGAAATATCTAAAAATTTAGCTATATACAAATCTAAAAATAACTTTGTTGCATCAAGATAATTACATAGGATCTTTTCGTTTTACGCGAGTTTATTTGAACTTCGAAGATAAAAGCAATGTAATTTTTATGCGTAATGTATTTAGAAATTATATAACACGCGATACATGCACAGAAAAGATAGTTTTGTTGATACACATTTAAAAATTTAGCTAGATCTGAAAATAAGTTTATTGATCATTAAAATAATTATATAGGATTATAGTTGCTAGAATGTTAAAACGTTTGTTGCATTGTTCATCGTACAAGATTCTTACGTAATTATTTTAATAAAAATAATTCAACAAAATTTGTTCTATATCTAGTTATATTTTTAGAGATACTTCAACAAAACCATTCTTTTCATGTACTCGTAATAATTTATGACAATTTAAATATGCAGTCATGACATTTTACATAAGAATTTACCGTTCGTTAGTTTCTAAATATATTACTCTTCTTCACTTTTATAGATCCATATACGCTAACGGATTTGTTTTTAACTAGAATGAATTAAAGAACATTTTTATTATTTGTTTAAATATACATAAAATAATATAATTACAAATAGTTTCTCCTTGTAAAAAGTTACCTTTTCGTGGTATGAATTCACGCGTAGTACACTATAAAACCTGTTTCTATCAAATTAATCCGATCATACTCGAGTAAAGCCGTTCTTTGCTCATGGCTCGACTACGAGAACGCAAAAGCCGCATGGCACGGATGGTTGGAAGTCATAACACTCGAGAGGTGCCGCCTCACAAGCCCGAAGGCGCTAAAATATCTGCCTGATATGCTCGTCAGGAATATCTCCATAAGTCACCACTATATATCTTGAAGATGAATTCTTCCAACCTGGATGTGAATGCAACTCACGCACTTCCACTAAAACAGATGGTTCTTAAAAGAAAAAAGTAAAATAGTAAGTAGAAAAGATCAATTTTATACTGACAGAATTACTTGTTATGGATACAGTAACGATTATTTGCATAATATATATCTAAGCACTTTTTATTGGGACGTTTTCCTGGAGAAAATTATATGCCTTATAATTTATTAAATATGACTTTTGATACATTAAATATTACTTTTAATATAACCTTCTTTGACTTTCATTGCATTCATAATTAAGAAGTAATGAATCCGTCATATCAGAATATATATCGTTGATTTACAAAAGTAAAATTGTAATTTTAATAAGCTAATTTGTTAATGTAATATTGTATAAACTAATTGTATAAAATTACGTTTGAAACATCAATTTTACGTCTCTTTAAACTTTGATTTCTCTATCTCTCTACAAGATGTAATTCTCTGATTAAAGCGACCTTAATCCGCCTTAGAGTGTTACGGAGATGCACTAATTCGAAAAAAAAGCAACTAAATGAGTATTTCACTGTAAATAACACTATGTAAGTAATAGTCCTTAAATACATTTATACATCCAAGGAAAAATATATCTACAGTTTAATTTTTCATTAAAATTAAATTTAATAATTCAAAAATATTTATTATTAAATATTTTATTTTATTGTTTTCACAGAATTTATTTTAAAAATTTATTTTTTAAATAATAAAATAATTGTCACGTAAATTATTATTACCATATAATTAAAGATTGTAGGCGGAGATTATAAATAACATTAAAGTTTATTTTTATCCGAATTATTTAAAAAAATTGTCTTTTATTTAGTCAAACAAAATTAATTAAAACTAAAGCTGTAACTCTCGTTTAAAATCAAGAATTCTGTATTCCTTTTCTTAGCGAAAATTTATCCTTCGTCTTATTAGTTTAAAATTACATTTCTTTGCCTCAACAGTTTCTTTCGAAAAT
The DNA here is from genome assembly GCF_024713525.1 of Acromyrmex echinatior. Classification (NCBI taxonomy): domain Eukaryota; kingdom Metazoa; phylum Arthropoda; class Insecta; order Hymenoptera; family Formicidae; genus Acromyrmex; species Acromyrmex echinatior. The sequence goes on along the minus strand of NC_141865.1, from coordinate 4,905,746 downwards.
AATTCTTCAAACCATGTTCGTAAACTTCCCCAAGTTAAGAGTCGAAGTTCTATATACCGACTATCTTCAAATCTTAATTAATTTCAAGGGCATATATTACACAGCCTGGGACTTTCTGCCGGCAAAAGTTCCTTCGACTTCAGCACTACAAGCGGGTTGTTTACGCACACGTTCTACAGAACTGTCGGTTTTCTTTAACAACGATGCTCGTTCATATAAACTTTCCGACATGCGTATAGTAAGTAGAAAAATCGGAACGAAATTCTTCTATTAAAAATACGCAATACGTATTTCTTTTTAAACAAAAATCAGTAAAGACGCTGCTTGAAATCAGAGGAATATACAAGTCTCATTTTAAAGTCTTAAATAATGCAAGAGCTCTTATTCGACCATCATTGTAAAGTTTTTCATATCTAATAGAGAATTTGATTGGACGCACTCAATGCGCACTAGTGCACATTAAAGCCGCAGTATACACAAATTAATGTAAAGAATATAAATATTATAAATAAACATAGAAATCGATTAAATTGTGAAATATTCAACAGATTTTATTGTGCTGTTAGGTAAAACATATATTTTATAATTCGATATTGTATTTGCGTTTCACTTTTACACTCAAATTAAATCAATGTACAATGGCTTTAATACATACAAATGCATCCAATCGAACTCGCCAAGTAAAATAAAGTTCATCGTTAAATAAGAAATCGACGAAATTTTTTGCCGCTCAAGGAATAGTGTTAATTCATTAATGAATGCTATTTTCAAAAGTGATGTGCCATGCGTCGGTCATTCCATTGATCGAAGAGCGATAAATAGAACTGATTTAATAGTCGCATGCATTATGTATTATCGATGGTTGTATATACAAAATCAATGCATAACGATGCATACGTATCGATGCGAGTACGATGCATCGCGTGTTCGAGCGGAATGTTCTGTGTTGTACACGTGCCCGAAAACACGCGTCGATTTGCACCAGTGAAACATTTTGACGGTCGTAATATTCCGTAAAATCTGAAAATGCTAATTGTAACGTGTTAAAATATAGATTGGCATAAATATTTCACACAATCTGACATAATAATTTGATTAATATTTCCAATATACAATTGAATTCGACGAGCGAAATAACAATCAGCAATTTTTCTAAAGCTAATAGACAATGATAAATAGGTATTTATTGAGGTACTATTAAGTTATGGATTAGTTATTTTGAACATTACGTCAAATATAACTTCATTACAAAAGCATTTATTATACATATCATAGAATATTATTGTATAATATAATACCAAAGATTTTATTTTAAAAAAATGGATATTATAATACGAAAATTTTCACCTCGATTATTTATTTACCACATTCCTCTTAAATTTTTCAATTTTTCAGTTAGTCAGAAATAGTTGTATCGATTTTATAAAACTTGCAACAGAAAAAATTACGAATTCACCAACTGACGTGCACCAAGGGAATCGATCGGGGTGCAAGGTATTGCGACTTATAGTTCGAACACGTTATGTGAGAAGACTTCAAAGGATTTATATGGACATCGCAATATCATTGAAGAGAACACTAGCCGCGGGAATACTCTACGGGCCGCAGCTCTTATTGCAAGGTGTACCACCCATGAGGGATGCAAATTAAACATAAAATGAACTGACATTCTCGACTTAAAACTGGGTCATTGAATTTATAATTCATTGCTGTGTCACGTTCTGCAGAGGCGATATTTACAGAAGGCACCACGTGCGGTCCATTTAAAAAGAAATGCCGTATACCATTGTCGCTAGTACAAAATTTATCTTGCACGTTCATTCAACATTATATTACACTTTTACTCGCGTTTTTAACATGTATTGTCCATTTTATTAAACGTCATATTGGGCATTTAGAAATAGTTCTCTTTGTATATTCTAGCTAGTCAGAACGATCATTTTACATAAAATTAAGGTATATATATATATATATATATATATATATATATATATATCATTTTGAATGTTGACTGTCACAATATTCGGAACGATAGTAGTGAATTTATATCGCTAAATATGAATAATTTGCGGATCCTTTGTCTTTTGATTTTGATTGATTTTTGATATTCACGTCTTTCATGGCTATATAGATTTTTATCTGTTATTCGTGGCTACTGGAATTGTGAACCATTGCCAATAGAATAAGGAGATTGAGTTACCATTCTACCATCTCGTCATGAAGAAGTGAGAATTTTACAACATATGTTCAGAGATGATGGCCGGAACGTTTATGCGTAACTAATTATATTATAGTTTTCGACAAACGATTTTTACTAATAACTACGTAAAAAATTCTCATTAGCCCTTATTTGTTCCTATTTTTTGACATTCTCGAGAGTTTTGATATTCTCGTGGTTACTTGTTTTATTTCATATATATATATATATATATAGGGATTATTTGAAAAAGACATCGCACTTAGGACTTATCTTTTTTGTCATATCTAACCCGTTCTAGTAAAGAAAAGAATACTGTATAAACCACTGATCGGGGTCCCTCAAAACCGGATTTTCCGCTCGAGCTTAAGTCTAAGCTTAAGGGATTTTCGATTCGCTCGTATATGTATACCGTGCTATTGTTTGAGACACGTGGACTGGTATGCGTTAAGCCTTTACTTTTAAAATGGCGGAGAATTGATGTCCTCACACAAATCGATAATCGAACTTAGTACAACTTCTCGTAACATGGTGGTCTTTTGGGAACAATAAATTCTGCGAGAGGATATGAAAAACAATGTAATAAAAGCTTTTATGATTTTAGTTTAGACAAAAATAACGCGAAAAATAAATGTGTTATAAAAATCCGAATCACAATCCAAAAATCGAACAAAAATATAACATGTAAAAATATGACTTAAAAATATAGCTATTTCATACTATAGTTTTATATTATAGTTTACAAATAAAGAATACGCGTAAACGATTGCTAAATATATAATAATTGACATAAAGTGTTTATTTCACTTCATAGTAAGTAGTCAAATTATCTCTTGCTTAACGCAAAGAGACTACAGAAAATAGATTATTCGGTCAAACTGTAATTGTGACACTTTGTTAAGTGATCTCAATTACAACGCGCAATAAACAGGAACTTCTAAACGTTTTCGCGTACATTTCCGCATTTCTTGAACAACTCTCATCACATCATCGTCAACAATAAAGACTCTATGGAATAATTGACAATAGCATACCGCACAAACTGCCATCAAAAATACGAAATATGCTTTGCGAAATATTACTTTTTATATATATAATTTTATACATATAATTATAATTTTATATATATAATTTAATGTATATAATAAAGTTATATATATATATATATAAACAATAAAAAAATTATATTAAAGTTAAATTATATTATTATAAACATATATTTTAACATTTGATATTTATACTTTAATAACCAATTCTGAAAAAAGCTAACGCTTGTAGCTATTCATGTAATTTAACGTATTACGTATCCGTACAGTAATTATCTTACACATTATCTGCCATAGATTAATGTCATATAAATGTGAAATGTTATTTAATAGCTGTCCCGCTTTATGACCATAAATGCGATTAAATCGATCACGTCAGCAAATTTTAATTCTATTACACATTATTGGATGTGTTAATTTCATCACAAGTGGATCAATTTAATCTAAAACCATAATGCATTATGATGGTGAAACAAATCGGAATATTCATGCTTCACCGAATTTCGTTCAATATCAGACTTGACTTATCTCGGAACTGTTGTTTTAAGCTTAATGTTTTTCCAATAGAACAAAAATATTTGATCTTAGTCACTTACGTGTGAAAAACGCTAAATGCTTACAAAAATATCGTTATATTAATATATAATGCAAATTTTGCCGTAAAATGTCATAAATGCATAACGTAAAATATAGCTTAAATGTATTTGAAAACTCTCAGAATTTATATTGAAAAAAGATTCATTGATTATATACAGCATATAAATCTTTATTCGTTTTTTTTTCTTAAGTTTCTATCATGGGTTTCCCAATTTTATCTCACCGCCGCATAGAAATATATATATATGTATAAAGCTTTTACGTCGCCGCCTTTCACAGAGCGTGCAAGCCAATTTATCCCAGAATAGACCATAATGTCACCCCTTTGTGCAGCAATTTTACTATTAATTTCCATTATGACACCAATAAACTCTTTTTGCAAAGGTATGTGGAGCCACTTAATTTCTGACGGCACTTCTATCGGACACCCACGTGTGACGGCTACTGCTTAATATAACGCAATAATAGACTCTTATGTACCTTTACAAAAGTTCAATGATTAAAGACAAGAGGCAAAAGCCTACGGCGACACTATCAAAGGGCGCCTCATTATCCTTTTTATGAAAAAAAAAAGGTTACATTAAAAGTCGACAGCACAGCACGCGAGAGATAAAGTTACTCTAAAGTTACATCTTTGACCATGCGTGAAATAATCAATAAAAAAATTATTAAATCTAATCAAACATCTACATATTAATAAATAATCAATATTATAAAAAATTCTGTATACAAAATTAATAGATTAATGAATTTAATTATATTTAGAATAATAGAAAATAGATTCAGGGCTTTCGTGATGACAGCTTTGTCAGAAACTGAATTTCTCGCTCGAGTGCATATCACAAGAAAGATTTACCTCCATCACATTTCAAATTAGAACTTTCATGTTACCCTTCTAACTTGCAGAATCCCAGAAGGCTTTCTGAATGTTAATCCCAGTAATCCTCAGAACTATTACAATAACAATTCGTACGTCAAGTGCTATTGTATGCTTACGTATGTTTATACAGGACTTCCACAACAAACTAGATAAACGTATAATTTTATCTGTTGTAAGCATTGTAAGCATTTTTGTTATTTTTCCCGTAGGATAATTTTTCTAAATAAAAACTCATAACTATACTTATGATCTCGAAAGTAATGAAATAAAATTGTAAAATTGTGACCTTAGAAAATTATAATTTATCACAATTATTGTCCAACAGTGACATAGTTTGGAAATACTGATCTATATAAATAATTTCGTGAAATTTAACAAATTCTTATTAAAACTATTCACCGTTATGATATACACTGTAAAAATGTTCTTAAATTTTATTAACTTTTAAGTTACACAATTTGAATTTAATTTTATGACATTAAATTTAATGTATTTATAACTAAAAAGTATATATGTGTGTACATGTACATAAAATTTCATAAATTTAATATACACGTTCATTTCATGTAAGTAACTACTGTAACTTAATTTTCAGTTAAATCATCCATTACTTTAATTTCCTTCATAACCACGAACTTCATTTACATGTAAAAAAAGCTCGTGATTACATTTCTAACAGTGTATTGTAAATTTAATATAATAATATTATGAAGTTAGAGATTAAAGCGATAATTTTTAATTATAGACTATCTTCTAATAATTTTCAAAAATGTTGAAAACTGTTTAACATTAATATAAAAAATTATGAGACATGTGGAAAATTTTATAAACTCCATGCGATAATTTAATTTGTATTATTTTTATTACATTACTTTTATAGATTCTAAAATCTAGCTAAAATGTATTTATAGATTTCCAAAATTTAATCATTTATGATAATTTAGTATTACGTGTTATAATATTATACAGCTATCACTCTCTGTCTTTATTTACTACCGTTATTTGACGTATCTGTTAGTACATCACGTTTCACGCATTTCAAAGCGACGTGAATATGTTGTAAAGGATTCTGCGGGAAACTGACATGGAATGCGGGATACGGGAGAGAAGCAATTCACAGGAAAAATAATATCTACTCTATAACATGATATAAGATCATGTGAATATTTTTTTTTTTTTTTTAGAATGCTTATGAGAGAAAAATAATTGGTATTAGTAATAATAACTACATACATTTAGTTCTATCAACAAATATATGTAATTGGCAACAAAAAATGACTATAATTATAAAAATACAAAGATAAAACTGCAATTATAGCTATTATTACCAGCATAAGCATGATTATAATTAATATAAATTACAATGATTACAATTATTTCTATGATAATAATAATAATAATAATAATTTTCGGTTGCCAATTATGTATATTTGTTGATAGATCTATATATGTAGTTACTATTACTAATATTATAGCACAAATTATAATTATAGTATGTAATTATAGTTACAAATATCAAAAATATTTTTTCAGTGTTATTATTGAATTTGATATATTATTAGATATATTCTAATTAAACGTACGGCAGCGATCTAAAAGAAATTGTTAATTTAATTGTTGATTATGTCAGAAATTCAGCAAAATTAACAATTTATGTTTCGGTCATCTTATTTAGACATACGATACGTTAGATGCAACATTTAGTTCTGAGCATCATTTCCTTACCGATATTTATATGTACATCGTTTGTTCGTCTCAGCGCTAAATCTCCGCCTCGGTTAATTCTCGTTTGTCCGTCTCGGCCTACTCTGTCTCTCAAACCCAGCTCCATGCTAATGCAGGCTGCAATTTGTATAATTTCGAAATGGGTTAAGCACGCGTCGGAGCATCCGAGGTCGATAACTTTTTCTACCTTCACGATAGAACGTCGTTATCTGCACGTGCTCTTCCGCAACGATGCTCGTTCCAAAGCATAGTACTTACTTTACATTTTAATGTCTCTGGAGTCACGTCGACATCTCGAAGTGTTACTAATTTCATGGCCTTTAACTGTAAACTCGCCGATCACGCTTCCTACCCACATATGTCGAGTGAAACTTCTATGACGCACGTATTTTGATCGCTACTTTTACAGAAAGATTATAACGATCGCAAATTTTGTAGTATATTTATAATAATAATTGAATATATGATAACTAAATTGTAACCAGACAACCAATTCCAATCGAGTGATTTTGAATGGTAATGGCAATCATGAAGCACATAGCATTAACGCCGTTAATCGTGATTGCTGAAGCGTTAAGACGTTGCGATAATCAATGCTGTATATAGTGTAATATAGTTAACTGTTATCTCCCTTAGTATATAAAAGAGAAAATAAATGGTGTCTCCCTAGAATATTGTATAATTTCAGAAACAAAATTTTACTAACGATTCTGCACTCTTATTAAAAACATAACATTCCCATAGAAAAATAGAACAAAAACTGAAAACAAACTTTTTAATTTTTAATCTCTACATCTCGAAATTAATTCGGGAAAGAAACGTTATCTGTTAATTACCTAAATTCGAAGTATCAATATAACAATTCCATATAATTTTCATCATTTTCCATTTTAAAATTTTAACGAAGCTATAGGAAAAAATATCTACAAGATTTTTATTTTGATTGACATTAACTTTAAAAAGTCTTTACTATATCAATTAAGAAATTGAAACCTATTATCAATATATATATTAGTAATTATACAGTTGTCGAATCGTTATTAACGAGCTCGGAAGACAAGCAAGTGCACATAGTATTTTGTACTGTCGTACTTGCGAGATCTCCTCCGTCGTGCAAGAAGTTTCAACCGACGGGAGCTATAAGTACCACCAAGTGCAATAATTATCATTGTTACAGTCCGTTTCTGTGCGCCCATAAAAACTTTATGCATACGTAGCAAAATTTAACTGCGAGTGCTACTAATTAGCGGCGTTAAATGCAACGGATGCTTACAAACGCAAACAGCGTTTCCATCGTAATACTTCAAGTTATCTTTGAACAACGCTCGTTGAACATAATATAAATATAAATATATTGTCATACTTCCATAAAAATTTGAAAATATTTTAGTAAGAAAGTAAAATATTTTTTTAAACAAATTAACTCTTTAATATTTAGTTACCACTTAAATTTAAGAGAAATGATTTGTATAAAAACAACACTCAAAATTTGTAATGCGGCAAAATATTATTATTAACAAGATAGAGAACATTCTTTCTCTTATATATAAATTACTGACTTTACCAAGTTATTAAATTTTTAAGATAAACATTCAGCGATCGGATATGTACCTAAGTCTGGACACATATATACAAAATTTATTATTATTAATCTCAAATGTTTTTTTTTATTACAACATTCTAATTTACAACATTCTAATTTAATCGTATTTAAAGATTATAAATAATTATAGTATTATGATTTTAAAAAAACATTTGATATTAATAATAATATAAGGAAATAAAGTTTTATGTAAATATCTGGACATAGGTACATATCTAGTCATATTCTCTCTGGGATGTTTACCTTATTTCAATTTTTGTCAGAGACGTGTATTTAACTTTCATTACTTTATTTTTTTTCCTGACTTAATACGACTTAACGACAACTTCACGTACATATAATCAATCTCTACGTAATATTTATAAATTTGCACTCCTCACAAATATTGATGCAAAAAGTTTTGAATTGCATTGGCGAAATAATGACATAATCTACATATATCCGTAGATACATTGGATTAATCTGGCGCAAATTTCCGAATTGATTTTTCGATAAATCTCGTGACACATCTGAACATATAAAACCAAAATCACTTAAACTACACTAAAGCCATAGAAATTCCATCAGCAGTGATGGACATCCATATTTGGCGAATAAATCACTGTTTGCAGATATTCATGCAAAGCCATAAATCGTAATCCTTCTGTATTCTGAATGTTCTGAATGTTCACGCGCCATATGTTCTCTCAATCTCGCGAGTGATAGCAATTGGTACAAAAAGCTATCAAAAATATATTTTTCATATTTTTCTTATTACTTGATTTTTTTTAAATTTATACAATTAATTTTAATTAATAAAAGCATAAATAATAAATATTATTACAAAATCTCGAGACGCAATAAGAGAGACGTTATCTTATGATTGATCATTTACTCGCGCAATCAACTTTTTCAAGAGGCAAAGAATGGCTTATTTTTCTTTCATCTCACCATAATTACTTTTTCACATCATAAAAGGTTAGTAAAAGAGTCCATGATTGCGAAGAGTGTGTAATATCACTAATGTGAAGACTCTTTTTCTTTTCCTTTGCAATGCTTTTAAAACTCAATTCAGTATCTCGACAATGTTAATCGCGACCACTTGCGAAAGTCCTGGGCGAAACGTTGGGGATGAATTTCGCGAAAAAGAGAAGCAACCCATTCTTTATGACCTCTGTACAAAGTGCAGAACGGCGAGATGGATTTTTCTCTTCGAAGAAACACTTCGAAGCGAAGAGTGAATGAAGAGTCATCCAGTAATGTCGAAGAAACAAACTTTTCACACGTTCGAGAGACGTGAAAAGGCATCATAACGCGATTTCCTACGACGGATCTCCATTATTCTTTACTTGACTCGAAATACAAATCATTTCTCTTAAATTTAAGTGGTAACTAAATATTGAAAAAGTTAATCTATAAAAAAACGATTTCATTTTTGTACTAAAATATTTTTAAATTTTTATAGAAGTACAACAATATATTTACTAGTGCCAATAAATATTCACAATACGCTTCAGAATGCGACCTTTTTTCGAAGCAAACCAGCTGCGCCAATTTATTTCGTTCTGCGGTATCGGTTATCATCATATCAATTAACCACGTAATCTCTCTTTCGATGAAACTTTCAACAACATATATTTCGAATACGAGATGCATAAATCGTGAACATGTAATAATACGAAATGTTGCTATAATAACTCGTAATTATTGTTTTTCATCAAATATAAAATCTTTATATTTAGAATACATGAAATACGGCATTGCGTAAGCTCTCTATCATGTATACTGAAAATCGCAATAAAACAATTTGCTTGCTGATGTTTTCAAGCACAATCGATATTTTGAATCTCGATTACAAACTCAATTATCATTAACACGAATTATCATGAATGTTTGTTTCAGGAAGCGAAGCGTGGTTGAAAACCGTGAAGCTTGCTGAGCTCGGAACAGAGATTTTACTGCCCTGTGTCCTGAAATCACCACAGTGTGACGGTCTGCACAGCATCAAGTGGTATCACGGATCCACGAGGATTTTCATTTTCAGTGAGGATGCTGGGGTTATACGCGGCAATAACGACATTGCTGCTAGGTAATTAAAGTATTATATTGAGACTTGAATGCATAATACTAGTGGGTTCAGCTCGTGCCTTGACTTAATTAGGCTGCCTCTCTCTTATATTTTTTTTTTTCTAGAAACTAAGCTAAATTTCATTATTCTTCAATATATTTAATGGCGTTAATTGAATCCGTAATATTAACTTACTAAAACTTACGATAATAATCACTAATTTTACAATGACAAAAACAATTAAAGTCGTCTTTTTATATTTAAAAATGTTATATTAAACAATTTCTTCATTAAACAAATCTACGTTATATTTCTATATTTCTACACATATTTTTTTTAAATTATATAATTTTTTATTATATTAATATTTATATAGATGTTTATTGAGATGTAATATTTTATATAAATATCTATTCCTATTTTACGAATATTTCAAATTTCTTGTTTGAGTAAAAGAATAGTAATGAAAATATTATTAGGTGTTGGAATTAATTCGTAGCGTTTTACAAGTGATGGGAAGTACTTTCATTAATGTATTTTTTAATGCTCATGTGAAATAAATAACATTCTTTCATTAAAAACGCTACGAATTAATTCCAACACCTAATAATAAGAAAATAATTTTCTTATTATTTCCATTGATATTTTTAGACTTGCTATCTTTTGTCTAAACAACATTAAAAATACTACAGAATATATTATGCAACTGAATTGCAAATAGGTAACCCAATTTCTTGAATCATTTTCGATTTTGATAATTTGCCGATTTCACGATTTGAAACTATCATGATTATGCTCATTCCGGGGTCACCACTCAATAATTGCGTTTTGTGGTTCATGGTCTACATTTATAGAGCATGTAGCTTCGAATACGTTAAATGCATTAAATGCGCACATGTGAATATACACATGTGAATATTTAGTGCATGAAACTTCCGATTGGTAATTATCAAAGTCTCTGATTGTTTTAATAATATCCAGCTTGCGCCATTATTCCTATAGTTGATTTAATACAGTTTACAATTTACATATTGTTTGCATACAAAATCATTAACACGTACTGATACTCTTTCAATTATATAAATATGAATATGGATAGTAATAATTAAATAATAAATACGTTAGTAAATAAATTAATTAACGAATTAATGAACATAAAGTAAATCTTTTTAAGTACAGAATTTTTTAGTATATTATTCTATGTATTTATGCTATGTTATATTAAAAAAAGTACTATACAATGTTATAAAAAGTAATGGAAGTTATTTTATTAATGATAAAAATAATTTAATTAATTATTTGGTTATAAATATTGTACATTTAGTTTCAAATGAGACAATCTCATTACCTTCATTAAGTCAATTAGCTACGTCTTTTGATTGTGATTCGACTCTGATGTAGTTATTTGCCCCAGTCGGTATTGCACGTTGCAATTAGACATACGAACTCGAATCTGAAGTATTCCTTAGAGATTTCATCTGATAACTGTGTTTCTCTCTGTGTATCAAATTTACATTAATTAAAATAAACTCACCAATATCTTTAAATAATTAACACCAAAAAGCGACATACTTTATTGAATAATGATTAATAATTTTTACATTTATTTCTTCAATTTTTTAGGCTAATTAATTAATATTTTTGTAAAAATTTAAATAAAATAATTCTATTTCTCTTTTGAATTAGAAATTAAATTGAATTAAAAATTTAATTAAAAAACTTACTTAATAGATTTTATTTTGTAATGTAAAAAAAGATATCACTGCTAATTTATTTGCAAAATTTATATCTGAAAAAGACGCAGAAATTATAGAACAATCATTTATACATTAAAATGATTGCTACACCTGTAATATAGGTGATATAGGTAATATAAGTGAACCACGAATTAAGGTAACACGGCTGATATTACAAAGGAAAGGCACAAATTAGCCGTTAAGTGATTTTTATTTGATTTCATTAACATGCTTCAAGTCACTTATCATTTTTTTTCTTCGCCTCACGTATGTATTATTTAGTGACATAGCAATGATATGATATGGATACACGTAAATTCAGTACTTTTTATAAAAATGAAATTTATTTAAGTATAATATTTTATGTTTTGCTATAAGCAGATGTGTGTGTGTGTGTGTGTGTGTGTGTGTGTGTGTGTGTGCGCGTATGTGTGTCACTGTGTCAGCTTCGTTGGTTACATTGGAAAAAAAATTTAACGAGAAAACGTTCCATTTACATTGTGCATTTTATATTTTATTTGTTTGATATAACGTACTCTCTTGCTGCATCTGAAAAATAATAAAATTCTATGATGATGTGATAATAATAAAAATAAGCACAATTGATAATTCTATACATATATTCATATGTATTGTATAAAAGGCAATCCTTGGAAATTCATTTGTACCTTCTTTAATATAATTTTTATAATGCGGTATTTTTTTATTTGAAGAGTACGTGAAATATAAAATATTTTATAAGAGTATTTACATAAAAATATTTTTATTTGCGAATTTATTTATTTATTTTACTTTAGTAACACACATAAATTTTTTATTACAATAATATCGGATCGAATTTTTATTCTGCATTATATTTGAACTGGCCTTGATATATAGTATAGATTTTCAATGTAAAATTTAATGTAATTTTTTGTAAAAGCCCTATATCTATTTGCCATTACGAGCTTTAGTATACACTTTGCGGCAGAGATCTTCTATAGAGATGATCCTTTGATAAACACTGAATTCCTGTTACAATATATTCCCAGGATCTCTCAGAGTTTTAGTGAAATATTACAGTCATAGTTCTCAAACGAGATGTTTGAATCACAGTGAAGTGCGTTTTATGTAATTGGATAATACTTGATTAAAATGTTATCCTCCACGATTAAGCAAATCTATAAGCGTTGTTATATGTGCATTAAAGAGATTGTAATGTATAATTATAACATTTTCCGCGTTTATTTCGTTACATAAAACAAATTAATAATTCTCTATATATATAAGATTTCTGTTAATAAGTATCAGCAATTAATTATTAGCGATGATAAAACTTTGATGATTATTACTATTGAATAGTATAAAAAGCAGATATTATTTTTTAATAATAATCTTTATCTGCTTATTAAAATGGAACATTCATTTTTTATGAAATTTGTTTTCTCTAATATTGTATTTCCCATTATGGACTAAATCTTTTGTTATTCATCTAATAGATAAGCAGAACAATATTCAGTGATTAAATCGTGAATTATACATTTTTTTCGTGAATTATGTACAATATATATGTTACATTTACGTGAAAAACACTCTGATTTATATGCGAATATTATGCGCAAAATTTTCTATAATTGCAGTACGAAATATATTTTGTTAATGAAAATGTAGAACGTATCTTTCTGATATTTTATAATATAATCTAATATTTTATAATGTATATTCGAATGAAAAATAAAATCAAATGTGAAAATGTTGTATACTATTGAAAAAAATAATACATTTTATTTGTATAAAAGTACAATATACTAATTCCATTATAAAAATAAGACATATAAAGAGACATTACGCTTTTATAATGCTAATGCAAAATATAATATTTCTCCTATTTTTAGGATTTTATAATGCGACATACCTATTACCCAGATTAGTTGGAATCCGGATTTAAAACTCAAAAATGTAAAATATGTTGTGTGTGTTGCTATCGTACATATATGTGCTACTTTACTATTTTTAGGATGTTATATAAAGAATAAGTTCTCTTGGCAATGTTATTAACTATTAAAAAGAATGTTGTATTTATGACATTCTGAAAACGGCATATTTATTTAAAAATATAAAATAATTTTGCTTTGCGAAATTATTTCGAGTAGAAAAATTATTTCACATTTTAACATTTCAATAATATAAAAGTAACGGCAACTGAAAAAAACTAGAAAAATTTCATTCACAAAAAGATAATATATCTTATGGATAATATATCTTATTCAGACACAAAAGATAATATATCTTATGGATGCATGTTTATTGTAGTTTCTAGCATTAATCATCTAATTACACGAGGCTGCAAAAGATACTTAGTTTCATGTAGCATGATGTCGCTGATTAGCGGTGTGGCACATTGTCGCCAACAATGCGCTAATGACGCCGTAAACGGTTCGTCGATCAAACAACACGTCGAAATGTCGGTTTACCGCGATCACCCGCGTTTCATACCAATGCAGAATTTGCGGTTTGCAAAAACAATGATTCGTCGGATGTTATACGTTTAATTGGGGAAACCGAGAATAAAAGCAACACAGACGTTTTGGTTGAAAACTGTTTGTGCCAATATTTAATCTGGTTAATAAAAGCGGAACATTGGATTTCGGAACATTGTGTGATTGTATGAATGTACATATATAGCATATAAATGGTACATACACTACCTCAAAAGTTTCAGCATATTTTTAGTCTTATATTTTTATTAATTCTATTTATTATTTATAAGATAGAAAATTATAATAAACTCTCTTATTTTCAGTCACAAAAGTATTCAATAAAATTGCGAATTGAAAAGCAATTAAAAACGGAAATTGTAAAATCAATCTAGAAATTAAATGTCTATAACGGTCGAAGCTGAATCTTCAATGCTTAAATAGTTCAATCTTGAATTACTGTATATATTACATATATACCATATATACTTGCATATATACCATATGTATTATATTTATAGTCCTTCGTCTGCGCCGAATTATTTTTCCAGACTACAAATGCAATCAAATTACTTTAGTAATCGCGGATTAAATTGACAAGCAATTTTAATAATTTGATGTTCAATCAGGCATTATATTATAAAGATATATATAATATATTGAAAAACTATTAATAAAATTATAAATAAATCTTTCATTCAAATAGATGAATTATCGGTTAAAAGAAATATCTCTGTTTCAAATTTGGTGCTATAGATAATCGGTAAATATTTGAATATCATAACGACTAACAATAAGAAAATGAAAACAATATATTTTCATAGAAATTAAGCGCCAGATTAAAACATATGTCTTTAATTAAAGCACTTGAAGATTATATCGATAGAATGCCAAGAACATTTGGCTTCTGTTTCCAAAACCCAAGAAAATTAAGCTTGAAGATATAAAAAAATCTGAGAAAAAATAAGTTCTTTTTTCTTCATTTTATAGTAAAAATATATAATAATAAATTAAAAAGCAAATTATATTCGTATTTTATTCTTTATATTTATATAAGATTTCTATAAAGAGATTTTTATGATGAAACTTTTGAACGGTATATTGAATATTGATAATGTATATTGAATTTTTTAATCAAACATTTGTGAAAATATTATATTCGCCAATATTAAATAAACTGCATAATCATATACTTACCATTATAATTTTGTAAAGAAAGAAAAAGAAACATGATTTGAATTCATAATTTCCTTTATTTTCTTTTGCAATGTGCATTTTTGAATACTTTCTCGTTCATTCATCTTTAGATAATAAGTAATCAATTTAATGGAGATGTAAACTGTATTGAGTTGTCGGTATTCAAGAGAGATGTGTCCCGATTTCTGTACTTATGTGTCGATGAATATACTCAATATCTATTGACAGAATATCGAGTGAGATCTATATAGATTGACTGCGTCTGCTTGCCATTTACGGATATAAATGGCGAGACCTTCGGTTAACGTCTTGTTGCTTCACAGTTTACCCATCATACATTAATAGTCTGCGAAGGATGCATTTGCATCGTGATCAAATTGTAATTACGAGCTTTCAGGATTTTTGTGGTTACTGCGTTACAAACGTGTATATAATGCAATAATTACAAAAACATGTGCAATTTATCTTTATTTATCATAAATTACTAATGCATATTCAAAGAATCATATAAAAAAAATTATTCGAGACTGTTAAACATTTCTGAAATATGCACTCTCTAAATTCTTTGGAATCTCATTCTAAAAAATAAAAATTCTGCCACTCTTATACTGAAAAAGAATTTATCATATCTTAATAAATACTTTTTTTAATATTTGTAAGTAAACATTTACTTACAGTAAATAAATATTTTAATGAAAAAAATGATAATTAAATCAAATTAATAAGTCTGTATTAAATAAACATATGCTAATATTCAGTAAATGTTTAATTACAAATAAAAAAATATTTATTAAGATATAGTAAACTTTTTTTTAGTGTAAAAAATAGTGGCAGAATTTTCAATCTCTAAGAATGACATGATTTTACTCTTTAGAGTGAGATTCCGAAAAATTTAAAGAATATGCATGTCTATATCAAATGTATATAATATGTAAACATTGTAAACAGAAAACAATTTGAATTGAACATATAATCGAATAGCAAGGTACATGACGATAATACCACTACCTTATCGTCGCAAATGGATTGTACTACTCCGGCGAGATAACAAGCAGATTAATTTCATTGATTGTTCGATTCATTACCCGGTGTTAATCGCAATTTGAGATTGACATTACGTGAGATCATTATACTTGCATTGGCATGAACCACATAATAGTTATACCCTGTGATCGTCATTAATAAAGTGCATGAACAATCAATGTATTTGATTAATAAAAGCTGCGCGTTATAATTGTGAATGGCATCAATTGTACAAAAATGAAGTTATCATAATGTAGCAAGCAAATTTTATATATCATATTTTAAAAGAAATATATTTGCCATTGTTGCCGCGTGAAATGCTTACCTACTAAAAATGCATTAAATAAAGTGTTCTGTCATTGTTACCGTCGCATTATAATTTCAGTACTAACAACCATTTCGGATACATTATATTAAATTAAACATATCAAAATTTCAAACAACCAAAATTAATTAAAAAATTATTACCTTTTTAATTAATTCCACGCTTTCTGTAATTTTCTAATAGTAAAAATAAAAATTTCTAGTTCAAAATGAACGAAAAGATTATATCAATCAGAATTCTGGTTATCTTATCTCAATTAAAATTATAATAGATTCAATAAAAAAAAATTCTAATTTATTCATTCTTAACTAAAATTCCAATTAATGTGGACTCTTTTCCTAGTGTATGAATTATTTGCGTTATTGAAATGTTTTAGAGCGGAAATATTAGAATATTACTTTAAATTAAATAATGTTTTTATTATAATTTGAAATGAATTAAACAATATAAATATTTTACGTTTTAAATGTTTCAGGGCGGACATAGAGTATTCGTCGAATTCATCAAGATCGTATTTGAAGCTATCCGAAATTCAACTGAACAACGAAGGTCTGTATAAATGCGAGGCTACGTATATGGCGGTCAACCGCGAGTGCAACAACGTGCAGCACGTTCTTCTTAACGTCACAGGTGCGATACATTACATTATGCAGCATTACCGGAGTAAGATTAAATTTGTATATCAAACTGGATATGAGGGAGGGAGGGGGGAGAGAGAGAGAGAGAGAGCGCAATATCAAAATTTTGTGTTCTCAAAAATACGAATAAGAAATACGTCGAGTAATTTCGATGTCTTGTACGAAGTATATAAACATTTTTCGGATATTTTATAAAACGATCCTGAGAGATAAACTATTTTAAAACTTTTCGCGTAACTTCCTGCCATAAATTGCATGCCATATTTTTAGCCATACGACTTCTGTTTGTTATGCAATATCTCCAGTGTATTTACGTTCATACATCAAAAATGTAGTTGTAAGTAGCCTACATTATTGAAAGGGCAATACCAGATACAAAGTTAGACGGTTCATTATTCATACGAAAATCTGTGCACTTTATTTATGTTATTTACATATATGTTATTGACATATATTTATTTTTATACGTTATTATCGGGCAAATTTGAAGTAATAACAATATTTCTTGAAATTAACCACAATATGTATTTATATCTCTGGCATTTCGTATAATACATAGAAATTATTTATGATGTCCATACTACACTTCGAAGAGTGAAATTGTATTTGCAAATCGAAACATATCGTAGAACTCACATTTCATAAATCAAGTAATATTTATTTCAAACTAACCGTTACATGTGATCGTTCTCAATATTTCAATTTTACGCGATGTCCGAACGATAGACAACTCATTTGTTACGATCCTTTTACAAGATTGACAAAAAAATAATGATGTATTACCTTCTGAAACACCTCTCGAAAATAAAGGTCTTATTTGCATTTTACGACCAAATGTAGATCATTTAATTCGCATTTTTTTTTTGTATTGTACAGCAGTATATTTGAAGTAATAAGACAACTGTAAAGAAAAAAAATACTACAGTATTACCTACATTGAAAAAAAAGTTCAGTATTTATGGCTATAATTGCATGATAAAATAATTATAATTATAATTGTTTTAATTATCATCTATAATTACATATATATATATATATATATATATATATCAAACACTTTTTTCTCAGTGTAATTATTATCTCTAGTTTAGATATTTAATAATATGAATAAAAAAGTTTCACACCTCATAGGTATATTATGCGCGACATTATTATTGTTGTTGTTAATATATTATTATTGATACATTATACATTTCCTGCGCTTGACTTCTACTGCCTATATTTTTTCCAGTTTTTTAGTTTAATAATATTCCTATTTTGAACGTATAATGTGATAGAAGATAATAAAAAACAAATCAAATGCTCAACGTAATCCTTTTATCGATGACAATTTTATTCTTTGAATTCTCAGGATCTACTTATCTGTGATTTAACTTTCTTTCGGAATACTCCTGCCTAGTTTAAATGCTTTTCTACGATTTCACTAAATCAACTGAAACATATGGAATCGAGCGTGGAAATGTGTGCATTTCACTATGCATCAAGTACTTCATTTTCGCGGAAGCTAGATAACCACGGATAATGATCTGGGTTAAACCCATGTCAAATTATACATCGATAGTTCGAGTCATACCGGATGACTCCTAACTTTCCGAAGAGTTAATATCGACAAGTTGAGCTCAAGTTAGGCTCCCACTGGAGCGATACCTCACGTACTCTGGATAAATGGAGTTATTTGATAATTCTTGATTTAATGTTTAGGTTAATCTCATAAACGCATTACAGTGATGTTTAACGACTTGCTAAATAGCTTCATTGCCATACGATGTTATTTAATTAGGTTAATGCTTCATCATCACTGCAATGTCGTGGTTTACTCGCACTAACTCATCTCATATTAAATTTATCTAGACTCCTTGCAAATTAAGGAGAGATCCCGAGAAACGCGCAATTACGAAACGTCAAAAACTTTATGTACATACAATACGTATATTCTATTGTACGTAGGTATATTCTGTTGTATCTACTAATATAATCTACTAATATAATAAATATCAATGTTAAATTTTCCGTGGAAATTTATTAATATCGAGATATAAATTTGAAAATACAAGAGACAAATACTGACTTTCGTATGCTCTTAAAAATTTTTAAATAATAAAATAAAAACGCATTTATTAAAACGTATTTATAAAAACGTATTTATATCTCGATATTAATAAATTTCCATGGAAAATTTCACAATACACTTCTATTAATTTAAATATAAAAATATTAATATAAAAGAGAGAGAAAAAATCAAATGTTTTATTCAAGCTTCTTCTTCTCTAAATATTGAGCTACATTAAAAAGTACCGCAAAGAGTACAGTTTCTGTTATCCAGAACAAAATTACGGTTTAATTATGTTATTAAGTAATTTCGTAATTGAACCCGCACTTAAATTTTATACGAGAAGATCTCTAAATTCATTTTGACAGAGATCTTTCTGCCGCAAGCTTCTCATGTTGAGCACACCCTTCATAAGTATTGTTAACTTTTAAAGTTTATGAAGAATGAGACAATCCTCCTCTGGAGTGGTTTATTCAACGAATGTAGCGATTTTCCACATACATATACGTGAGCCATCATCGCGATAGACATGTATATAAAATTCTGACTGCTGATCTGTCTTCTTCTCTGTCGTGTACCATGTCATCGCGGCAAGTTAAACGAGTAGGGTGGAGGAATTTTCAAGTATATAATCGTAACATTGTACATAATAAAGCATAAGCAGCGTTCAGAAACTTTCCATCTCTCATAATAGAGGATTGTATTCTTCTTAAACTTCCAAACGTCTCAGAAATTAATTTTGCGCTCTAATTAAAAAAATAAATAAATAAAATCGGTAGTCATTGCCGAAACTATTCTAAATGCGAATTAGACGAAGTAGTTATTTATTAATTTTATATATACTGCTTATTATTTTTATTATTATCGTTATTAATATAATGCATATTATCGTTATTAATATTAAATGAAATTATAATATTTTTTCGAAAAAAAAAGAACTTTGTCATTCATTTTTCATCACGGTAGATTTTATATAAGCGTACGATCGTTTTAAGAGATTTCCCAACTTTTATCGTTTTGTTTGATTGCAAAACCAATTGAAACACGAACGGAACACGAAAGAACTTGGAAAAAGTTGCTTTTGACGCATAGCTGATTGTGACCTCAATTTGTCGAACTTAAAGTACCTCGCGAATTTATATATCAAACCGCTTTCTTATGAGAACAAACGTGTCTTGAATTCTTTGTAACGTAATATCTTCGCGTATTTAGAGCGCACGTAATAGCACTATTATACGATAAATATTCAAACATTTTTGCGCGCAGATTACCTATATAGGCCTCCTTCAGAAATTTTGCAAATTAGAAAGAATGACTGTCTTAAAAACATAAAAAAGCAGATAAATATCACTAATCTTCTTGACAAAAGTACAACAAATAAATTAATTTCATTTTAACAGAAAATTTAATTTGAGATTTTATTAATATTTTTTAATGAAATGAAAAATAAATGAATAATTTAATTCTTGTTGAAATAGTACATTTATTACATTATTTAATTACGTTATTTTGAAGGTTATTTGGTCGAGCTCTTTATATACAATACATTCTTTTTTTTTATTGATTTGGATAATTTAATGATGATAATAATTTCAAATCGACAGTTTCAAATTTATGAATAATCTTAATAAATGTTTTAGTTCTCTTTCGTACAGCTAATTGTTTTACAAATGATATAGTTGTTCAGTGAAAAGAAGAAATGAAAGAAAAATTAAAAGAAGTTAAAAGAAGACAAATCATAATATTATTTTCCTCTAACTATTATTTCAGTTTTAATTTAGCAGCTGCTATTCTTATGTGTAATTAAAACAAAATTGTATTGAAAGAACTGTCCGAGTAATGGTAATAATAATTTTTTATTAAATTTAATCAACTCCTCGATTATCAAATTAAATTATCTTTGAAAAATAAACTAATACATATTTCATATTAATTTCGTAAGTTAAACAGAATTTATAATATACGCTCCAAGATTAAAAACTGGATCTAGTGACAAAATATTTCATAGATACATCAATAAAATTTATCTATACAGAAGAATATGCCGAAAATAGGAGCGATAATAAAAACGGAGATAAATTATACAGATAAAAATATCATAATTCATGAAAAAAAAAGTGCTACTAGATTAATTCAGCCTAATTCTCAGGATTAAATACTTACAAAAATACTTGTGATTAAGTAACGCCAATTTCGATAAAATACGGGATACACGTCGTACCCATTATACCGCAGCCTGGTGAAGCGACAACGTAAAAGTAGCTTGCAGCTCTCTTGCGACAGGCGTCGACATTAATCTACATAGAAGAGCACAGCACGAAGCTGTGCGCGAAACGGTATCACGTATCACACCCGTACTGTACTTACATACACTGCAGCACAGCGCTGTCGGATTATCTGAACACCTCATTCCAGCTAGAACATCACGCTGCAGATTTATCGTCAAATAGATAATATTATCAGGAAAGTAGAGCGCAAATAGGATTAGAACGACGAGGACCAGGAAAAGTGACTTTTAGATTCGATTACTTTTTAATGTCATAAAGACGAAGCCTAGCTTTATTTTAGTATTTTATATTATATATGATATATCGGATAAAAAAAACCAGAAGTTACATCATACGAAATTTATATTGTGCGAGACAATTATTATAATAATAGCATCATTAATTTTTACGTCGGACTAATATCTGAAAAGCCATATTTTGTATTATTCTTCCGCCTAATCGCACATTCGCTATATCATGCTATTACAAACTCACGTAAAGCTCTGCGAAATAGCTGCTGGCAAACGCTGACAGTGTAGTTTTAACTCGGTAGCGTCGCGCCGCACGGATGCGCTTTTCTGCGGGAATAGACAGTGAGCTAAAGGTATACAGTAAACCGCGAAGCACTTCTTCTTTCGTTTCATACGTGTTCCATTTTGTCGAGGGTCTTCCTTTTTGTTGCGCACAATTACAGACAATTGCGATACTTTTTCTTTGAAAGCAGCGACGATGTCGAGCGTCGCAAATGCTCGGATTCAACATCGACAAGAGTAGTCTCCGAAAGATTTTCTATCAAAATCACTTTCGCAAATTCCACGAGACGTCTTAGCTCGTTTCGTTCTGCTCTTTAAATCGTGCAATTTCTTTTTTAGCTAACAATTTTCCTTTCGGAGATTGGAATTTCTTTCGTTCGGTATTTGGATTTTCCTTTTAGGAAAAGAACTATTTTGCACATTTATTGTAATATGTAAAAAAAAAATATACGGAAAGAATAATTTCGCTGAAGTATTTAAAAATTTAGCTAGGTATAAATATGAAAATAATATATAAAATGTCAAAGGCTTCACGAATAAATCAATATAGGAAGGTAATAGTTTTTATTGCAAAACTAATCTTTATCGCATTCGTATCCTATCAAAATAACAAATTAGACAGTTTCGGTTATCTTCAATATTTAAATTCACAATTAAAACTACATATTACAAATTCGGTTAAAGATAACTTCTAATAATTAACATTAATTTTTTTGTAATTTATATAATTAAAATTATATCAATTACGCTAATTATTATTAGAAGCTATCTTTGACTGGATATTTAATAGGTAATTTTAATTGTAGCAATGCAAAAAGTTTTGACATTCTCGTAACCAACTTGAATGTCCTACATTTATTTTGATGGTCCAACAATATTATTTTCAAATCTATAGCTAATTAAATTTTTGGATACTTTAGCAAAATCGTCCTTTCCATGTATCATTAGAGAAAATTTTCAGTTAATATGCAAAATGAATTCCTTTTAACGCGCAAGGAAGATTGATATATTGTCGTAGTATTACTTCGAAATTATAATTTTCACACAATGCAATATCCCAGTTATTTAAATTAGAATTTTGGTAGGTACAACTGATTCGGTCCGCTAAATTGCATGAATATATGTAGAAGGAACTAAAGGATGAGACTCGGATCTGCAATGCGATAATGTAAGCTATTATCCAACAGAACAATAGAATATAGATACCTATACATCCGTCCTTTTCCGATACGAAAGATCGTGGCAATCGGACAATGCATGTATCTGAGTTTATTGAGCGAAACTACTGCACGGATTGCAGTGCGTTCTGCATGTGCATCACTCGCCATTACAATATCAATGAATTCCGTCCTGTTATTCAATAGAACGCTGAAGGAAAGATAATTTTATGCTTTTAGCTGCAGCTAATTAAGAAAATATCACTTTGCCAACTACCTTTATAGAGATGAGTGCGAGAGAACGCTAAGTTTACGCTTACTTCGTAAGTCGATACGCCGATTTTCAAGTAGAAAATACGCGAAATGCGCCGGAGGAAAAATCCAGAAACCGTCTTGTAAAAAATCACGAAAGCTACTTACGATCTAATGACACAGCCTCCCACTTTCGAAGTAATCTCTTTCTATAGTCGTACAAAGTTGCCGCCGTAGCTGCGGGTCGTTGAAGCGACTTTAAAAGTCGTTTTCAAGTATATTATTCATAAACTTTATCGTCCCCGTCGGAGTACGCTGTTGGAATGTTCACAAACCGGATTGCTTTCCACAGTAATTTTCTGGGAATGGCAGGATGTGACAATGACAAATCGGCTATGCACCGACAATACACAGAAAAAAGGATTTTTTTGTTTTAGTTTTTTCCACAATCTTTTTTTACAGTTCAAAGGGATTGGATTTGATTGCAAATACCAATTCAAATCGTGTATTTCAATGCAAGCCGTCCTTTGTGGTGGGCCACAATGAAATAATTATGAATTCTGTAATTGACTTAATGCAGCGAATAATACGTCTATTTTCCATAACGCAAGAAACAGTGCGTCTCGAACGCGTTTTCCAATATCCATTATGGCGGGTCACTATGGTCACTACTGCTTTGAATTGCTTGCAATCGCGCAGAACAATCGATTGTATGACCACTCGAATTACTGGCCGTGTGAAACGCGAAAATTAACGCTGCATACACCATGCGACTCTTCGTTTCGATTTACGACTGATTACACCGCAATTATTTTCCTAGAGAGAGTCCTATTGACGAATCGATCGATATCACATTGAGTGTTGACGTGACGATGACGTCATCATTACACAAATTTTAATGGTGTAAAATAAAATATTACATTAGCAAAGAAAATTTTTTTCTCAATTTCTTTGCCTCTCAATTTGGTTCTGAGAGTATTTTAGCGATCATTTGTATGTAAGGTACGGAAACTTTTTTTCGTTTGTGTACCGTGTACGCCACCCAATCTCGTTTCTCACATTGATTTTAATGGCAACAGATTTTTAACAACAATAGTACTCGCAGGCTTTCTAGTACTAAAGAATAGTAATTCAGGTGACACGGATTTCGATTCGTATTGTAATAGATAAATCTACACAGCGCTGCTAGGCATATTTTATTTCAACTTATTTTACGAAAATGATTAACTCATCTCCTTATTTAACAATGAGTAGCTTTGAACATAGAGATCTATATTTCTATTGTAATCAAGAGACTAATTCAATTTGTACTTATGAAATATTTTTTTAGGTTTAATTTATTATTAATATCAGTTAAAAAAAGAAAATGTGTATTATAAAGAAATAAATTAATTATTTTAAAAAATGCATGATGTGATTTAAATAATAAATTAATTAAATATATATTAAGAAAGGAAGTAAAATACGAACCAAGTGCATACGAGTATATATTTAATTAATTAATTATTATTATTTTAATTCTCTTAAAATTTATTGCATGACTTATATTTATGTTTAATAATAATCCATTATAATTAATACCAGGAAAAAAGTTCATTTCTATACAGAATATAAATACCTATATAAAATTTAACAAATTTAAATAATATAGAAATTAAAAAAAACCTATTGATAAAAATTTATAGATTATACATTAAGTAGAATTTTAATAATTCAGAATACATGAATTTCGTATTCTGTTTCTGCAAAAGCTTTTTCATTGTAAAAAATTAAACTCATTTCAGAATATTCGCATAGGAGTAAAATTGCACTATCTAACAACTCGATTAACTACAGCAAAGTAAAGACATCTATTAAAAGTAGAATAATATAAATTATCGCCAAATTAAAATTTTTATACTTGTAGCATTTAATAAAAAGAATATTGTAAAGATGTTATTATTTTGAGAATGTTAATAATCATTTTGAAAGTAAATAATAGATTACAATAATAAATTTACTGTTTTATGACAGAATTATTAAAAAATTGATTAATTTTTTACTTTCAATAATTCCTTTCAATTATTATATAATGTCAAAGAAACTGAAAATAGTAAATATGTAACAGATGATATAAACAGATGATATTAATAATCGGATTTAAAATATAATAAATCTAATAGGATAACTCCAGTATATATACGCCACACCTATTAAAAACTTAATTTATTAAGTATTATTTACTATGTATAATATTAGGTGTTGGAATTAATTCGTAGCGTTTTTTAATGAAAGAATGTTATTTATTTCACATGAGCATTAAAAAATACATTAATGAAAGTACTTCCCATCACTTGTAAAACGCTACGAATTAATTCCAACACCTAATATATAGTAAACGAACTATATCAGTAAAAACTTTGTACTGTTTACTACTCTGAAAAAAATATTTGAAATTCGAAATATTTATATTTCGTATTAAAAAATGAACTTTTTTAAACCCTTGCACTTTTGCCGTCTAGCCCCATAGGGATGAGATATCATGGCTCATAGAGGGAGAGGGGGGGGGGGGTATGTATAAAAAATACATACCCCCCTCATAAAAAATTTACAAATAATATAAGTAAGACGTAAGATGACATAAGTTATAAAATGCGTTTATAACTTATTGTGTCATTTTACGTCTTACTTATATTATTTGTAAATTTTTTATGAGGGGGGTATGTATTTTTTATAATACTAATATAATATATTTATAACATAATATATTTATAACATTATATAATTATAACATAATATAACATAATATAATATATTATAATATAACATAATATAATTATAACATAATATATTTATAACATAATATAATTATAACATAAGGATATATAAAGGTATAAGAGTAATTGCGGGAAAATTACCCCCACTTCTTCTATTTTTTCTGACTTCTACGGCGTAAATCCCAGCTCAGTGTATTTGCCGGAGTTATCTTATCTCTCGAATATCTAAATCTAAAATAATCTAAATATTATATAATAAAACCGTATGTTTCATTCATTACAACGTTAATTTTGGGTTAACAATGAACTATTCTCTTTAATCTAGTTGAATAATTTATTGAGCAAAATTGAGAATACAGTTTCGATTGAAACACAGATGGCCATTTTGGTGCTATTCAAATTTCATGAAGAATCACTTATCCCGCGACCTATTGATCGAATCTTCTTCACATTTATGAAGTGTGGCCTTCAAATGTGAATTTATTTAGTCATTCTAATTGGATCTGGTATAATCTCTTAATTTAAACTTATTGATATAATATAATATTAATATATGGAATTTTAATGAAATGTAATTTAATGCCTTGTTAAAATTAAGAGAAGACGAATAAAGCGATAAATAATAATGACTTAAAATTTTCAAATTCTTTTATTAAAATAATTCAGACTTAACATTTCGGAATTAACATTGTCGTCTTATTATGAAACTTATGTACTACGCACGAAAACAATTCAGTTAAATCTTGGATACAACGAAATATTTATTCTTTAGAAATAAAAGGTGTAATATAGAAACTCGTTAATGAATTATTTAACAAATCACGTACGTTTTGCTAAATATTTCTCGTTGGTTGACTTTGTAACGAAAATCTAAATATTAACCTATTAATATTTTAGTTCCCTGACTTTATCTGATTATTTTAAGTCTACAAATTTATTTTAAAATCTTATGAGACAAAATTTAATGGCAGAACCTAGATTTTATATTAAGATTTTTATATTAAAATAATTGAAATATATATATGTAGACCTTTTTTGTAATGATTAAAAAAATATAATATAAATTTAGAACTTTCATTTCAGCAGAATAAATCCTATTTAATTTTTTATTCTTAACAGTTTTAAAATTATGTGACTAATGAAAGTTAACAGTTTTTTTAATAAATCATATTAAGAATAAAGATCATTTTTTATAATCCGTTTTATAATTTTATACAATTTTTTTAAGACATATTTTAAAATTATGATCTTAAAAAAAGAATGAATTTTATTGAAAAAGAATTTATTGAAAAAGTATTCATTACAATTTTCTTGATTTAGTTATTACTATTTCTAGTAATAACTTGATATGCATATACTGTTAAATCTATGGAGTATCAAATTTAACCTAATTATCACTGCTCAATATATCATTATTTTATACTACATAAAATAACGATATATTATAAGAGTAGTAGTGACTTAAATTAGGTAAAATTTGAAACTATGGATTTAATATAGTATATACTTGTATATATAGTGTAGGCACTTCAAATAGTAACTCAATTCCTAATTATTCAAATATAAAACCTAAAATTGTATGATAAAAAAAATGTTTTTTTTCAAGTTTCTTGTTTAGATCACCATTATATAAATTTCAATTTAGCATAAGCTGCAGATATTCTCGGAAATCTTGAAAATAGATACTTAGAAGAAACATGTAAGCAGTAAAAAAGCGAGAAGATCTAAGAAACAATTGTCTTCGCTAGTTTCTTTCTTTACGAAATAAATGTAAAAAAGATAGGCGGATTTAGACAGTCTGGATTTAAACAGCAGACTGCGGCCAAATAAAATAAATATAATTTCCAATCGAATAAAATAGGATTAGGATGAAAAATCCTAGGAAAATTATTACACCAGTTTCTATATAAATCCAGAATTACATTAAATTGATTTTAGCTTAACTTTAATTAATTTTTATGTTTAACTGTGATTTTTTCCAAACGAATTGAATAATTAAACATGATTAGCTTAATGCAAGAATATTTATACAGTCTTTTATAGTTTATTGATTTTTCAAACAGGTCAGAGAGAGAGAAAGAGGAATAGAAATTTTTCTTTTACAATCAAATTCTCATTTTCTACCATTTGCCAATGACACAATCTGATCGATTGCTACAAAAAATGGACGAAGACAATTTAATTAAAATAAAATAAAAGTCAAAGATATGCCAATATTTGAATCTAAAAGTTTATATGCTTTTAATGAAAAGAATTATTTTTAAATCATATATCTCATATGTTATGTCAATATCTAAATTGGCATATAGTTTATAAAAAACTAAATGTATAGATATATAATCTTACACTGAAATATTATTAACCATAAAGATGTAAATGAAATCGAATAAGACATTTTCTTACTTATTGTTAGTTGTGTTCATATATCGATCGATCTAATGTTATTTATTATTGATTTGAAATCTTCTTTTAGTGCATTTATTTGCGTAAATTTTAAACACAAATCATAGAATTTAATATCAAATATTGTGTTAGCAATATTTGATATTAAATTCTATGATTTGTGTTTAAAATTTACACAAATAAATACATTTATAAAATTTATATACATTTACAAGTTATCATTTTTTTTAACAGGTAAATAGTAATAGTTTTAATCTTCTAAAGGCGAATATTGAAAATTTACAACGTTTACTTTAAAATTACATTTGAGATAAATTCGGGATGTATGCATTAAATTAGTTACATTAAAACGTACTAAATATAACGAAAGTGTACCACAGAAAAGCTTCTATGCATGTAGATGTACCTACTTTCTATCGTTAGCAATTCTTTGAAATCACTTTGCAGTATGATTATCTTTAAAGACAGTATTTGCGCATAAGCACCCTTAATGCTACACCGAGTGTATGGTATACGTGAATGCATGCAAATGTCTCACAAATATATGCGATAGTTGCATTTGTATGTACATGCGTACGTACAAGACCGACAGCTAGTAATAGAACACCGCAGGCTGAATGTATTCAGTCGGTGTTACTAGGAATCTGATTTATAGTGTCCTAAGAATATAGCGCCTATTCGATAAGTGGAAGTCACTTTACTCTCGTAGGAATTGTAGAAAGTTATGGGACTCTCCACGCCAGAAAATCGATGTAACGATGGAATTTCAAGGCATGCTTTACTTTCTTTCATCGCGTAGAGAAGACAAAGCTCAGATCGAACGTGCTGAGAAAAGAACTGAACGTGATAACACTTTTAAATGTCGTGATTAAATCATTTATTGTAACAAAGTTATATCGAGCACTTCAAATTAATAAAATTGTCATTAATTTAATCTATCATTACATCAAAATGTAATTGTACATATATACAATTTGTTATATAAATGCATTTTAAATAAAAAGATAACAGAAACATCTGGGAGTTATCTATTTGATAAAATTGAAATTAAATTGGCGTGACAAGTATAAGATATTGGATTGGAACAAAAGTTTGTAGCACTACGAATTTCAAAATTCAAGCAATCATAACTCTCTGTTAAAAGTGAACAAAATTTAAATTTTGAAAAAAAATGTTTAAGCTTAAAATATCTATTTTCGAAAAGTCACTTATGTCTTTTGAGTTTCTTTGAGTTTAATATTTTTTATTAGGTGTTGGAATTAATTCGTAGCGTGTTTTAATGAAAGAATGTTATTTATTTCACATGAGCATTAAAAAATACATTAATGAAAGTACTTCCCATCACTTGTAAAACGCTACGAATTAATTCCAACACCTAATACATATATAGAAAACTACAAACTAAACAAAATTTTCTTCTCACTTCGTGGATCTATTACGTGTCCAAAAAAAACTTACAAAAATTTTTTATTTTCTGTGAATGATTAAAATTTTCTTGATTAAAATTGTTTAAAAATGTGTTTTCTATGATTTTTATAACTTTTATTGAATTATTGTGAATTAAATAAAAGAAATATTTTGTTTGATTGTTCAACATTTTGATTGCTTATATAACTCCATGAAAAATTATCGTATTACAATTAAAAAAAAACAGATTCTTAAAGCTGACACTTTACTCTATCGAATTGAATAATTGTCGAAGTTTTTTTAAAAAAATATAGACATAATATATATAAATGAAATAGCGCTACAAATTTTTGTTTCAACCTTACGCAATACATACACAAAATATATGTATGTACAAACATATATATATATATATATATATATATATATACACATATATAATGGAATCTGTATCTATTATTTAAACCGAAATATATATAGAACAAATATGAACTATCGAGGATACAATTTGCTTACACTGAAGTATATTAGAACAATATATCAGAGCTGTTCATCGATTTGTGTGAATCGAAAGGCTTGAAAACGTCGATATCCTCAAAAAAAAAACGTACGTCTAAAATCCCATAGTCAGGATATCGTTATTTATAGCACCCAAACTCAAAATAACAAATTAAGTTTTAAATGTTGACGTTTTCGATACTTGCGTATCACACATAACTTTAAACAAAACCAATACTTTATTTATATCGTAAATGCAATTTTTTATGAAACTCGGAACACTCTCAGTATTATTTTGAACATCAAAGCAATATAGGTAGTTTTCCGTGGAGCGCTATCTTTGTGCATAATAGCGTATATACAACGTACATTCTTGTTAAGAAATTCCGTCGTAATGAACGTCATTTCATCAAAGGGCTTATATAAAGAATGCATTTATCCGAACAGGAAATAAAAGTCATAAGGAAACGAGCTATTTCGTGCAGACATATATTTTAAGATACTGTCGATGGAAGAAAAAAATGTATAATTTTATATGGTTATTTAACAAATATCATATATATCATAACGCAGATATGAATTATGACAAAATTTTAAGTTCTTACAACATATATATTTAAAGCTAGTGGAAGTAATTATAAAGTAAAACGATCTTCTATATAATTTCTGTA
This sequence comes from Acromyrmex echinatior, assembly GCF_024713525.1. NCBI lineage: Eukaryota > Metazoa > Arthropoda > Insecta > Hymenoptera > Formicidae > Acromyrmex > Acromyrmex echinatior. The sequence continues at coordinate 4,874,282 of NC_141865.1, read as the reverse complement.
TATTATATTTTTCCAGTGCAACCAGCGTTTGTACGTGTCATCGATGAAAATTCCAAAAATACTTTGAGCACTGGCGCCACTTTAGGACCTATAAATGAGGGCTCGACAATATCATTGTACTGTGAGAGTGGAGAAGGCAAACCTGTACCTACGGTTGAGTGGTTTAAAGATGACGAGCTACTCGAAGGTAAGGATTTTCAATTTGCTTACTTTGAAACCGATAGGATCAGATGTATTTATAAGTTCATACATGCTTTTGAATTTTGAAAGAAGACAAGCCAAACTTAATTTAATTAACTTTAACTTTATTTAACTTTCTTTAATAACATTTTCTATAAATATCTTTTTCTATTAAATAATTTAGCCAATTTTTTATTCTTGTAATAATAATAATAATTAATTGCCAAGTAAATACGAGTATATTGAGTAATGAAATTAATGAATTTAAAATACTAATCAGAGTATCGATCATGTAACTTTTTCACTAGGAACATGAAAAATGAAAATTTTTTTTATTAATTTTAATAAAAATTTGCACTTGTCATGTTTCCGTCTTAAGGAAAAAGTTACATAATCATTGCCTGGATAATATAACTATAATCTAATTATGTGAAATGTAATATAACTGAACCAAACGTAATTTTATCTATAAAATGATCTAGAATTTTATCTTATATAATAACCTATAATACAATAATTAGAATGAAATAAATAAATGAATGTGTAATTTTATTTCTATGCTTTAGTGAAATTGCATGTAAATTAAAATTTAAAGGAAGCGTTACTATTGAATCATTATTCAAACGCGGAAAGACAAAGAAGCCTTAGCTTTATTTATTAATCAGCTATCGGATAATCCGTGTTATATCCGATGGTAGCAGGATTTTCTGTTTTTATTATATGATTAATTCTGTGCGCACTTTAAAAGAAATACGAAACATTATTATAATTCTTTATACATATTTCAATATATTTTCTAAATTTATGTTATTTGTTAAAATAATGAATAACAAGAATTTCTTTTTTTCTTTGAACGATATCTATCAAAAAATGTTTTATTTTAGCAACGAACTCGAGGACTGTCACCGATACCGGAATTGGTACTGGCAGTAGTTTACTGGAGATGCAAATTACACGAGAAGAGTTAGGTGCAACATTCACGTGTAAAGTCAACAATATTGCACTCGTGGAACCACTAACAGTTGACATTAATTTAGACATACATGGTGAGTATACAAGAATCTCATTCTCATTCAAGAATAATAAGATATTACAATCTGTTAAGAAAAGCACATCGATTTATATGACATTATTTAAATATCTTTAATATCATAAAAAGTTCTTATGCCTTTTTTATTAACTTACACAACATTTTCTGTACTGTATTTTTAATTGTATTAGAAAACTATCAGCTAAACTAACAGTCTTTCAATTGAATTACTTAATATTCGTCATCACGTAACATTAAAGCGCTCAATGCTAAAGCTTTTCAATATACTCTAATTAAAAAATACACGTTGACCATCACGTGATACATTGATTATGTATATGAATCGATTATTGCATATTTCATCGATATGTAAAATGCTATATGTTTGAATCGCTTACAATTTCGATGTGTGATGTATGTAATTTGCGTATGATAACACAATTCGATAAATGATTACTACAAACTCAATGAGAATATAGTAACAGAATGAATGTGAGTACTTTGACCTAAATTTGCAACAATTCTGCCGAGTATCGTTTATTCATTAAATCAAAACATCGGGTAACATCGGATAAACTCACTGTTGGAGTATGAATATGAATGACATCACGACCAGGATACTATATCAACGGAGTCAAAAGAGAATTTTTGCATGGAGTATACCTACTGTAGAATATGAATGAGCTTAACATTCAATGTCAATTAGAATTTCTTAATAAGATCTGCAGCAAGTTATGTAATATTAAAGAGTAAAAATCTTACTTCATTATATATAGTAAAAAAGAAAATTCCTTTTCTTAATCTCAAAAAGATTTTATTTTTCAAATCTGTATCTAATTAAATTTTTAGATATTTCAGCAAAACTGTTCTTTCCGTAAAAAAAAGTTTGGCTGTTGCAATATGCACAATTTTAAATCTGGATAATCTGAAGACACAAGTAATAAATAATGTAGTAATAAATTTCTAGTACATGCGATAAAAATCGATCGTTATTAATTATTAACAGCTATTGATTGTTAATTGTTTACATAAATTAATAATATTTTAGTAATTGTTAATTAATTCTTTTTACATATTCAACACATAAAGTTTGGATATAATTTGTCGACAATCGATTTTCTATCATAGCTTCTTATTTTCTCCAACATTTTCAATAATATATGTTACATTTGCGGTAAACTGATTCAGCAATGTGTTATATACGCACTAAACTCTATGTGCATATTATGCTTATGTTGACTGTATTATATACTATAAAACAAACCGGCCCACGGCTATTTCCTTTCGGTACAATATAATAACGTAATTAAAGAGCTCTATTCTAAAATTTAATTATTCAACATGAGAATCCTCCGGGCTGAATCCAGAAGATCGGTTCATTTCCAGGGTTGTTTTGTTTAAAAATTTTTTTTAAATAAATGTTTAAAACATGTTTTAAATATCAGATTAAATTAAACATGCTTTTTTTTAAAACAATTTAAAACAAGTATTTTAAACGTTTTTTAAATGTTTTTAATACTATTTTATTACTAGAGGAGAAGGTGATACTTTAGTTACATTTTACATGATAACTTAGTTTACTTGATTAATAATAATAATGATTATTTAAGTTTAAAACTTGGCAATTACATTCATTAAAACATTGTTGAATCGATTCTGGACTCAAAATTATGAAATATTTATTTCTTAGGACACTATTAATAAAAATGTGGGACATTGCATGATGGCGAATCGAAGAGGAACGTGAATGATAATGTGGCCTTTCATAAAAATAGTCTTAAAAAGTTAATTTTGTTTAGAAAACAGTAATTTGGTTACAAAATTAATAAAAAAGTTGAATGTATTGTAGAATATATGCATGTATACAAATGTATATACATACACATGTATACGTATAATACTTTATATACAAGATATTTGGGAAATAATAATAAATCTTTCGCATAGGGGCAGAATGGACAAAACTAAAAAGAAAAATTCTCTACATTTTTCGCAATAGTTAACAAGATATTAATTACTAAAAATTGTCAAATATTGGTCTTCAATAAGTTTTTACTCAAATACTATCAACTTTACAGAACAATTGCAAGAGACAAAAATCATTAATTTTCTTCTCATAAAGTTCTGAGAATTTTTTTATAATTTTTTCACAATTTTTTAATATCGTATTTTCTCATGTTGGTAAAAATGAGAAATGCAGTACTAAACAATTGATAAAAAATTCTGAAAAAATTTGTAGAGTTCTAGTATGAGAAGAAAATAAATAATTCTTTTGCAGTTTTTCTATAAAGTTGATAGTATTTGAGTAAAAAATTATTGAAGATCAATTTTCGACAATTTTTAGCAATTAATATTTGTTAACTATTGCAAAAATTGTAGAAAAATAAAGGAGTTTTCATCTCAATTTAGTCCATTCCTGCGAAAGATTTATCATTAGTTTCCAAATACCCTGCATATAGGCAGCTCGGTACTAAAAATCTATGGTAACGCAAACTATAGATTAATATTAAAACTACAATTAGTTCAAGGAGTAATTATTTTGAAATAAAAGTCTTAAAAAAGAAGCCACGAGTAATTAATACGCATAAAGAACCACATTAGCAAAATGCCATGCTATTGTTAAAATTTGCATAATTTAGAATATACATATATACAGTCAAATAAAATGTTAAATAGTAAATAGTACAAATATACATATATTCATATGATAATATGCTCAAGTTTAAGAAAAATGAGGAAGTAGATGTAATTAAATGCTAAAATGTACCTCAGAAATGTTTCAAAATACTTGAAAGTAAAAATGAGTTATAATAAAATATAATAAATATATGTTTAAAATATAATAAAATATAATAAATATGTATTTAAAATTAATTTTTTTTAAACATAATTTTTTTAACATGATTTTTTTCTAAAGCTGTTTAAAACATATATAAAACATTAAAAACACGTTTTAAATATAAAAAAAACAGAATGTTTTGCTTAAAAAAAAACACATTTTTGGTCAACCCTGGTCATTTCATAGTTCCGCAGGCATTCACTGGCATATCCAGTCGCAAATTTAACCATAAGAAACAGCTGAAGAGAAAAAATGTCCATGCCATGTGCTTTTATATTTTACCGCACAATAATGCAATTCGAACAATCTATGGACGCAGAATTTGGAATTCGCTTTGAGAGGACAGCTCGGTGCTTAAAATCTCTAAAATTCGCACGAAGTGAGTATGCGAGTGCAGAGACATCACGCTTTGAAAAGTCTCTTGTAAAGCGAGAGTACACAAAATCCGATTTCGTACGTGGAAAAGTGGTTTGCATCTCGAATTTGGATTTCTGCTAACAGAACTGCGCGTACAGTCATAAACCATTCCACTATCAAATTTTTAAAACAGAAAACTAGCAGAACATATTTTCAAACTTTGCTACGGAATTTCATATAAAATATAACTGGTATCTCTATCATACTTATATCATATCAGATAAAGTCAATTTTACAAATAGCTATGCAACGTAAACTATAACATAAAACGTAAAATACTTCGTACTTATTATCGCAATAGACAACCTATAATAATTTTTTCATATATTTTATCTAGTTAAAATAATTTGAAAGCGAAAAGTCAATTATATGCAATTTCAGCAGAAACGCAATTTAATATATAAAGTACTTGCATTTTTATTAACATTTAGTATATAAAATACTTGCATTTTTATCAACATCTAGATAAATGAAATTTAATATTGAGATACTTTGTAAAGCGTCAAATTAATATGTATAAATAAAATGAAATATATATTGTGTACATTGTTAATTATTCAACGAGAAAACGCACTTAATATAATTGCACTTAATATAATATACTAAATTATATTGCACATTAATCAAATTATCACAATACGGAACTGTTACTCTAGAATTCAGATCGACAGAGAAACCTTTAATGGAATTCTCTCATTAACCGCTACCTCATGTCAATACATAATTTTAGTAGAAAATTATTCTGTTTCATCGGATATACGGTTTTCATAAATATAAATTTCAAGCGGCTTTAATAAACTGCCTATTGTAATAAACTTCCGTTTAAAATTGCAATACACCGTAAATTATTCAATATTACTAAACAATGTGCTTGATAAATGTGGAACAGAGGAGAGACATTTCTATAATTTAAGGGAAAATATACATCGCTTAAGGTAAGCGAAATGTTTGATGTTCTTTTATTTTTTTTAATAGCACGAGTAGTAATGGGCAAAAATATATATATATGTATATATTCAAAAATTCTTATTTCGTTTCTTTAATATATACATGCATCGTCGCTGCATGAATTCGCCAATTAAAGTACATGCACGCCATTACGGCGGTGCTTGTAATTAAAGCATACCGTATCCGTTAATTGAACTTTATTTAAGCGTGAATCTACTCACGCATATACGAAATTTTGCATGTTGTAAATAATTAAATGTCTATCACTTAGCGTGTGTCAGAAGGGATTTCCACGCGTGCGTGTAAAATCACTGATGAATTATAATACGAAATTAATGTGTTGCATAGGCCATTCTTGTGTTGTAATTAGAAATTTATTAACATTAATCGAATTCCATGCCGCTATATGGTAATATCACTATACCAATAGATACGCGAATACGCTCGGAGTATCGATAACCGCGTTATTAACTGTGAAGTCGAGACTAATTTCCCTCTTACGCAAAGCTTCGATTAATAAGTTATTCTCGCGTTGATCTCTCGTTATATATTGAATTATTTATTTATTAATCACTCAGATAGTTATTATGACAATTATGATGCTATGATATTGCCGGAGAAGAAACTATTTTACGAAATACAGCTTTACCATTTGTACTCTAAGTGTCGTTAGAATTATCGATACATATGTTATTCATAAACCTCTCGCAATAATTACTATCGACAATTATGATTAGATTTAGTTAACATAACTGTTATAATGAGGACAAACACAGGATTCTTCCGATAATTCAAACTCGCTATAATTGTATTATTTGTAAAGCAATGACAATTCTAATTCTCATCAAATAATGAGATTTGCATAATGAATTTCTTCGTAATAAAAAAATGCTAGCATAGGACGAAAAATTATTATACGCTAAAAAAAACAATTACTCGGGAACGTGTTGCGTGTTCTTTCTGATACTCGATAAAAATGTAATTAAAGAGATAAAAACGTAGTTAAAGGAGTTAATAGTATATTATTTAAATAATTACAAAATGCGCTAATATATTAAAAATGCATTTTATCATAAAAGGTCACGATTTTATCGAGATAAAACTTTAAGTTATAGGTCAACTAATCTTATATGCTACACACAATATATAATAAGAATTAATTTTATTTTAATACTTTATTTTAATACAAACACTTTTTTATGTTAGTAAATTTAAAAAAAAATTTGAAGAGATATTTACGAATAATTCACTTCTAACTTCATGAATATTTTTCTTTTTTCGTTGCATATTTGTAATGCTCTTATTCGCTATTGCACGATTCTTCTGCGTTATACGAGATTAAAGAACACGATATCATTCAACGCTTTTGCTAACGCGTCGACATTGTTCATTTTGATCTCGTATCGTGAAAAATTGTCTCTCAGCGTGCGATAAAAACTGGATAGGAAGAATATAAACGGGCTAACGTAAAAAAGGAAAGAAATTTCCGAAGGAAGAAGTAAATAATAGTCGCATCGTTGAATTTCAACATAAAATTCTTCAGCAATTTGATATAGAAAATATAAATAAATTTTCAGTGAGCCGCAGTACCTAACGATCTACGGTGAATTTAAAGCGGAAATGTCGCAAATGCCTGCGGGATACTGTGAAAATCACACGGCCCCCGCAGCTGCTCGTTGAAAGTCGTGGAAGCAAGATGGGAATGACAAGAACTCGCGAGCAAGCACCTGACGGAGTTTTCAGGCGTCGCGCTTCTTACAGGCAAACAAAACCAGGAAATCGCATTGCCATTGGCTACGGACTTAAAAAGTCTCGTAACCAGCTTATCGGGTTGCGAACTTTCAGAAATTTTCGGGCATGAAGGAAATTGGCTGAACGGTGAATTTCCACGAGAATGAAGGTGGAATCTTATTCCCTGTCATGTTAGACGTATCTTGAAAATGACCGTGATTAGAGAGCATTCCTTGAAGATTTTGGAGCTCTCATGAAAGAAGATTCGCAGTCCCGTAAAAATTACTTTTCGCAAAGATTGCGTTTATTTTTTCTACTGCTTTTATGGAAAATCGATATTTAAATTAATTGATGACGTATTATGCATGCATATTCCAAGGGATATAATTTTTATTTAAGAGAATAATTTATAGTTACTAAAGATTATTAAAGTTCTCAGAGAGAAATTTAAGAAATTTTTATACCTTTTAGAATTTGGCTTCCTATTTATCGTTTACCATTTCTTATTATCAAAGGTGATATTTACATGACATTTACATTCAATAACTTAAATTAATTAATTCTAAATTAATAATTCAAGATGATTTTACTTTAATAAGACTCTAAACGAGAGCCTGATTTCCTCGTAAACTTTCGCCGAAACATTAAATCTTCACGCTAAAGATATCCGCGTTACTCTCTTGAAAGCATAGGTGCGATAAAACACGTTCTATAATGCAATCTACTGCCATCCATATGAATTCAAAGTGAATGCCGGCGCGCAGATTTGTTCCAGGATCAAAAGCGTCAGCACATTTTCAACGAAAAAACTATTTACGCAAAGAAAGTGACTTTTTACTCTTTTTTTTTACCATTGCTGTCACCGTTTTTTCTTTCTTTCTCTTTCTTTCTCTCACTTTGTTCGTTTCTCTACATCCGTTGTGCTGTCAGGTAGTGGGAGTGCAATTGAAGGCAAATGCAATTCTCGATATTAGATTCGCCATTCGCTCTCTATCCTGTGCCTTTTCTTCTCGTATTCCTCTTGTATTGAATACCATTCACCGAGTTTGGCCGGTGAATTATCGGCAATGTTTTCTGACTTTGCGAGAAGCATCAACGACCAATCCATTAATACGAAACCACGTATAATAATCGCGCATTCATGATCTTCATGATCTTTAGTTCCACTAACTAAAAAAGTTCCGGTCCGCTGAAGTTTAAAAAATACAACTAAAACTTGTTTTTATTAGATGTAATCGTAAGTCGAAATAATATATCTAATCCTTCCAATATATATATATAAAAAATTTTAAGATATTAAAATCCTTAGAAGAACATTCGTAAACCGCTTAAAATAATGACAGCTTGATTTCTGCACACACATAATTAATTTAATGACTTACAAATTCTATTTAAATATAAAATATTTAATTGGAATAAAAAATTCATAACGTTACAAACGTCAAAATTCAAACAACTATAACTTCGTTAAAAAATAAAAGAAGATATAATTTATATCTAATTTTAAAAAGAGGATTTAAATTTAAAAAAAAGATTTTTAAGCTTATCTCTACTTTTCAAAGGTTACAAAAAAAATTTACAAAAATTTTTAAGCGTGAAAGTTTAAATTTTTTTCTACAAAATTGTTTCTCAAAAATATTATATAAAATATAAATTTTTTATTATTGAATTATCGCAGATTGAAAGGAGCATTTGATTTTGATTGCTCATAATTCTGTTAAAAAACATTGTACCATGATTAAAAATACAGATTTTTTAAGGTGGAACGTTACTCTATTGATATAATTGCGATTTAAAAAAAAACATACAGACATGAGCTAAATGAATTAGCGCTACAAACTTTTGTTCCGACCCAATAATTTGTCACAAGATATTTTGCGAAAGTTTAAAGCAAATTTAATGCGCATATAAAAATCTCCAAGCATACGTAATAGCTGAAGGAAAACTTGATCGTGAGTATCGCGGTGCACAATGATGTATACGTGACGGCTCGGTACCCATTGCGAAATCTATCGGCGCTAATGGATATACCTACATATACAGCATGTGGATATGCATCGTCACCGATTAACGGTTCTATAAGCCATTTTTATCATAAGCTGTGTGTCCCTATAGAAGCTTCCGGATCGATTTAACGATACCAAAATGACAGTTTTCGAATATTCCATTAACCGTGAGTTTCCGGAACAACCGCAGTACCGGAGCAAGCATTGAAAAGTTGTCCATCATACGTGTCTATTGACATTTCTGTCACTGCGATGATTACAAACATTTTAGTCAGATGCTAAATAAATAGTAATTAGCTAAATAATAGCTAGCTATTTATGCTAAATAAATAACAATACTAGTTAAATAATAGAACAATGATTTGCTAAACAACAACTCATATATCTGCGTAGTATCACATTGCTGTTTTTTTATCATGAAGGAAAATTTGTTACATGATTTAATATTAGTAGATAATATCCGTAATTTTGCAAAACTTAACATTTTTTATTATTTTTCTATATCAAATTTATAATGTCAAATTGTACCCAGTAGTTATTAATTATTTTAACAGGTCGCTTCAACTCTTACTGAATATGTCATTACTTTAACTGAAACAATGAAATTAAATAATTTAATTTAACTCAAGATAATGTATTAAATTTAACTGAAATTTAGTTTGTTATTTACTAAATGCATACATCGATATAAACATTATTTATTTTGAAATCACTACAGAAATGATTTATTAATCATTAGACTGATTTATATTTTGACACACATAAAAGATAAAAATGATATTTAACGGGGCAAAAGGAAAATATTATATGGATAAACATAAACCAATCCTGTTTCAAAGTACGAAAGAGAGAAACGATATATATCATATATATATTAATTTATATGTACTTATAAGGAATATAATTCACACATGCCAAAAAATCAGAGACGAAATTGCTGAAATTGATATTTCGCACATTTCATACAAATATCCACAATCATGTCGATCTACTCTCAATTACGCATTCCAATCCTAATGTCGCTTCAGTACCATACGAAGCCTAGATACCACGCGATCATCATTACATGGCGCTTACTATGTTAACGGCGGTATTTCATATGACCTGATACACAGAAAGGACGGCACGTTTAGACAGACAGCTATACAGGTATTGTCAAATGCAATGCGTAAGCTATCTTTATTGCAACACAAAAGATTATCGCGACACAATCTTCAATGTTCAAGAATCACGAGCATTTAAACCGTAAAGAGGCATTCGCGGTTAGTTATGATTGTAGACGATGAAAACATGAAAAGACTTAAAGACAGTAATGAACAATGATAAATATAAGCGGACTTTGCCGTTCAAGTATTTAGTTTTAAGTTTTCTTCACCAAAAACACCTTCGTATATATATATATTATATATATAATGTCCTAACCAGTTTATAATGGAAATAATAATTGTGATAAATGTCGTAAGAATCTATATATTAAATTTAAATATATGTTTAATTTATACGAAATTACCGTAAATAATTTACATTTAAATTACCATAAATAATAAATGTTTAATATTTGTCAATAAATGAAGGATTTTTCAACTATTCCAAATTTATATACATATGTATACATATATAAGTCAGAAAAAATTTTGATTTTGATTTTAAAAAGATCTTTCCTTAATAAATAAATTGTAATTCAGAAAAGAATTTTTATCATAAACATTGTATATATTAACATTAACCTTCCGATTGCTCTCTATACATATATACAATTAATATACTATACAATTAATAAAAATAAAAACCTAATTAACTTATTCAAAATCACGTTGATATGAAAATATTCTCTAATTCCAGTAATATTACTGCTAAAAATCAAAATAAAAATATAAAATAAATCAAAGTTATAATTGAGTTATGATTTCGACTTTTTTAGAAAATGTCAGAATTGTTTATAAAGAGACATTAATTTTAATAAACATTTAAAAGACATTAATTTTGCAATATCATGGTTTGCTCAATTTAGCCGAGTTCGAGGCTAAGTTATATCTCAATTTTATTACATATTAGTCTGACACTTGCCTATTCTTTTTATAGTGCGTCCACTGAAAATGGATTTGGAGGGAGTGGTCGGTCATGTCGTGCAGGGTACGAAGATTTTATTGCAATGTAAGGTACAGTCCGCACGACCCGCTGCTAATGTGACATGGAAGAATGGAACGCACCTTTTAAGCGAGAACAATGAGAGATTCGAAATGTTCGAAACAAAAATACACGAAAATGTGAGTATTAATTTTCCAAATGAATTGAGTTATATATAACTGAAGTTAGAAGATTGTGAATTTAAATAAATATTAAGCACGCTTCAATTTGTACTATATAATTTATGAACAATTTTTCACGTATGCTTATTTTTTACTTTAAAAAAGTCTTGAATATGTAAAGTGTTTTCTCATAGAAAAAAAGCGATTTATTCCGTATAAATAATAAAATATATAGAAATTACTTTCTTACAACAATAATAATTCTTATGAAGAGAAAAAGTGAATAAAAATTAAATGTATCAAATTTTAACTTTTTTAATCTATCATTTTTAATTTATAAAAAACTTTAAATTCGTTATCAACTATCCAAATAATACATATATGAATATCAATGTTAATAAAAATCCATCCAATAAAAAAAATGCGCTTCTGTAAAGGTTAAGAGTTAAAGTCTGGCAAAATTACTCTTTTTTTATAGAGAAAGAAAATTAGTTTTTCACTAAAAAGATCTTCCTATTCACCAAACGCGTTTATTGGATAGCGTGCACGGAATTTCTGATATACAATAGTTTCTTAATAGGCCTGGATTTTGCGTTAATTTCACCATTATTTGCATCTAAATAAATGTACAGGATGAGTAGGTTTCGTGGTACGCGACAATAAATGAGAGAAGCACTTCACAAAAGTTTTGATTCACTTACTAGGCGAAAGCGTACAGACTCGCAAGTGCCATAGTAAACTTCGAGAAACTACCTACCAGGAAATTCTAAATCGATCGGTACAGCACCTATCGTATATTTTAATTCCCATTTAACGTTTTTGCGGAGCAACAAATTTTCGTGTTCACCCTGGAAAAAGTGGCAGAGTCGAAACGAATTTAGACTCTAGGAAGTTCGACTGTTTATCGATCGATGTACTTTTCGAGGTTTCTTTTTTAAATTATATAGTTTTTATCAAATACGATTTAGATGTGTTCAAAAGAGGAATTTTGCGAATAAAAAGACCGTAACTATCTGCGACTTATCTTTCCATTGTTTCGTAGGGATGAAAGTGGTTATGTACAATTTTCGTTCACTCTTTATAAAAACTATTAGCGATCGTACAATGGAAAAATACTCACAAAAATGTAAAGAAATTTAAATTCCGATGGCTCTCAATTAAAAAACATTTTTAATGAAATTTTGATTGTGGAATAGTTAAAGATATATTATATTTATTTTTACAAATGATTAATATTTATACTTTAATATTTATACTTTAAATAAACTATATAACTATATCAAAACTGTTACAACAATCTATTTTTTTTTAATAACACGTTTTTATTTACCTTATTATTTTTATTGTTATAAATTAAAATCGAAAAAACAATGAAAAATAGATTTCAATTTTTTGTATGTAAATATTTTAAGTATTCAAAATGATTTATGCAAAGTTTTATTATGATTCAGAGATTAGTTGAAAAGATTTAGAAAAAATAAATATTTTGAAAAAATAAATTTTATTTACAAAATTAATCTTTACATCGCAATGTAATTTTACAAAAATTATCTCGAATACTTAAAATACTTGTATTAAAAAATTGAGATTTTTATCATTATTTTTCAATACATTCCCATTAGAGATACATTTCTATTAGAGATACATAGATTTTATTTGAATAAGAATACATCAAAGATACATAGTTTTTATTTCAATAAGAAATAGACTTTTTTTAAAAATAACTTATGATCCAGATGATAAATTTTTTGTATTACTTTTAAATATAAAATCTAGTGATCTCTCTAGAATAATTTGTAATTTTTTCAGAACTTTTTCATTATTTTAAAAATATATCCTTAAATATAATCCAACAAAATAAAATAAAAAATGACAACGTCAAGAAATCATCATTTACTTTCAAGTCACGTGGCTTTGTTTTAAATTTGACTTGTAAAAAAATAATTTCATGCTCGAACGAGTGGTTGCACGGCAGCGGTAGCATCGAAAAATCATTAGACTCCTCTACACATCATGTCGTTGCGCTATCGCGTATACATATATGCATGTAGAAGTCGTAGGCGTCACGCAGCTATCATAAATCCATTACGAAAGTATCTGAAGCTATAAAGCCGTGCACGCAAAATGACTGCATACGAGACCGCTCGCACCTACGTATAATTAGTGCAAAAAAATGTCGTCACGGTTAAAAGTCATAAAGTAGATAAAACGACATCCGTCTCTGTAACAAAAGATTTTTTATGTACAGAAAAATTTGTCTTTCTTAAAATAAAGACGTCTATCAACTGTCTTTTTATTATTCCACTTTCTTTGCATCGATATATATTCACGAATTAAACTAACAATATTACAAAATATTATTAATTAGTCCGATTTCACTAATGTAAGATTAACTTTAATCTCAATTCAATTTACTCTTTATTTTTTCGAAGAATCAGAAAAAATAAACAGTAAATTAAACAGAGATTAATCTTATATTAAGTGGAACTGGACCTTAATCGATAAAATGTTCAAATCAATATTGAAAATTCCTATTTTAGTTGTACCATGATTTACATCAGCAATAGCTTTTTGTTATTTTGTGTACAAACTTAACATTGTGCACTGCAATATTTTCACAAATATAAAAATATATTTATTTGAATAATTTTAATATGGAAATAAATATTTGAACAGTAGTATGGAATAACAAGATAACGCATGCACGACGAATTTCATTTATTTTGCGGTGTTAATTAACGATGTTTGAAGAAGAACCATCACCGTTGTATCTCGGCGCGTCGGCAAAGTTAACGAATCGTTGTTAATTAATTGCCAGTTCGTATAATTGCGATTATCAATATATATTTCTAATATTTGCAATTCCATATGAGATTGAGATATTATAATCGTATTATTTATTAAGTAGGCCTGATTACGGGACGAGCGACGATACAACTGAATCCGTTCAGAACATTACACACGAGAGCAGGCCGGTATTCAGCGACAAGCAATTACATGCCACGAATTCCTGCAGCCAATATGAGCGTCATGTCATAACAGGATTAAGAGCATCACATTTTTAAGCTCGAGTACACCCTTTCGCGCGAAGTAGGATATTACAAGCTCAGCAGGAGATGACTTTACAACAATTTTTGCGACAAGCATTATTTTCATGTTTTCTGTACGCTTTTGCAAATTCTCCTAATAAATTGATGCTATTAAAAAAAAAACCTAATTTTATTTTTATAGGAATATACATTTTATTCTAATAGGGATATATTTTTTCTTTTTAATTCTCATATATAATTTTAATCATATAATAATAGAATTAATTAAAAATTTTACAAGAATAAATTGAATGTTTTTTTCAATTACTTAATAATAATAATTTAATGAACTGGTAGATAATTTAGATAGTTATTTTTCATAAAATATTTGTTCTACATAATTAGATTTCATTTTTTACTATTAAGTGAAAATATTTTGAATTAAATGTTTAAAAATTTATTTTTGAAGTATAATGTTTAATTTACTGAAAATAACAATGTTATATAGAAGAAATGAGAATAAAGGAATAATTATACAACAAATAATACATTAATTTTTATTAATATAAAATTTCTTTTTACTGATATAGATCGAGATATCATTAAAATTATTTTAAATTAAAATAATTGCTATTGAGTGAGTATAAATTTAGCTTTTATGTAATCATTTATTGTTCTATGTGATGTTTTAAATCAAAATATATCTATGTAGTACTGATAAAACATACTATTACTCGAAAGAAAGAATTGATTACCTTTACCGCGAATATATAACAAGATATATACGTTTCATTACAAATATCGACTTGTTAGTGCTTTTTCAATTACGCTGTGTAATTACAGAATTATTAAAGTTACACGGAACTCCAAATGAACGCTTACAGTATTGCGTTACTTTTATTTTTCGCCAACTGGAAATTGATACAGAAATCCATTTTTTGATGAATCAGGAATGTTCGGCGGCGATTAAAACATATCATAGAAATATGATAACGTGAATATTTTCAATATACGACGCAAGTTAATTAAAATCTATCAAAACAGATAAACGCTAATTGAATCGCTTTTATTTTTTGCATTTTGCTCTCTATTTTTTCGATTTAAATTTTTTAAAATTAATCTCTAAACATAATCGCGTTTTTTTATTATCTATATTTTTTATTGCATATATGTCATTTTTATTACTTTAAAATAAAACAATTTATAAACGATGATATAAGTTATATCGAAAAAGAGAATAATAAGAAAATAATAGAACCACGCGAATAATACACGCTCATTTTTATAAATAAAATACTGTTTAAGCATTTGACCAATACTCAACAAATTTAGCGATATAAATATTCAAATTTAAATATTTTTCCATTAATTATTTTAAACTTCTTTGTTTATAGAAGGACGGTACATTCGAGACGATAAGTTATCTCGCGTTTACAGCATCAGTATACGACAATGGCAAGACGTTTAAGTGTTACGCCGAAAATTCGGTTACTCGTATCGAAGATCTAAAACCAATGAAGGAAGCAACAACGATCGAAGTATTATGTAAGTATACTACAAGTTGAGATGAATTAGTGATTATTGACACTAGCCATTCTTTTGCAACGATGTATTTTGTGGCTTTATCAGTATGATAAGTTTAATTTTAATTTTTTTTAATTATATATTCTTTTATTCACTTATCTCAAGTATCTTCAGATTTTAATATTTTTTAAGAAAAAGTATATATGTATAATTGTAATTATATACGTATATATCTTTTTAAACAAATAATCGCAAAGAGATTGAAATCAAAATTATGTCATACCGAATCGAATGAGATTGGATTGATTCAGAAAAGATGAAATTCAATTTTATCTAAGCAAATATCCAGTATCTCACAGGCAAGTTGGATCAAATAATAACCGATTCTATTCATTTTATAAATAATAACAAGAGCAATATAAATTCGTCATTTTTAATAGTTACAATTACGGTTAATAGCATTAAAATAGCGACTGCTGCAATAAGATTGCATTGTAACTCAAAATTTACATTTTCATATCATAGCGAGCATATTCTGCATCTATGAGAAACTGTGAGTTACAAGAGCGGTTATTAACATTTGCATACACTTAGTCCTTATGAATCAATCCTTTAAATAAATAATTCTACACATACCTGTTCGTTATTCATCAGCATAACGCTATGCAAATTGATGTAACTTGGAAATGCCAGCAATCAGTAGAATCTTAACTTACTATCGAATTCAAAAACTTATTCCTTTCTACAATTAAATGTGACATGTAAAATTTATATACGATCACGATAAGAAAAAGCTAAAATTGAGATTTTAAATAACCTGTTGTTCTATGTTTTAATTAAAACATTATAATAATAAGATAGGATTTATCCCTGTCATTATTGCTATTAATTGCAAAAGATTTCTAACCATTTATGCTTCTATATTTAAAAATGACAACTTTCGAAGAATAGATCGCAGTAGAATAAACTTAATAATTTTCAAAAAGGAATAAAAATATAATTGAAAATCTTGCAACTTTTCAATTTACGTTGCAGAAATCAAAGCAATATGTTCAGAAAAAACGATTGAAAATTTTGAAATGATGAAAGTTAAAGAGTTTTATTTTCCGAGAATATTTTCCGTTTGAGCATCTAATAAACATTTATCTTGTCCTTTTTGAAAGATTGACTAGCGTAAGTCGCACGTTTATATGATTTTTCAGTCGCATGCTTCGGTAGATCAACGTCGATACGCTATAGCTGGACAACTTTTCCTTATATACCTGTAGATGCTTTCACAATATTTTCTTTTGATGGAATAATATAATTTTCGCAAATGAAATTTCATTTCCATGTTGTCCAAACATTAAAAAATGTGAAAGCTTTCTATCGATACTACATACTTGAAAATGAAAATATATTCACAATTATAAAAAAGATTATTTAATCACAATTAAAAAAATTAAATTAATTATTTTACATCATACACAACTAATCAAAAAATTTTTCTTCTTTCTGACATTCATTATAAATTATCTTTTTTTAAGAATGTCAATTATTATAGATTTACGACTCGTTTAATTCTAAAATCATCAGCAGTGCAGTTACAACTTTTTTAAGAGCGTGATGTCTTGATTACGTGAGCACGGAAATAGACAAAAAGAGATGGACGATTGTGCATCTCCCTGATGTTTCCAGTTACAGAATAGCGGAGAAACTTTCGTTTTGTTGCCAGAACGGGGACTACCCATGGATTGGAAACGAGAAACTCCAGACATCAAGTTTGGCACGTTTCCAACTCTCTGGCTTGCATCGTGACAGCAACTCTCGCGTCTATGTATTTACGAGAATTTTGTTTTATACTCCCTCCGTATTTTCTGGGACCTGTTAAGTGCATAATATTGTGACCTGAGCGGATCTAAATTTTATATTCAATTTAAGTTTAGCGCTATCCATCTTGGAACAAAAGGCAATCGTGAAGATAGAAAAATCTTTACGGTTTCAGATATCGAAGAAAGAAGAGAAATTTTTATTTCACAAAAAAGCGAATACATTAAAAGCACATAAATTTTAAAATAAGATAAGATTTCAAGAAAAATTAACTTGTCATTTTAAATCTATTTTTATACTAATAATATAATAATGAAATATATTATTTTAATCTTTTTTTGAAAACATTTCATCTTCAACATTAACTTGACAAATATCAAGAAAATTAATATACGATGCTATAAAAGAATTTTATCAAATTTATTAGTGTTTAAAAAAGATAATAATTATCTGTTTTTAATTAAACAATTTTATTTTTACGATTACATTCTCCTTTCTTCGCTAGAATTTTCACTGATAAATGTTCTATCTTTGCGACTACGTCTAAATGTTGCACATTGATTTTTATTGTTTGTAACATTGCTTGTTTTATGCTTTAGATCCGCCAATAATTAAAATGAAGCCAAACAACATAACTGTTAACGAGACAGACGACTTTTTAATATTTTGCGATTATGAGGCAAATCCGGCTACGCTACTAAAGGTGACGTGGTAAGTGGCCATTATCACGTAAAGATATAATACATACTAGCTTGAATGAATCCTTTAGGATAACGATCATTTTCCTGTGGGAAATAAAGGCTGGTTCTGTTAGATAAATTAGCAGCAGAGCTCAAGACATTTTTGTTTTATTCATACAACAGAACTAAAGATATTTTCGTTGCTTTTACATCTTAGAAAATAAAGTTAGTGCTATTTCCTCGTTTTATTTCTCTCTCTAAATCGGGTGATATAGGTTACGAGACGACGATGAATTAGTGTTAAACGAAGAACATTACGATGGTGGAATCACGGAACAAACAGCACTCACAGTGAAAAACGCGACTCCTAGCGACATGGGTTCTTACAAATGCATCCTGGAAAACAACGCCGGTCCAACCGTTTCCGAGGCTACCGTACAGGTTTCAGTCTTTTGTACGTATCGTCTTTTATACAAGACAGATAACAAAAGTCAATTGCTGAATGTGATAAAAAGTAGTCGATAAAATCTAAAATCTTTACAATTTTGTGTCCACAAACATGGATTATAAATCTCCCGGTTAGTAATAAATCTAAATCCAACAGAATCCCATTGTACTTTTGGCAAAACCTTATTTTCTTATTTCTCGCGGCAGTAATTTTCCATGGAGCACAGTTAATCTTTTTATTAGAAAACGACAGCTTCATTGAAAGCTATGCGATTACATCGGGAATAAAGTTGGAGAGAACTCGGCGCGCGACGTACTTTTGAACTCGCGCGAGATTTATACGGCACGGATGTATATATCGTGTTTTATTACATAGATAAGCCGGTGGTGGAAGTGATAATGGATCCGGAAACACCTGTGAACGAGGCGGATCGTCTGAATGTTTCGCTAACGTGCGAGGTCGACGCCGGTAATCCGGCGATACTGACAGCCGTCCGTTGGTATTTGGACGGAGACCTATTGAAAGAACTTCCGGATTGCTCGAGGAATAGCACTGCGAGCTCCGAGGAATCATTGGCATTCTGTGACATCGACCCCAGCAAATTGCTGCTGGAATCTGTCGGCCGCACCTTCCACGGCAACTATTCCTGCGAGGGGAAAAACGATGCTGGTTGGGGACCGAACTCCCCGAGCACGTCTGTCATAGTTTATTGTAAGTCCTCTTTGTCATCTGTCACTCATTCGTGTTAGACGGTGATAATACAGATATTGGTGATGCCTATTTCCAACTATAATACGTGTTCCGAATTTTTTATGTTTTCAATGACAAATAGAAATTATATTAAAAATTCTGATTTTACAATATTTGTTAATAGCAATTTAAAGGAATGATGTTATAAATAATTAATGATTCTTCTGGAATATTATCATTTGTGTTTAACATTAATTATTGCAGCAATAATTATCGATTGCGAATTTTATCTTACACATGTACACGACCAATATTGTTTATCTACAATATCTTATTTAATCGGATTATATTTAGTATGGGATATTAGTTTGTCTCTCCCCCTCCCCCTCCTCTCTCTCTCTCTCTCTCTCTCTCTCTCTCTCTCTCTCTTTCTCTCTTTCTCCTTTCTTCCCTGCATCTCTAAAACATTTCCGCAGATAAGCCCGGCCCGGCGTCGATAACGTACGAACCTCGGCAAGTGGTGAAGAAACAAGCATTATCCATCACTTGCTTCGTTTTGGATCCCGGCCGACCGAGGGTGTCAGGCTTCAAGTGGCTGCGCGGCTGGCACCGACTTCCAGACGAGAACGAAGCCACACTCTTCATCGAGTCAGTTAATTTGGAAACCGAGGCGAATTTCACATGTCTGGCTTACAACGAAGCTGGTGATGGAGAACCAGCCACAACGTTTATCGACGTATCCGGTGAGTACATATGTCAATGCGCTTAAAACTTTATCCAGCAATTACTGTGAGTTTCATGGCGACATTTTCGAATCCAACTCAACGGTAACATATTTAAGGATTCAAATAATTCAATTCACTTTGCTTGTTATACATTTGAAACGTATATTTTGATCAAAATTAAATTTAGGAATTCTAAGAGAAATTCTAGATTATAATTTTAGACACATCGTAAGTTAAATTTTTATCTCTTAATTTCGTTTGAATATTATCTAACGTAACCTACGTATTTTATAACATATGTCTATCACGATAAACCTGACGTAATGTTAAGATTTTATATTAAACTGATCTCTTCTATTCCAGTAAATGATATAATAGATTGTCCAACATTTCTCATAATTATTGAGTGGCAAATCCTATTATGCTTAACTGAGAGTTATCACTTCTCATTAGTGGCCCCAACGTTCATTAAGAAACTCCATTCGTATCGCGGCTACGTCTATAACGCGCCTAACGTGAGCATCATGTGTTGGGTCGAATGCGCTCCGATCTGCACTATTTCCTGGCTGAGAGATGACATTCCCATGAACTTCACGAAAACGAATCGATACTACGTGTCGAACGTTTATCATCCGCCTGACCCAAGGACCGACGACTTCGAGAGCATCCAATCGACTCTCATATGGAATCTGACGGTCTGGCCGAATGGTCAGCTCGACCGTGCTGAGGATAACGTCAAATTTACCTGCAAGAGCAGTAGCAACGGAATCGGTCCGGGCGTGGAGAGTTTCACCCACTTTCATGTCGAGTGTACGTTTCATTCGAATCTTTCTTTTTGGCGCGGCGATATCTCTACTTGCTTACATTCCATTTTATAACGGTCCATTTATTTAACGAGATTGTGAGAAGAACAAATTTTTTTTTGTTCCTCACACTATACAAAAGAGAATTTCCTGTTGATGTTAAACTTAATGTTAAACAAATATGTAAGGCGTCTTAACATCATTTAATTTTTAACATATTTATTGTAAAATATGTATAAGAATTTCTGTAAAATTGTTTTTGAAGTATATATTCGTAAAAACATTTTAAAATTAAGAGAACAAAATGAATCTCAAATAAGAGTTTATTTTTAATTTAAATTTGCCGCGTAGATTTTTATATTTTTCGTATTGATATAAATGACTAAAATTAATTTTTTATTCAAGTTCCCCCAGAGGATATTACAATATCGAAGAAGATAATCAATGTGATAGAGGATACAGTACCAGAAACTGTTGAGTGCAACGCGAAAGCGCGACCAAAACCAAACTTCCGGTGGTTCCGCGAAGGATCCGCGGATCCTGATATCATTACAGAAGGTCACGTGTTTGACTTGAAAATGCCAATACCACGGCGCAGTAGTAGCACTTATTATTGCGAGGCATGGAATCGTCACGGCTCCTTGAATATCTCATTTATCATGAATGTGCAATGTACGTTCTATTAAGTCTTTAGACTTTTAAATAAATAATCAAAAAACTTTAAATTTCTATATTTGTTAAGTTATAAAAAGACATATGTATGGATAACATGAAATTAATCTTGCAGTTGTTTTCTTATTTTTTGTTGTTCAGTTTTAAATACAAAGAGAGAATTAAATATTTCTTCCAAATTTTATTTTTACATCTCGACTTGTATCTTTTATTTTGATGTAAAATTTAATATTTTTACACTCGTTTTTCTCAATATCATTGTTAATAAAAGAAATTTCTAAAAAGTAATTTTTCTACGTGCTTTTGATGTTTAATAGCGATGTCATATTTTTCATGCAGTTAAACCAAACTGTCAAATAGAAAAAGAACGATTTGAGGGCCAGGATTATGTCGTTTGCTCAGCCAACGCCAATCCGAAACAGACGGATTTCACTTGGTCATTGAAGAACGAAAACGATTCGCTAGAGCAGGTCGCACAAATACGAAACGGAAAAAGTTATATGCTGCTCGATACCTCAGTCACTAACTTCCGGACATATGTGTGCGTGGCAAACAACACAATCGGCCATTCCGTAGCGTGTGAACGCGATATACCAGGTTTGGTACAATGAACTTTTCATTGATTCGCTGATATCGTGTTATATTTACAAAAATAGCAGTAGTACTTTTCGAAACGTTTCAGCCGGGATTATTTGAAAATATTATTGCATTTCAAAATAATTTTTCTATATATTCTTTATATGGAAATGCAAAAAAATATGTGATGCAAAAAATATGAAAAAATATCAGTGATAGAAAAAATTTTTTGTAATGATTGTGCATACAGTTTACGTTATATATTGGGAATTTGTTGTGAGACAGAAAAAAGAAATAAAGTTTCCCACTAAATAATTTTTTTTTTACGCGCATATAATAAAATCAAACGTCTATTACTAACATGAATGAAATATCAATTTTTTAATATCGATAATTAATATAAATTAATATAAATTTCATATAAATATCTTATAACTGCAATTATTTCGTAATGTTAATGTTTTTTTATTGTATACAATAATTATTTAATATTTTTGAGACATAGATTGATAGCACATTTTCATAATTATCTATGTAATCGTTTAACTTATAATAAGAATGATAACTTTTAATCTGTCATCACAAATATATTTAGTAGAGTTTGTCACTTTACAGCCCACCATGGAGTTAAACGTAAGTTTAACGCCTCCATCACAAATTTTACAAATAATATATATTTTGCATATAATTATTATTTATGTGTATGTAATTATTATCCAATATATATTACAAGAATATATATTTTCCTTTTTTTTTAAATAAAACATTTGATTGCAGTTTTAAACATAATATAAAATATATTGCGATACACACAATAGTATTATACGCAAAAGAATAAAATTAAAATAAAAATGCTTTAAATTTTGTGTTCTGTCATAACGCGAGCAACAAATTTTTCTATAGATTATTTATGAATATAAAATGCAATAGATGTCCTTTTCAATTATTTAGCTTGTTTACTATCCTGTATTTCAGTACAAAACTTCAAACATTTTTTTCTACGGTTTTATACGTGCTGCAAATACTTGATCATATAAAAGTTATCATACAGATAAATTAATTTACTTTTCGTTGCTTGTTCGATTTTTATTACTTTTAATATTTTAGTAGAATGAAATTGTCATTCATGCATCATAATTATACATTTTGTTTATATATAATAAAATCAATTATTATATGTTACAACCTATCCTGTTACAGGACATATACCTTGGTGGCATCGATTGGACGGTAATCTGCTACTGATTATTATCGTAATGACGGTGGTCATGATACTAGTCCTAATACTGATCTGCGTGGCCATTTATATCGTGTGCCGACGAAAACGCAGTCAATTGAAATGTAAGTTATCTCTAATATATGATCTTTATATCTGCAATTGTTCGTTCATCGCAGCGATTTACATGACGGAGGTAAAATGGGATTTCTTCGAACACTTTGTAACAAATCAATATAACTTACATAATTATTTTGCTAATTGTGTGAAAATAGTGCAATCTCTCAATTTTATTACATGACATAATTTATTACTTTAAAATATTCCAAGCAAGATCTGAATCTGCATTATATTTATATCTGAAATATATTTTTGATAAGGCTTTAAAGAAATTCGAAGAAATTCAATTTGGCAGCCTATAAATATTAATCATAATTATATTATGATGGTCTAATATGATTAATATACATTACATATTTTACATCTGTATATACATGTATCTAAAATGGCCCAAAACTAAACGTGAATATTTCAATATATTTTAAATCTATAATTATTACAATTGGAAAATAACGTTATATATAAACAATAATGATATTTCTTCCATATATCCTCACGATATTGTTTTATTCCTGCCAGTAAAACGTGTTGTGGTATAATCTCTATGTTCACATTCTAGTATATTTCGCATTATCTTCGTTAATGTAAAAAGTATTTTCACATGTAGTTAACACACCAATTATCCTTTTGAGTTTTAAAGTTATTAACTAATTACTTGCATTTACATTTTATATTTTCTTTGAAAATTTAATTCAATTTTATATATAAAGCTTCTTAATAGTTATAAATAACGGCTTGAATCACATGTAATCGTAAGTATATCAAAATTACTTTAATCACACGTGTTGCAAACATTAAATTGATTTATTAATATAATATTTATATATTTAGAGAACGATTGTATTATTCTGAAAAGCATTTTATTTATTGATAAAGTTTTGTTAATCCAGTGCGTGCAAACAGATGTAGATATATTACACATTGTATACAATATTATATTATCTTATATAATTTATGCTAAGTAGAATAAAAGCATGCTCACACTATTTGATATTTCTGTATAAAGTAGTTAAACGACATAAAATTTCCATTTAGATGGAGATAAATATGAACAATTAAGAAGAAACATATGCTTCGCTGCTATAATGTTGATCAATATTAATTTGTTTTTAGTAATTTCTTTTCGTTATAAATATAATTTAAAACAAAAAAATTACAATGTCATAAATTATAATATCATATTGCAGTATGTTAATTTTAATTCTCACAAAAAAATGATTCGTAGACATATTGAATATAAAGGCCCAGTACTGTATGAATTAAATGAATGTACAAGATCGAAATAGATTAAACAAGAATACTGTAGAGAATTTTTTATATTGATTTTATAATAATACGGAAAAAATAATTAGATAGTTTAATGTTTGAAGTCTATATTAAAACATTAAACTATTTAGTTATTTTCTCCGTATTATTATAAAATCAATATCAAAAATTCTCTAGGAAATAAATCACAAATTGTCTAGGAAATAAATCAAATTAATGAACTTTTCCAATTCATAAATTAAATTTATTTTTAAATTAATGATATTATGTATATGTATTGTTACGTCCGAACTCCGGATAATCAAGGAGTTGAGAATGAACGCAGCAGGAACCGAATTTTACCGATTTCGTCGCGTTCAAGCTCAAGATAACCAAGGAACTGGGAGAAAGACCAATGTAAATCGAGAGGTGTTTCGTTTCGTCTGGCTCTAGACTTACGACGAGTCGGGGGAAGGACGAAACGAAAAACCTCTCTTGCGGTTAACGCTCCACTGAGTGGACTCACGAATCGAATGTACTTGTTTAAAGGGCATAAATTGGGTCAGTATGCCACGAGGCGCACTTTAACGCCAGTGCATTCGTGTGTCCTGTCTTTCGGTTATGAAACTTAATCTTTCTAATCGGGGAAAGAACTAAGTGCAATCGCAGACTAACTAAGAATAAATACAGGAAGAGTTACTCTAAATTAACAGAGTCGGATTTTTATCTTTATTATAATATAAAAAAGAACATTAGTAAATTTTTCTCGTGTTTACAAACTAGTTAAAAATATATTCTTCGTGTAATGGTTGAGCGAGTTGTGTATGTGTGTGAGTGGAGCAGAGAGATTGCAACAAAGAGTTGAAAGAACTAAATCTGAGGAATTACAGAGAGAATGCGAGAGAGAACTGAGTAAGAGGACGGAGATGTTTTGTAAGGGTACTAAAGGTTGTAGTAAAAGGAACGGACATTCCTCTACGTAGACAATTACGAGATTGAGAGGGGAAGGAGAGTCTGCTAACCAGAGGAAGAGGAAGTCATCTAAATTGGGAGCAATGATTGAGCGGGAGAGAACATCTGAAACTCGTGAGAATTGTCCGCGATTTGACCTTTAGGAAAATCTTGTCAGTCAGTCTTGGCGCCTGTCCTGAGCCTCCAACTAACATTTTTATTATTATTTATTATTTTTTTCCAGTCGCGGTGACCAAGGAGGGCATCATCGACATTTCTTTAGTCTCGCCGTTCGCGCACATGCAACGATTTTTAATTTATCTTGGGTTGATATTTACGGGGAGATATTGGAGCCTTCATTTCAATTTGTTATGGGAAAAGAAAAATTTTTATTGCTTTTTAAGGTGTAACGGCTTAATTTATCCGTTACGTGTAATTGTCTTTATATTCTGACGAATTCCAGAGCTGCATGAAAGAAAAGAGCGTGGGAGTTCACTGGACGTAACAGTATAATACTATTCTAATATTTAAAGATAATATCTCATTGTAAGAATATATTATACTTATCAGTTTCTAAAGAGACTTTATATGATTGTATACAGGCATATTTTCTAGGAAGAAAAAAATATTAATAATTATATCTCACTTTATACGTCCAAAATAATATTTATTATTTTTAATTGATTTATTTGTTTGGACATAGCTTTTGAATTTATTGTCTTTCTGCTTTTTTGTAATTTTCAATTAATTTTATTTATTGTTTATTGTGTTTTATATACATCGTTTATTTATTTATTTTAGTTGAAAAAAACTCAGTAAGTCATTCCATTACGTTTTAAAATAAAATTTATGTTTAATTTTATTTTTATTTAACATTTTTTGATTATTTGACCCTCTTTGTTTTTTTTTATCTATTATATTTTCAAAAACGAAGCCTTTGTATCTATTCATTGTTAATGATGTGTATGATCCAATAATAAAGAGAAAAATTAATCCAGAGCAACGATGGTTCTCATTAAATTAATGTGCTTTTATTATAAATGAAACTAATCTGAGAGTTTTTAATTCATAACAAGTTTTCAGTCATTCATTATTTATGATTTTAAATAATTATCGCACACATAAAAATAGGCATTAATTGACGATGATCAATATAATGTGAAGGTCTAAACTAATATAATATTGTTCTCTACATTACTTTACAAATTAAATTTATAATATTTAAATACAATGAAGTTAACAATATTATAATCAGAGGGAATAATGGAACTTGTTTTCAATGTCTTTCTCACAATCAGTACAACTGCCACTTAAAGTTAATCCGTTCCATAATAATTGCTGCAAAAAGTACGTTCGCATCCGATGAGTCTGCGACTCACGAGTATAGTGCAATTACGTCGTGCATTTGCGATTAATATTCTTTAAAGTTTTCACAAATAACTTATTCGAAACTCGAAATTAACGCGACAGAAAAAAAAATTTCCAGACGCTTACACAATTCTCAGTCGCAACACCGATAATTAGACGTCAGGCACGAGTGAGCGTGCCACTCTTTCGTGAAATTAAAGGGCCAGAGTAAAATTTTCAAAAAAAATCGAAATTTTACATTCGAAAAATTTCGTCTTAAAAATATGCTCCTAAAAGATTTTTATGAAATTCGAAGTATTTCTCGAGTTATGTAAGTTTTAACGAACGGGCGCATAGATACGGGTGCTGAGATACGTATCTTTAAACTTTAAAAGCATTTTTCTCAAAACCACTCTTTTTCAACTGGCGGCGTCTGTAGCTCGAACAATTTTCGACCGATCGATCTTAACTTTGAACAGCTTTACAAAATACAAAAAAACGTATCCTTGCGCACGGGATTCAATTCTTTTGGCCGCTAATGAGGTTCTCCCTGATCTTTCTTATGTGGAAGATGCATCTCGATGGAGTAGCCAGTCGTCTCCGCTTCCGACCATGGATCCTATCGTTCTATCAGCTAATTTCTCTAATTTCTATCAGCTTCGAAACGGATGATCTCACGTTCGAGTTATAATAGATAATATAACAGATTTCTAAGAATCATCAGAAGGTGAAATGATTCTTAAAAATTTGTTATATTATCTATTGTAACTCGAACGTGAGATGATCCTCATAATATGTTAATATGATTAGATATTTGAGTATTTATGTATTTCTGCGGCTGATGAAGACTAAGTATAGTCGAAACGTATCGTTGAAACTTATCAGAAAATTATAATTTGTGATTAATAACTATTATTTTATTAATAACTATTTAGTACACCTAATTATAGCTTGTTTAACGTATTGACCTGGATTTTACTATTTATTAATAAATATATAACTTTTGCAAAACAAACGTGGACATTCAATAGAAATGGAATGAACAAGTTAATATTATAAAGTCTCTAAAATATCGGTCACTCTATTTTAGTGCTTGAACGTTCATTTATTTCAAACTTGGCTAGTATTTTTAATATATATTTTATTTAAAAAATTTCCGCTACACGTGATATAGAAGAGGTTAACTGTATCTTGAGTAACTTTATAGTGTATATAAATTTACAAGATAATTTTCACCTTACAAATTTTTTTCGAAAAATACTTATATAAGCTTCGTCCATAATTAATAACAATTGACATTATGGCAACGAGCATGCGTTTATTCAGTAGTTTTCACTAACACGAAACTGATTTGTTTCTGCTCTACTTTTTAATTTGGACTTGCTAAACAAAACACAGACAGTACGCGGGTGGTCGAACTGGAGGAACGTGAACAGTAAGTACAAACCGCAGTACACTGCGTTTTCTATTTTATGTTGTTTTAGTTTTAAAAAAATCGGTCTTAATTTACTAGCTTTTTAAATTTGCTTGTATATAGACATAATATGGAAAAAAGCTATTTGATTTGCATGATTGAATGATTTTTCAGTTTATAAAATATAGATATCTGTAATTAGATAAATGCCTGTTGTATTGTTGTGCTTGTAACTACATAGTTTCTATCGAGGTATATGGTATTACTGATATTTCTTTATGTATGCATTGTCCATAATTAAGACGCATTTCATCGAATGAATTGTAAAAGTGCTTCCCAATTTTTTAAATAAATTTCCCCAATCGATAACTTTAGAAAAATTAAAATAATTCATATATTTGTTAATTACATTATGCAGAAATAATTTTAAAAAGAATAGAAAAATTATACGTATCTTACATAATATCGCGAAATAAAATCATTACAGTTATTTCTAAACGAAGTTTTATAGGTAATTGTATAAATCATAGTCACTTTTAATATATTTAATTTTGCAAATAGTTAATATAATAAATATAAAATTTTTTTTTGCAAAATTAAATATATAACCATTATTTAAATTAATTTGATTTAAAAAGTGGCTTATAAATTCATAAAGTATTTGCAAGAATTCATTAATGTATGATCAGCACAATGCAAATACGAAGTACAAATCAAACATTGCACGCGTTATTATCGAATTGTATACTCATTAAACGCTATCGAATTACATGTTTATTTTGTTTTATTCGTCGGATTTATTCTGATTATTATGATATTACCCCATTGTATCTTATATCAATTTCTCCCATCCACACTAATAAGATTAACATTTCGCACTAAATTGCTACAGTGATCGATGAATGCACAAAAGATAGCTACAATTGGTCCCATTCGTGCTCGTGTACACGATAGCATGCAAGTTTGTCTCCGATCTGAAATCTCGCTGGAAGTGATCCTCTACACACCTGAATACATATCCTATTGCATAATTTAACGTCTACTTCCGGCTTACAATAGTGTAGTGTCAACTTGGTACGAGCAAGGTAGGTAGTTAGTTGTTCACGAGAACGAACGGGATGTTCTACACGACGCTCTTTCACGTGCCGCAGTTACGGTTGTAACTTCCTGCATAATTCAGCAAAGAGAGCTTGTAATTGTTAATACGGCTTGTGTAATGACCATGCAACGTTGCCAGGGACATCTTCGGTGTTGCGAGGTAGGTGAAGGGTTGCATGGATTAGAGTAAGCATTTCCAACGAGTTTTCTGTCGATCTTGAATGTCACTAGCTAGATGTTTCCACAATTTTGAAACAACATTAAATCACGTTAATTAACAAAACAAATGAGTGATACAATTGCAATTTATAATCATTGCATACGAAATGTGTGATACAATTAAAATCTGATTGTGTAAAAAATTTCTTTCGCAACTATATACGAAAATTAAACTTAATTAATATTTTTCTATTCATCTAAAGACTACAGTATTCTATATATTTTTATATATTGTTTGGAAAATTGTGCAATCTTGCAACATTACAAGTTACGTTACTAGAAGCGCTTGGAAAATATTTTTAAACGCTAACGCTCATCTTTACTATCATATTTTTAGAAAGAATGTATCCGCATTTTTGCCATATTTCTCTTTCTCTCTTTTTTTCTCACTATCAAGTCTGTCATCGCATGCATAACCTTTTTAATACATATAATAATGTATATTAAAATACCTTATCATGCAAGCACCGAGTTTACATTTAATTTAGCTCTTTCTCTTATCGATATCGGTTCTACACGAGATATCGTTTTATTTCTGTGAAAGTTTACAAGGAGTTGTTTTTAACAAATGCACAACGGACCGGACGCAGTGCACAATAAACATGTATGTCCCTTCCGGTCTTATGCCTCCCAGGCGAAAAGTCCCAGCTTCATTTAAAAAAAATAACGTTACCGCGTGAAAAATTGTTCAATAAAACAAAACGTACGTGTTTATTCTGCCACTGCGACTGGCTACGACGCGTCGGTGATGTTTTATTGTTGAAGTACCGAATGCAACATTATTCAACAATCATATCTATTCTTCGCGTGACGGAGAAATGTCGCGTGACTCGCAATAACAAAAGGTACTGCACTGTACAAATTGTTTCCCTGGCTTTAAACAGGACATAGAACGATGCACTCATTCCTGCATGGCATTTAAGGACACAGGAGAGAAATCTGTTCACAGTAAATCGCAATTGCACAAGTACAAGGTAGTATACGCTATACGGGATAAATCTTCTTTGATACTATTAGCGTAAACGATTGTTCGATATTGAATCTTGAAAAAAATACGCAACGAAAATTGTTGGAAAATAATTAAAATATTGTTGAAATAATAATCGTAATTATTGAATAGACTTTGACAATAAGAGGCTTCTAGAAAAAAAAAATCGATTTTCTTCGTATATTTAAATTATTGCTTTTTACTGGAAAATATGTATATGAAGATATATTTTGAATATCTATTAGATAAAATTGATAATATCATAATAAGAATTTTATTTTAGACCGTACATATGAAAACACAATTAATACGAACTAAAAATTAAATGCCTATATCGATCGAAGTTTAAACCGGACCTTTAAATTTATTTACAGTTTTTTTTCAACGCATTAACATCTTTCTAATATGATGTCTGATTAAGTATCAAATTATTAAAAATTGCTTGTTAATTTAATTTAATTTGTAATATTATTACAGTAGTTTAATTGCGTTTATAAGTCCGGGAAATCAATTCGCGTAGTTTGAATGGTTACAGATATGGTATACCTATATGCATGTATATATATATATATATATATATATATACACATACATAATTCACATTGAATTATTTAAAAACATTAAAGATCCAATTTCAACCGGTATAGACATTTAATTTCTAATTCCTATTGATAATATCATATGTTACAGTTCAGTCTGCACATGTTAAATTACGGCTGCGTAAACGAAACGAACATCAAACTACTGCACGCATACTCTATTTCACATAACGAGTGAACGATAATTGTTCCATTTTCTGAATTAGCTCAATTTAACGGCTTAACGTATGCATACATATACCCTCTCTCTTTAGTATTGTCCGATCTCTGGAAATGCACAATTTCGCAATCACATCATAACTTCTTCCCCTGGCATTCATTTGTCATTGCTCTGTAATAAATCGAACAAGAAATATGCTCACATATGACATCACGATAAGTCCCTTTTGATGGATTACTACCGCACTCATATCAGTGAATTTGAAACACGTGCACCGAATCTCAGAAGATATGTCACTGCTGCATGCCATTCGCATTCGACAAATTATTTTCGGACAGACTTAAAAGGTTTCCCAAACCGGTCTGATTTAGTAGATACGAGTCATTAAATTAGTTCAAATACAGGCACCTACATGCCGTGCACATCGATAATTATCGTCCATTGAGAGAAGTTCGACCTACGAGCGATGTAACACGGCGCTGCGACAACCTTTAAACGAGGTCCGCAATAAAACTGTAAAATGCTAGAAAAGCTTGAAAACAGCGAGCGAAAAGCAATGGCGTAACCAAAAGTTCCAAAACGAAAAAAGGAAAGAGAAACAAAAAGAGGCAGAGATGAAAAAGATAAAAAAGAAGATAAAGGAGGATAAGAGAGCAAGAAAAGAAAAAAAGGGGAAAAAATAAGTAAGAAATAAAGTATAAAATGACAGGAAAAATAAAAGACACAAAAGCATTAAAAAGATACAGAAAAGAATAGTGACAAAGATCGGCACTGTATAAAATGAATAGTGAAGGGCCTTCTCTTTAAGTTCATCTGCAGGAAGGCTTCGTAAACCTTGGCTACGTCACTGGCGGGAAATATACCGAATGGAAAATGTACGACGAATCGTGCCAGAGCAATCGTAGTTTCCCGCGATGCAATCTTTTATACCTTACGCGCGCTTGACGGCGATACTCGACAACGCTTTCCGACCTGTATTCTCGACGACATTTTTCTACCATTCCCTTGAGAATTTTATTTTGCGTCGTTCCAAAATTTCGCGTGCTAAAGTTCACGTATGCAATTCCAATGGCAATCCGGATTCGATTTCAAAAATTGTACCAGTTTTTCTTTGCTAATTTTACATTTAAAATAAAAATTATGATAGTTAATTATAATCTTTTGGAATACTCTATATACTCTAAGGAAAAAATTTTTGGTATAGTTTGTAACTATAATTTACAAAGTAAAATAATTATTATTTTAGATTATTATTATGGATAGAAATCATTTTTATAGTTGTTAATTATACCGATATAAAAAACGATTATATTATAAAATATTATAATTTCATTTTTGAGAACCAACCACACATTCTTCTTGGAACATAGAATTAAAAATATAACCATTTTTACTAACATTACAGTAGGAACAATTATAAAAATAAAGTTCCTAGTCATAATTATTTTATCATACAATTATAGTAACAAATATCAAAAACTTTTCTTTCAATGCAGAAATATTCATGCTCTTCATAGTTGTATAATTTTTAATAAAATTTCTGCAATTTTTCCAATTTAATAGTCAACTTTTAACAACATT
Organism: Acromyrmex echinatior; assembly: GCF_024713525.1. NCBI lineage: Eukaryota > Metazoa > Arthropoda > Insecta > Hymenoptera > Formicidae > Acromyrmex > Acromyrmex echinatior. The sequence continues at coordinate 4,840,988 of NC_141865.1, read as the reverse complement.
CACGAAATTTAGTGCAGAGATTTACCGCAAAGATCATCCTAATTTATTCGAGAGAATTTATAATCGGATTAAAAGCGTATTGTTATACCACGCTTCTTACAGCACAATTAATATAACTAGCTTGATTATACTAATTATATTCCGGGGTCATTACACACAATATCTGAAACGTGCAAGAAGATACAATCCATTAAGATCACATCTTTTATTTTCCAGATTTACGCAAATAAACTTTCACTTAATCATCAAAGCTTATTTTAACAAGGATGAATTTATTCATAAGGATTCAATATCGATCAAATGTCTGCCTTGTCAGAATTTTCTTATTTTGCGAGTGGAAAAGAAAGACAAACGCTCTTGTAGAACTACGACGGAGATTTCTCCAGCAGCAAGATTTATTTCCGTCTTTAGGTCTTCTGATCCCGTCGGAGACACGACATGCCACGCAATGTTCTCCATTTAGATAATGTAATTCGGGATATGATAACTGAATGCAAGAACATGGTTGTGTCTTGAAAATAAAACATTATCAAGATGCTTAGAGACAAATTTTATTTCATGGATGGATTATTCTGGCACAAAAAATATACGTTCATTTATCAAAACTTTGTGGTAATATTATAAAACGATACACTTGTTCCAAAAATTGTTAAAAGAACGTTATTCATTATCTTGCCAAATGCAATACGCTTGACCACTTGGCAAGTGATTTGTCTTTCTATCCACTCTCGCTTATTTGATCTTTTGTCTCTCCCGCTCGTGTGGCAGACAACTTCACTCGACAACTCTCGGGTCAAGTAGAGTAATTGAGATTCTTGAATAAATGGGACAACACAATGATTTTCTAATGATAAATTTTGCAAATATCATTTCTCAAAGATTTCCCAATGCACAGAAAGAAAAACAGTTTTACTGAAATATTGAAAAATTTAATTAGATACAGATCTAAAAATAATTTTATTGAACCATTAAAATAGTTATATAAAAAACTTGAACAAATAATAATACTGCGAAAAATTTTGGCATTTTAACAACAAGCTTGAGCTTCCTACATAACTATTTTGATGGTCCAACAAAAATATTTTTAGATTTGTGACCATTAGAGTTGTGTTGAAAGTAAACCATTATATTTTTCCTCCTCCGTTTAAACAATTGTTTTTCTGATTAAGTTCAGGTATTTGAAATTTTTATTTTTGAAACCTTTTTTTTGATAGCTAATGCATTTATGCTGACATTCGTAACTGACTTGTACAAAATTGAAATTGACGAGTCTGAAATACTCGACTTAGAGAAACTATCTCGTCGAAACGGAGAAAAAAAAATAACGTTCCTTTTTCAATATAATCCTAATAATCACTGTAGCTAAATTTTTAGATACTTTAACGAAATTATTCTTTTCATGTTGTTATTTATGTAAATACTCAATTTCCAACTGAAGGGAAATTTTTAACGCAAAAGTATAAATGTAATTTTTTTCAAGATATAACAAGATGTAACTATATAATACAACCTACATAATTTGCATTCGTGAAATCATAATCAATGAAATATACAGATGAATTCTCTCTTTCTGAGCATCCAATTTTACTCATTGCACCTATTTTGAAGCCTTCTGGGTTCATCACTATAATGGGTGTCTCATTTATCATTATAAGGTCGACTATAATGGATCTATCCATCCACTAATTTTATCACCGAGAACTCACTGCGTCGTCCCATTTACCCGTCCGACTCGATTACTTTATATGACCTCAATCATTATACAGTCCAGACGGTGGACCGCCCAGTCCAACGGTATCTTCGCACTCAGTTCAAACCCCGGCACAGCCGACACCGGCGCCGAGATGGCCCTTGAAGCCGGGCGTACTAGTGCACATCAATCGAACTCACAGCCTGCGATCCGGCCTGAGCGTTCGTGCGAACGAGGCTAATTTGCAAAACGAGCTGGTGGGCAAACATAACGATGAATCGCTCAGACAGAGGTTCCTCGACGAGACATCGTTGTCATCGATTGGCCGTAACCCAACTCGGGCGGTATTCCGCCGCGGTAGGAAAGATCAAACCGCGCAGAGGACAACCAGCATGACCAGTCTGAACGAAGACGGTATGCTTGCCCGAGCTAACAAGATAAAAGCCATGTTTGGCGTACAGCTCAAAGAGCAAGCCACCCTACCCGGTATATCCAGAGAAAAGACAGGTAAGAGCAGTAGGAAAGGAGTTGAGCTATTTACTCATGACTTTACCAAGTGTCATCCTACGTTAATCCGTTTGTATTTGCAGCTACTTGCTTACCTAAAAGCTGTCGACTGTGCACAAAACTCTACAAGTTGACACTTTAAAGCTTTTTAAATGTGAGCTATTTAAATGTAATTTCTAATTATAAAAATTATATAATACACTTATGGCAATGTGAGCTGACTATAAGGCTTCATATTAAGAGATGCAAATATTTGTGAATGCAAATGGGTTAAATAGCTCTTTCGTATAAAAAGTCAATCAAATATACCACTGATCTATTCCGCGTTTATTATTTATATTATTCACAGTAAATTAATAATGATCGTTCCATTTTTTTCATATAAAAAATAATGATGCTTTTGAGACCTAATGGCTGCATTATCAATTTTACAAGTATTTTATCGATACTTTTATTTTCGTTATATGTGTATATATATATATATACACTAGACTGCACTAGAACTCTCTTTCTCGCTTTCAACAAAACTTAAAATGAGATAGACAATATGTTTGATATTTGTTCAGCCACAGAAAACAGACCTCATAATTATAAATGAATGATAATCTAAATTCCCTAGATATATATATTAGGTGTTGGAATTAATTCGTAGCGTTTTACAAGTGATGGGAAGTACTTTCATTAATGTATTTTTTAATGCTCATGTGAAATAAATAACATTCTTTCATTAAAAAACGCTACGAATTAATTCCAACACCTAATATAAAAAAATTATATAATAAATTCAACAAATAGGGAATTAGCGCTGTAATACGTGCGCAATCAGTTTTAATATTATTGAGTTGTATGTATTCTAATTTAATTATTGATTTCTAGTATACATGTTTCGACTAACTTTTTAGTCATCTTCAGTACGTACAAATAATTCCATGTGGAAACGTAAGCGTTGAGATGTATAAAATTAAGCTACAGTACTCGTATGATTTTCCTTATTTTTAATATTCACAATGTTTCCATGAGAGGTGATCAATCTTTATTTCTTTGAGAAAATACAATCAGTCGACTAGTTGGATGATGCAACCCTGATTAAGCGTCTCTATTAACCATTGCCAATACACGTTAATGATATAAATAATCAATCAATTATTCTCATCAGACTAATCTCATCAGACTAATTATTAGTCTAGTCAACTGATTTCTCAAAGAAGTGAAGATTGACCACCTCTCATAGAAACATTGTTTGTTGATACTAACAATTTGTTGATATTACAAATAAGGAAAATCACGCGAGTACTGTAGCTTAATTTTATACATCTCAACGCTTACGTTTCTACATGGAATTATCTGTACGTACTGAGAGGATGACTAAAAAGTTAACCGAAACTGTGTACTACAAATCAATAATTAAATTAGAATACATACAATTTAATAATATTGAAATTAATTGCGCACATATTACAGCATTAATTCCCTATTTGCCGAATTTATTATAATTTTCTTATAATTATATGTATGAATGATTTTATATAATTATGTCTCGTCAATATTTTAGAATATTAATTTCACTGCGCATTAGTTGAATTTTGCGTTACTTTCTGTATACACGATAATAAATGATCTCGTAAACGATTTATTAAAACCGTATATATGAATACACAACAAGTATGAATTTAAAGCCTATCTACAGGTTTTTTTTTCTTTCCAACTGTTATCATAGGTAATAATAGATTTTATTGTTTTACTATTGCCTGTGACTTTTCCTTCACAACTTTTTACGCGCTTTTAACATTTTAGTTAATGAAAACATCTGTGTTACTGGAAAATACGTGGTGCGTGTTTCTACATACATCGCAGACGACTTTGAAGCCTCATTAAGCATACAGCTGCGTATGTAGCATGTAATTAACCCTTTAACTTTTCCACACTGATGCCGGCAGGAACTTCATATTCAGCCTTAGTATAACTTAATGGTTATTCATAAGCTTTACTGTTACTACTTACTAATAAAAAATGAGAAAAAATATTATGAAATCAAATAAAAATATAACAAATGAAGTATTCGAAAACAAAATTTTATATGCATGTTAAAATTGAATCTATTAAGTTAAAAAATAGATATTAATCTAAAAAAAAATACATTAAATCTCACTTATACTTTTAATGCAAATATATGCTCACGTACTTTCCATTAGCGCAAAAATGTCAATAATATATTCAATGACATTTTCAAGCTTCTATGTATTTACTTTCTAAATGTGAAAAATATTTTAGCATATATCCATATGGATACAAACATTAAAATAATTTATCATTTTCATATGCTTTAAAAGTAGTTATTTATATGACTTTCTCGTGTCTTTGCATTTTGTTGATAATGTAATCATAAACTTTTAATTTAACTATTTATTTAATATACAATTGTTCTAAAAAAAAAATCATAAATTAAAGTCATAAAAACAAATGTCTTTACATTTTCTAGATGTACATATAATTTACAATTTTTATATATGCATCAAATGTTGTATCTTAAATCACAAGAGATCTATAGAAACAAATTAATTTCAAGAGCATCAGTATAATTTAAATCTTATTTTAACCTTTTTATCAGTGATTGTGTGCTTCTTAACGATTTTAAAATTTAATGTGAACATTCATTCCATTTATTCTTAATATATTCATTAATATTTATTATCATTTACGTTGCTTAAGTTATCGCATGAAAGGCTTTATGTGTTTATGATATCGCTCGTTGTTGATTATGTGTTCCTTAGCTGTGACTTACAAGAGAATTGTGCCGCGACAGCGAATATTGCACGGCGTGGAATCATCCTATGAGCCAAATCGTGGTAATATATCTCGTAAGCGAAAAAAACCTGGAGCAGGTACGTATAAAGAGAATTCTTATTCAACGTGTATGCTTGCAACTTTATTTGCTCGTATGCTTTGACTTAAAACCTTTCCCAACCTTTCCCTTTTTCGCAGATTTCTTTTCTAAAAAATATGTGTTACTTTATGGCTGTACACGCGAATACATATTCATCATCGGGCAAAAAAGGATATACAGAAAACAGAGATAACTCTCATACAAAACATACGTGTGAATGCCACAGTCGTTAGTGTACGCAATAGAGAAATATTTAGCTATAAGTGATAACACACATGCCGCACGCAAGAATTCATAGTTCCGCATAAAATATACACACAGCAATCAGCCACATAAATTTCACTTATCACACAACAACTATTAATCACAGATCTTATCGATTTTCTGATATATATACCGTAGCTATAATTTCGCGCGTTTCTTCTGCGGTATGTTTATCGCGATATTATCCTCGATCTTTTTCATATTATTATATATATATATATATATATATTCTCTTATCGCAACAGAGAAATCTCTTTAAGGATTTTTGTAATAACAATTATCAATTATTATAAGATATTATTGTACTACTACGCGCCGATATTTCAGATAAACATCATGACCAAAGTATTATTAAAAAAAAAATAGAAATACAAATTAAAATCCCTTAAGAATGAACCGCATATTTCAAAAAATCGAAATTCTAAGACTATAGAAATTACAAATGACATATTGCTTAGACTTTATTAATTTCATATTTATATTTTGAAATTCAAATCGGAACTACAATCTTGTTTGGGGCTTTATCTCGTTACAGTGTACTATTTTTTACAGTGTTCTATCTTTTTTTACTAATAAAACTTCGTCATTTTATTGGATTAAGTCGGAACGTGTTGGTGAAACACAGTTCCTATGGATCGTCGGGTTTACCACTGTCGTCAACATTTTAATTCACGATAATTTATACAATGTTATTAACATTCTCTTTTTGCAATTGCAGATCCCAATCAAGCCGCGAATAACAATCATGTGAACAGCGTGTCGGAAGTTCTTCCCGACTCCGGGACAAAGACGTTCTACGAAAATTTACCTTTCCACGGGATCCAAGCGCCACCTAACAAGGTTAGTATAATGACCATTCGATAAAAAAACAAACAATTTTTTCAAATCGCATGAGCTAGACTCGATTTGCAACTCGCATATTATCGTGATATTGTCGAAAAAATAATGACGGCAAATGTGTCAGTCGCAAAAAAAATCAATGAATGTATTATAGATATTGAAACTAAAGGAAGGAAGAAAGAGAGAGAGAGAGAGAGAATAATTCTTTAAATTAAAACATAAAAAATATTTCAAGTTAAGAATACCACTCAAGTAGCAGCGCTTACAAAGTATTAAAAAAGCGATTATATGCCCTTTTTTAGCGCTTTGTAAGCGCTGTGTGCTACTTATGTGGGCATCTTCAATATTCAGTCGATACTATTGTTCTTTGATTTTCGGCTTGAATAATACTGGAGGAACAGTACAATTCAAGAGAATCACATTGAACAAGATCGACCTAAAAGGACATCCTCTCGATGCATTTCTACCAGTTAACCAACCAAGTTTCGCGAACAGTTCGTCGATTAACGATATCCCTTTCTGATCAAATACGTTCGAGAAGTGACAACAAGTAAAATGCGATGGAAGGCCAAGAGGGTAGATATTAGTACAACCCTTCGACCGTACAACTCCTTCAAAGACTCTCAGCACTTAGGAGTGCCTCGTTACTCCGACGTATACAGTTTCTCCGTATTGCTAGTTCATTTTGTAAGAGTTACCGAATTCAGCTACCGAATACCCTTTCAATCCTTATAATGGATATAATATAATATTAGTTCTCAGTTTTCCGACTTTCCGACTCGTTTTGCAATTAAGAAACCATAACTGGTTTCTTGAGCTGATGATATTCACCTACCTTATCGAATTATCGCGCAAATGCATTCATCATCCCTTTCTCATCCCTTCCTGCCTATTTTAAGAGCGCACCCATCCATTTCATTGCTTTCTATTATCGTGGTTAATTGATTCGCCGAGCAGACGTTTAAATAATTAATTTCACCATTTCAACTGACTTTCTTTTCTGTTTGAATTAGAGTTAAAATTAAGTCTTTTACATATCAGAAGAGTCATTAAATCTTTCGAGATAATAGACTTTACGATATGTCATCTGCAAATTATGCACATGAAGCGATTACAATGAGATATCTAATAGCTGAAACATAGACGCGAATTTCTAGCCATCCTAAATATATACATATAGTTAAAAAATATTATGTAAAATATGAGAGAAAGCGTTTTATTTTGCTGTACTGAAATACTCGCAATTTACTCACATGATCTATTATTATCTAACATAAGCCTCTTACAAACGTATTCGATTACATCGTATAGATCTTTATGATGCAAATTTTAACCGTCTCAAGCAACCTCAATGCATCACATTCCAATTGAACACGTATATCTATCGTTCTCTTGAATCGTCTAATATTCTATAAAGAATATATATATGTATGTGTGTAATGTATGTATGCATATATGTATATAATATCTCTCTCGTGTAACATCAATCTGACTGAATGAACGTTATCAATTCTTTGTACACGGATTTACCATGATAATAATAATAATGCGAAATCGATATCTTATTCTAACAAAGAAAGAATTTTATATAATTATATTTCATATATATATTTTATATATTTAAAAAATTTTTAATTTCTGTAGACATGCTTATGTACGTAAAATTATATCATATTCAGATTGAAATAAATTGATGAGAAGAAATAATGATGACGACTGACAATTTACCGTTATTATCTCGCAATGATAAATATACAATCGTTACTCGTCAATCTAGTTGCAAATTTGAGATTCGAAATCGCACCGCTTTAGCAATAATCGTACAAAACCGATGTTGCTGAAATGCATGTCAAGTGAAACGTTAATTCATTCGGTACATCATCAAAGCGTTTTATTCGTGTGAAATTTTATAATGATACTCTGCACGCAACAAAATAACTACAAGTCAAAACCAGAATATTTTTATTAAAATGAACATACATGCTTTTATGAAATGTATTACGTTAACGCAATGATCAGTTTATATTTTTTCCTCTAACTTTTACATAATTTTTATTAATTACTCAAATATTTTGCACTTCGCACTGGCTGCCTTTATTTACTGCTTGTTACATAATTTTGTGCAATATCCGTAAATTGTGCAATAACATTCTGTCAATTGTCTTACAGATAATTGCAAAACGATAATTTAACAGTTTGATAAAATTGCGGGGATAATTTGCCAATGAGAAGTAATACGAAATTATATTAATTCTTAGCAAGTAAGTGGCTATGTTATTAATTCTTTGCGTTGCCTCGATACATTTTTTGCGAATTCCCTTTTATTAGCTAGGAAGTCTTATAGTCCAATCAATATAGTGGAAAAAAAGCACCGTGGTGAACAGGTAATTCAGTGCTGTGCGAGTATAATGAGTATTGCTACTTTGACAGAAATAAATTCACTGTATGCTTTTTTTATCTTATCCGTGCACTAACGTCTAGAAGAACCAATTGTTGCAATGAGTTTCCAATAATTTGTGTTTTACGATAAAACTACACGAATAATGACCGCGTGATTTTATTTTCATTGATACAGTTCTGTGCCGATTAACGTTCATTGTCAGCATTTAATGAAAAAATAACGTTGGCGCCACTTGAATTCTTCATTCAAGAACATAATGAATTTTACTGTGTTTTGCTGATATTCGATGTTTGCTATACAAAAAGTTGCAGTAGATTTGTTTCAATCTTATTAAATTTAATAAAATTAATTCAACATCGCAGTTAGTTTTTTATAGATTGGCGAAAAAATATCGGACTTATCTAAACCTGTTAAAAATTTAGTCATTTTTTAATTAGAATAGCATAATATAATAAAAATAGTAACTATAATTTATGTTTCCCAATCAATCCAGATAGATACATGACATCCACCGGATATCGAAATGCATTACTCATAAAATGAATTATAAATAAAATGTCACAAGTCCTGTAATTTCTAAATAAATTTTAGATATTTACTACTGATATAGTTACGTATATGTATAATTTTTAGCTTTCACTCTTTGCATTTTAAATTAAACTGTGAATTTTGATTTCTAATAGACTTTTAATAGACTCTAATTTCCAATTGCACTGAACTAATTTTATTTAACCAAAAATATCTATGTACTGTTTGATATAACAAACGTTCATAAATGCAAAGCTCATTTTGGTAAGTTCACCAAGCGAAATTAGCCGAATCAGTTTATCCAATTCGCTAGGATTCACAATCGGCGCGCAATCCGAATCAATCAACGTATAATTCAATGAGAGGCAATAAGCACTGCTGCTGGCACAGGTACTCGATAATCAGGCCGATAGTGGATGACTGTCCTAACGTATCGGTAATTACGCGCCATTTTCCAAGGATTGCCATATTATATTTTTGTTAACTGTTAATTACTTCGAATGTAATATTATTGAAGAATTTCAATCATTTTTTAATTTTTATCAATAAAGCAAAATTTCGATTGGAAATTATTAAGCAAAGTTATTATGAAGTAAAATTAGAAAAAAAAAATAGATAATTATACACTTACTCTGTTCAGTCATAACTTAATTTGTACAAATATAATCCAAAAATTTTCTCTCACATAACAAAAATTGGAGAGTTATATTAAAAGTAATCGATATATCATTAATCTTATTCTACATATTCCATATGTATTTACAACACAATGTCATTTGTCAATCTGTATTATTACGGTACATAATATTGTTATAATCGCAAATCTATTCGAAATATCACTATCAAATATATAACGTTAAAATAACTTCCTCTTAATCATCACAAGGAAGCGATATAACTGTATCAGTAGTCCTCATCCAAAATGCCAATAGCAACATAGAAATTGACGTAGATTGCCTCCTTATGTCCTACAGCGACGAAACATTTCAGCCAATCTGCTATACGAAGTCAACTTCGCTAATTAAATTATCGTGATCGCCGAAATATCATTACCCCCGGGGATAAGGGTCCATCGATGGCGACGATGTGCGATAATCGAACGTTAATTAACACTGTAAACAAACCAAATCAAGGCCAAGAGACTGTGTTATACATATGAATGGCCGCTGGCTGCGTTTTGTTTTAGTTGGTTACTCCTAAGTTTGCCCGAGTTTCGGCTTTGCATGGCACGTTGCATTCCATCACGACCTCGCCGTATTCCTCGCGGCCACCCAGCAGAGCTGTCAGTCTGTGCGATGGCAGTTCCGGTTATGAGTCGACCATGAGCCACCTAGGCCCCCACTACAACATTTACAACGTGCCCAGGAGCAATTCACCAGTACTTAAATACAACACCTTGAAACCACGGCGGCGCAAACAGAAGCACTCGCAACAATTCTATTCGTTGCGGCTGTGTCGTCGGCATGAAAACATCCGCAGGAAATACGAACTATATGCGATACCGATCTATAAGACGTGCCCGCACAAGAGCAATAGCACAACCACAATCGCGACGATCGTCCAGTCGATGGAGGATGCGCCGTCCTTGACCCTCAGCCAGTCGTCGGCATCGATCAGCCTGATGAGCCGATCGGCGCCGTCGACGCCGATACCGCCGTCATCGACGCCGATACCGCCGACGACGCCGCCGGTACCAGCACCGAGGATGTCCAAAAAAACTGATCCATCCAAGCACACCTATCAAAATGTCCCTCCCCCCGTTTTTCCGCCGAAAAACGCTTCGTTACCTAAGCTTAAGGTTTGTCAATTACTGATCATCTATAATAGGAATCTCCCGCATCTGATGACGCTCGTGGACATTGCCATACACGAATTTCTCGATAACCGTCTGTCGATTGATCCTATCGCTATTGACTCGTATTGTCGAGTAATTCTTCTCTGATTTATTAATACTCGTAACTTTTGTCATGCCAATCAGATTCGCGAAATTTCGCATCGATTTATAATTTTAAATGTACTATTAAATATATGTTTTTCGTTCATTCTACGTGCTGGAATTATTACGGCCAGAAATATTTAAATAGAATTGAATAAATAATGTAGATATATAGGGTGTCCCGAAAGTTTTTGCCAATCGCTTTTGTGTAGATACAGCGGACTAAACTGAGTCGAAAAGTCCTCTACCATTTTGCAATTTTCGCAATAATTACACAGATATTAATTACTAAAAATTGCCAAATATTGGTCTTTAATTTTTTATTCAAATACTATCAACTTTACAGAAAAACTCAGCAAAAATCATTTATTTTCTTCTCATAGAATTTTAAGAATTTTTTATCAATTTTTTAGTATTGCATTTTCTTATTTTTATCAACATGAGAAAATACGGTATTGAAAAATTCTGAAAAAAATCTAAAGTATTTGAGTAAAAAATTATTCAAGATCAATATTTGGCAATTTTTAGTAATTAATATCTTGTTAACTATTGCGAAAATTGTAAAATGATACAAGGACTTTTTGACTCAGTTTAGTTTGCTCTATCTATATAAAAGCAATTGGCAAAAACTTTTGGGACACCCTGTATATAGGAAAGATGTGTTGAATTCAATATTTCTAAAAGCTTTGATAGAAGTTTTGGCATATATAAGACTTTCTTAATGCTGCATTTCAAGTATTGCAATTGCAATACAATGTTCTTTATAGTCGAATAAAACGACGTTACTTCAGAATACGTGAAATGATTATATATAAAATGATTAAAAAGTATGTAAATATATATATATATATATATATATATATATATATATATATAAAATTTATAAATTTATTTTTACTTAAAATACGAACTATAATGCAACGGGAAATACATTAAATTAATTTAACTCATATTAGTCTCAATCATACAGTTTGATTGACACAACGGAATAATTTTATTAGTCAGGCTTCTAAGTCAATTTCTCCCTTCAATTTTCATATAACAACATAAAATTTATTGTTTTCTTTTATATAATTTAAACTATTGTTAGAGAGAAGAGAGAAGAGTTAATTAGCTATTAATAATTAATTAAAGAAATTTTGAGATAAAAGTCAAAACGGTTTATTAAAATTAATAATTTGCTACTTATTAATTATAAATAGAATATTCAAAATTCAATAAAGGACTACATTCAATTAAGCAATGTTAAAACCGCAGAGAGATATATATACATAGTCGATTTTTAATTAATCATCAAAGAATATTATTTCATTTATAACTTGCTCTCTGGCAAAATTTGAAAAAAATCTTTTTACCTATTTTAATATACTTATAATATTTTCTATAATTTTAGCAACGAGTTAATTATATAATTTGAGTAACAATTATATGATTAATTACTTAAAATATAAGGATTTTACGTAATTTATTGAAAGCCTATAGATTTTGCAAATATATAGTCATTAGTATCAATTTTATTTTACCATAATGTAGTCTATGATAGAAAAAAATTCCTCTATATATTTTATACAAATATCTTCTTATCATCATATCTTTATTACAACACTTTAATTGTAATCTAATTTCCTTGAGGCTATGAACTCGCAGCGACTTTACGAGCACTATCGTAGCACTTTACAGATTTTCGCATCGAGAACGTAATTGTTCTTGTAACTTTCTTAATCAAACTATTTGTAACTGATCGCGAAAGTTTTCATGTACGATCGAAATGGCAACATCCAACGAGCGAAGCATCAATCCATCCCCTTTTAAGCACCGAATAACATTAGCATCTCGCGCCTACTGCATGAGTACGATTTACGTGTCCGTAATAGATATAAAACAGCAGCTTCTCGAGCAAGTAGGAGGTAGAGTTGCTGGAAGCCGAGTTATAATCGGAAATCATATTTTCCCTGCTAAGCTGGATCTGGGCATCTATGTAGCGACCGCCCTTGTGCATGTTGGCCGCGCGTCAAGTAAGTTCTCACTGTCACACACGCTTTAACCAATGACACGAGCTCTTTATTGTTTCGATAACTGATAAACTTGAGATATTACTTCGAGGCTTTTCACGTGTCCGTTTTCACCTACAAAATAAAAAAGATCTGCGATTCTGCAACAGAAATGTCTTCCTTCACTTATCGATCGACAGTATAAACCTTGCACAATTTATCACCATGTTGGACGTACATATATATACCGTCAAGGATTTTTCGGAAATCGAGCGTGTCAAAAATATTCAAACTCTATCATGCGAATAATAATTTATAAATCCTTTTATAGAATACGTCTTAAAATATGAACGCCAGAAAAATTCTATATGTTCTACTATTCCTGACACGTACCGATACGTTTGCAAATTCAATTTCCTACGTAAAATTATCACTGTGTCGGATATAGATACCTCGATAAACATCGTCACGAGGATTTTTTGAAATCGAACGTGCAAAGAATATTCAAAATTCATGGTAATATTTATAAATCCTTCGTGAGATGTATCTTAAAATGTGAAAAAAATCTATTCTACTTAAGCATATACATCGAATTTTCTATAAAAACCCGTGCACTATATATATATGTTAATAAATATATCTATTTGACTTTAGATATATGTAATTACATGTGATAAATTTATATGTCTCATATCCCAATCTATATAACACAGATCATATTAGCAATATTGCAACATTACAAATATTGCAACTATACTGTATGGGAAGATGCAGTGTGATGTACTGACTCTTGTCCCTCTCTTTTCTAATATTAAAAAATCGAGAAGTAATGTCTCTCAGTTGTCCGATTTTCTTATGCACATTACGTCGCGTTAACCATTCGTGTCCCCCAATTTCCAACTACTAACCATGCCTGTTACAGACCGACAGCCTATACAACTACAAAGAACACTACCAGCAGCAGCATCGGCAGGAGATGCAGCAGTACAGCTACCCCTTACCGAGCAACAGTTCGAACCAACTAACACTGCCACTAACGAGCAGCCTCTATCATTCCTCGATAGTTAGTCCCCTGCAGACCTCCCTCGTTTACACTAACAACAGCCGTCCATCCACCCTGATGCACCATGAGGCTGCAACCACTGGCAATCACTCGTCTACGGTGCATCAGGACGAGGAGCAGCAGCAGCCGAATTATGGTAATTCCGACGCGAGACAATCATCGACGCGTCGACATGCCATGAATCGGCGAAATGAGCGTAATCGGAAGTACCGGAAGCACGAACGAATGTCGAGCGATCGAAACAAGTCGAAGCAGAGCCGACAAAGGGACAGAGACGCTCCTTCACGGCGTAACAATACTTCCTTTGTCGATACACCCAACTACGAGACCAGCTTCCGTCAAATCCCGGATCTGGGCGTGCCTGAGACGACGTACAAGATCTCGTATCCGCATTACTACGAGGACGACATCGTGGAGTGCTCCACCGACTATCACAGACCAAACCCGACGAAAGCGCGTCAGCAACAGCAGCAACAGCAGCAACAGCCGCCGTGGGAGCATCAATCGAATCGCTGTACCGGCAATAACACGCCTCAATTCGCAGCGGACGCGGGCGACGTAAAAAATCGCAACAAAACGTCGAAGACGAGACTCAGCGACACCCGCAGCATACCGTCCGCGCCCACGATAATGCAGTACGCCGAGTTTCACTTCCGGGATGTCGGTCAGGAGATCGATGTCTAAAGGTTAGTTGTAATCCCAAATCCTGCTGGTGTACAACGGCACGTCGGATGTGCTTTCGAAGAACGCGGGTGATTTTTTTCTGGAGGAATGCCGTGACAATTTGTTTAAAACCCCGAAGCTCAGTACGCTACTACGTACTCTTAAAGGTAATGCACCCGTGCGTGCCAAACGCAGATTTCTTTAAAATAGTATTCCTGAGTATGTCGTATTCAAAGGTAAGGAAACTATTATATATATTTCCTTTTTGTTTTCTCTTCTATTCTACTTTTTTCTATTCTACTTTTTTCTATTCTCTTCTATTCTACATATATCTTCTTCTATTATTCTAATATCTTTTTTATTTTGATCTTTAGCTATCTTATTGCTTTTGCATCAATTTATTTGCATTTGTTTGCATTTGTTTGATCTTCAAGTATGGTTTTAAATATTTTGCACCTAAATTGATGTTTAATTTAACGCACGGCATATCGTAGGAAGATAATTTGATAACTCGTGGAAAGAAGTGCATATTCCATATCGTAACTTTATATTATCATAATATAATCTTTTTAAATTAATTATTTCATCTTATAATATCATCGGATATCCTTTTTTAAATACATATTTTTCTAAAAATATACATACATTTTTACATTTTTTACGCACAGCGTGGTTCGAGATGTTGCGAAATAAAATCGTCTTTTTTATTTTCATATATTTATTCTCTTACATTTTCATTCTCAAGTTAAATACTATTCTGATGTTTTTTTGTTATATAAATTGTGCATTTTTAATTAATATAATACTATTAAATCTATATAAAATAACTGAGTGACATAAAGCATTATTGCAAGCAGACAGATCAATTACTCAATCAATCGATGACACATACAAATTTTACGTGTTTTCAATATTTAATTCAATCTAAAAAATACCGAATTTAAAAAAATATTCAGCGTGAGTATCATTCCAAATTCTGACGAATAAAAAAATGTATTTAAAAGATATAAAAAATTAAAATTGTATCAGTTTGAGCATCCCTATCGTATAGAATTTTATAAAGGACAGGTAACATGTACATACATGAATATAGATACGTGTGCGATTATACATATTGTATTAATTTGGCTCATAGGGAAAAAATTATCTCATTTGATAAGCATAATCCAACATAAAGTATATAACAAGATATTCGAAAAGACTTGAGCAATAATATCAAATATTTTCTGTCAAGTTTAAACTATCAAATTTCAAGATATGGATATTACTTTAGATATGGGTACAATATCGTTTATTTACTACGATAATTAAAAAATTGACATTTTTTAAATTTCTTGTAAAGAAAAAAGAGGCACATAAAGAAAAAAAATAAAATAAATTTTATATGCTGACATAGTTTGCTGCAGTTTCCAGTTTTATTTCAGTGTATATTGGATTCTACAGGTTTCCCAAATTTCTATAGATATAATATCGAATCGTAATTTTTTTTTTAAATTACGATTATTTTTAAACATTTTTTTTTTATAAAATGTCGCGCAGAATAATACAGTATCTCACGAAGAACATCGCAATATTTACACATTATCTGAAGTTTAAAAAAGTTGATAGAACACGAAAACAGAACAATACTAACAGAACAATACAAAAATTTAAACCGAACATTTCATCTCGATAGCTTATTCTATAGTACAAATTATTTATTTATTTTTATTTATTTTTATTTTTATTCTTTTTCAATTCTCTCGTTCAAGCTGCCAATAATTCCTGTACTGTTTCCGATTTCGCATTGAAAACAAATTAAATCGTCAAAACAGCTTTGATTGCTGCACACTTTGCATATCTCTGTATTTCTCTCGCGAACGTGCGTAAGGCAGCTGACATAAAAACGCAATGCGAGGTTTCAAGAAAGTATCGTTGCATGCGTACCATACCAATTGTATATCTCAATGTTTGTTCGTAGGAGGGTCAGCTGACAAAGAGCGATACGTACATTTACTAGGACAAATTGGCATCCGACAAACCCTGTAGGTACATTGTACGGAGTATGTCACGCTGCTTACATACATAACGTAATTCGAGATCTACTACAAATACGAAATATTCACTCGCGCAAGGGATGCCGAACTCGAGCTCGTAAAGTTAAAACAATTCTCAATATCTTCAAATTAACATAGTGTTTACGTGCTATTCTCTTGCAAATTGTTTTCCTGCTTATGTAAAGCCTCTGTACTTTATAAAAGTTACTTCAATCCTGTTAGAAACGTACTAGCACATATTTTATTATCTATAAATAGATTTGCTTAATAGAAAAAGAAAATTATTCATCTGCTAAATAATTTTGAAGTATCGAAATTACGATTCATTACGTCGCATGATATTGCTTTATGTTCATCACATAAAAATGACTGTCTTTCATGTCCATATATCCCCAAATATATCTCCAGACGTAAATAGCCTATTGTACATCAAGGTTTACTATAATCGTCGCTCTTGCTACGTACAACAATAAGAGCTTCGAGCCAATTAGGTAGCGTCGAGTATAATAGTTTAAACAATAATCCTCTCTTAATTCCGAACCACAGTTTAATACGTATAAAGCGACTAAGCATGCAGCATGATAACACTCTTATCACAATTATACTTGATCTTAACTATTGAACTGGGAATAAGAGGATTATTCAACACGATTTAGCAACGAACCCGCGAGCGTTCGCATATAATTCTCTATCAGCCCTTCAATAAGATCACCATCCAACTCATGTACTCGCCTTAAGTCACTGTCTAATTGACGGACATCGATCATAAACGGAAAAGCTTAACACTCGAAATGGTACCAGTCATTTATCGATCGCTTGCACAGCAGATCTGTTACGAAACTTCATGAACAGTCCGCAATAAAACTTATGTGCGCAATCGTCCGCGCAGCACGATTAGAACCAGACAATACCAAAGTTTAAGAGACATTTTAACTCTCTTTACTTTTCAAGATTTTGTATATAAAATCTTTTTGTAAAAAATTATATAAAAAATGAAAATCTATTTTAAACAAAATTATTTATAAAATTGTAATTGTTTAAAATTATTTGTATTAAAAATATATATAAGATATTTATAATTAATATTAAATTAAACACAATAACTAAAAGATTAACAACAGTACGTTAGTGTAGCAAAATTTATTCCAAATACAATAACATTAGTTCCGTACTTGAGCAATTTTATTGTGAAAAATTGAAGAGTTAGAGATATTAAATTCTTAAAAACATCACCAGGAAGCAAAAGTCTTTTAGACATTCGTATTGTTTGGAACATAGGTCATTTTCGTTCTGTGATATTTGTTACACTTTTCTGTTGATGTAGCCCTTCAAGCCGGAATTCTCAGATCTCGATTACGCGGACGTGGACTACAAGTCGTACGGGCCGATTAACTATAAAGCTGCCAGTATCGCGCTCTTTCAAAAGCAACAGCAGCAGCAGCAGCAGCAGCAGCAACAACAACAAAAACAACAGCAGCAGCAGCAACGACTTTTGGATAGGAGACCGCAAATGTACGGTACTTCGGACGATAACGAGGAACTGCTTTAACCCTTTCCCGTTCACTTTTTATTTAATAACGATTCTACATCAGCTTTCTCGGGGAGATGCAATAAGATACATTTAATGAGTGAGATATATCTCGATAGACAGCTCGTTAAAACTCGTTAAATTCGATTTCTATGAGACACACGTTACCATAATAAATTGTAGGATTATGATTTTCGTGTGGAACGAATTTAACGAGTTACGACTCTGTGCTGCATAATGCGTTTGTTCGTACAAGGCGCAATTGGCAAAAAAAAAATTTTTCGGTGAAAATTAATTATCCGCTGGAAACTTCTATCTGAAAATTCAAAAGCTTTAAATAAAGCGCTTATCTTAATATTATCGGAACATCAAGATCAATGATCTTATCAGAAAACAATTGCATGAAAAAAGTGCTAAGATCTTATTTACGTTTACTGTAAAATCACGTTTACTGTCAAAATTCAATTTTCATTATTTACGAAATCTGTAGTTCCATTACGAGTCTTTGCATAATTAAAATGAGCGTAATAGGATTTGTTCGACATGCAAAAAGCTATAAATCCTTTACATTACAGATAGTCGAGATGCACAATCGCGTATCTGTGAATACGTTAATGCAATGTTTAAATACACTTCAAGAGAACGTCCAGGTGTCTGTACAGATACTGTACCTGTACAGGTACTGTCTGTACAGATAAATGTATACTATATATTCTCTTTATATAATAATATAATTTATGTTATTATGCTGCTTCTAATATTTCATGCCGTATATTTCAAATTAAACCTTCTCAGATGGGATTAGAACTTTGGTTATACATTTGAACGTTTGGAGGAAAGGTCGCTCGTTCTCATTCACTCGCACCGGCCATACGAACTTCATGTGACAAAATTTTAAAACATTTTTCGATATCTGTAAATTTATAAATATATTTTTACGAGATTATTGATACAATGTACATTTATATAAGCTATCGGTATGTGTTCTGGGATCAAATTATGGAAATAATGCACAAATCGTTACAATAGAAAAAGAAAATCTTATTAAATGTTGAATTAATAAGAAAAAAAGAAAAACATATCGGAGCCAAATATAATCCCCATCTATCTGTTTCCATATTATTGTTATATAATTATTCATAAGCGGCGTTAGAATATATAATTCTGTTACACATATTACTCTCGAATATCTTCTTACACTCGTTTGTAAATTTGTAATTACAAGAAGTGAGTAGTTATTTGTACAGATTGACAGTAAACCACATGTAATCGCTTAATCGCGGACGCAATCCAGTAATTATGTATTCGAGAATCTTGTAAATAATGTATCCTTATATCCTTACATTATTAATTAATATTATCGACTTTCGTTAGCTACTGAATAATTCGTTACGATAATACGTTTCACCGAGTATTGATTACATAAACCAACTCTGCGATTGTTTGAAAAATTGTGTTCAACTACCTTATGCGAAAAAATATGTACATCAGACGCATGTTCGATGATGCTGTCTAACTCAATCGCGCCTACGATTAATGACAATTTATAATTATTCTATAACGTCAATATTAGACTAAATAAAATGAGACCTCCCCGCATTCATTTCATGGTGATACGTCTTATCGTGTCTTTTTATTCGGCAACGTTCCTCTATAGTCCATTGCAAATCGCTTTTCTTTCACCGCACGCGTATTCCAACCAATTCAATCGCGTTCAGACCATTCGCTCTATTCATCGATATATATGCCAGGTGCCATAGATTCCCTTGGGAATCTTATTACTTTCTTTCATTTACAAATACTTTCATCAATTTAAAGTCAATTTTACGAAAATTCAATTGGACTCCAGTCTTTTTTTTATATCTTTTTAATATTAAATATTAAATCTTTGCAAAGATATAAATTAAACTTCCATTGAAGTACAACTTGATTGGAATTAAACTATTTTGATAAATTTTGTTAAGATCTTTATTCGCCAAGATATTTATAACGATCTGCATTAGAGAATTGTGGAAAGGTTAGTTACTCGTAGAATTTTTGTTGTGAAAAAATTGATTTTAAATTTATCAAAGAATCTATAAACTGAAATTTGAGTGATAAATCTTTATGCACGAGTATCACATGTTTTTACAGGATGTATCATTTTACAATTGAATAGCTTCGATTTTGTCAAACAAGATATATATATATTGTACAATATAAAACATGTACAAAAATGTGTTCATAACGAGTCAGATTTCACTCTGAAAAAAAGATAACAAGAAGAAAGTTGAACTTTTATTGTTCTTAAAAATGTTGTATTAAAAATGTAAAATTTAATCCTGAAATGTGAAATAATTTTGCAGCAATGTGACGAGAACGGGCGAAATGTGTCATCATCAGAGACTTAGACTTTTTGAAATTAAATAAAAATTAAATAAATTAAATGACGAGATATGAGAACCTTTTATGTCGATATCCAATTATCATGTAATGCATTCATTCAACATTCAAACACAAATATATTTACAAAGCTTTATTATTGTTATCGTGAATATATTGGAAAATAACATGCCACTCAAACGTATAGTTTATGAAAAATGAAATCTAATTTAATTTGACCCGATATTAATAGAATACTGCCATTGGTCTGTCAATCTTGTAAAAGGTTTTGCTCTCATAATCACGGTATCGATTTGACCTTCATTAAAGTATATTGCACGGCTCAATTTGATGACTAAGACGACTATTTAAATTATCCAATATTTGAAATAATTAGTACTGCGGCCTGAATTATTAATTTTATCAATTAATAATATTTCCTATGCTTCTTTAAAATCGCAAAACCCGAGAGGTTATTCATAATAAAACACATAAGTTACACATTATACACAAAAATAATTATTTTCTCTCTATATACACACACACACACATATGTGTGTGTGTGTGTGTGTGTGTGTGTGTGTGTGTGTGTGTGTGTGTGTGTGTGTGTGTGTGTGTGTGTGTGTGTGTGTGTGTGTGTGTGTGTGTGTGTACGGATATACAGAGAGTGAGTACAAAAAGTATTCATGCAAGAAATTTTTTTATAAAAAAAATTTTATTTGTAAAAAATAAATTTTATTTGTAAAAAATAAACAATTAATTAGTAATTTTATAAAATGAATACATTCTGTTTTAACATAAACAAATGAGAAATACATGCTTCGCATGTATTTCTGATTTTAGAAGCTAAATTTTTCGCCTGTACTTTTTGAGCATCCAAACAATACAGTTTTTAATTTTTGCTAATTTTTTAAAAGATGTATATTTTCTATAATTAACTTTTTTTCTATAATTACACTTTTTGGTATATATAATTTTAAGAAACATACAGTCTATTTTATTTTTTATGAATAAATTGTTAATTACCCAGCAAGAAATGATCGTCAATTAAAAAAAAACGTCGAATCGACATCAAATTGATGTTGAAATTATTGTATCAATATCGATTCGACATCAATTTAATGACTCATTTTTCCCTGAATAAAATTTACTTTTTTAAAAATAAAACTTTTTTAAAAAATATTTTCTCTGCACGAATACTTTTTGCATTCACTGTATATATAAAGTGTGAAAAAAATGATTATAAAAAGTTTTGGAATTAATTTAAGCAGTGAAACGTCCGATCGACGACAACATATATACCTGTTCGAAACTAGCCATCATGCGTATGCATAAACTTGATATGTATGAACGTATCTAATAACTTATGCTAGGAGTGTAAAGTGATTTTTCACCAATTTTTATATTTGAGACATCGCCCTATGAACTGTTGCTCGGTGAATTGAATAGTTTATAATGAACAATGTATACATACTTCAATAATTATAGTACCGCGAATTGCGATCTCAAGCATTCAAGAACTGTAAAACATAAAACCGTAATAAGAGTTCGAATAACCCTTAGAATATGTGTATAGATTTAACCGAACATTTATATAAAACCCCAGACGATCATTTCCTTAAATTATACGATAATAGCGATCGATCATTTGTAACATATTCATACAGACTCTCATTAAAATAAATAATCGGAGAATATGTGCAAAATGAAAAGTATAGATAACGATAAAATTTCTTCAAATAAAATGTATTAAGTATATGCGCGAAATACTCAGTTATATACGGAAGCAATGAGCACATATTTTTACAATGAAATGCACGTTTCTATTACGACGTTTCTTTCAGGTTCAACTATTTCTTTGAAATGCATATTGTACTCAAAAGATTAAAATAATAACAATACATTTAAAAATTTAAACGGATTGATGAAGAAAAATTACATTACACCTGTTTAATTTTGTAATAAATTCTAGATTTATGTAAGAATAAGAGAATTATATTTGCGTCGCCTTTATTGTTAACGTATAACGTCCAATAAAAAATTCTGTTATATACAAAGCATTACACATTTTTTAATTTTCCCTGCAGATAAAATAAAATTAAAAATATACAATAGAGAATTGCATAAAAAAAAACATTATTTGATATTTTTCTTTTATATAGTTATAAAAGTCAAATTATTATAGGTGTATAAATAAGTTCTTGTCAATCTTAGGTAATGACAACAATGTGTTTAAATTTCCTCATCTAATTATTTTTCCATTAATAAAGTTGATCAATCAACATTTCGTGTAATAATTCACAGACAATTAAATAATAATTCACAGACAATTAATTGCATTTTTAATTTAATTGCAAATAAACGCTGAAAAAGTGCATTTACATGCTTCTTTATTCACCACTGAAGCAACCAAAATAATTTCTAATACTTATATAAAAATAATATTGTATCGAAGTAGAACGTGTCAAAATTTATATTGACAGATATATCTTCAAAAAAAAACTGCATAAATTTATTTATACCTAACAACTTATAAATATTGTTTCATAAAAATAAACTAATAAAGTAATTTAACATACGACATTACATTTCTACATCAATATAGCTTTGCGAACAATTATTATTCCATTCGTTTCGAAGCAAATCATAAATAAAATCTAATTTATAAAATTGTCCTTTTATTGCTTATAAATTTTGTAATGATAACGTCTTTATTCCATTATTAAGCTAGTATCGAATATAAAAAACAAACGAGATGTCGCGAGAGGTACGCATAGATTTTATCTTCATCCAGTAAACCGACTGTGAGCGACGTTCACAGTTTCATATCCGAATCATCGTGCTAAAAGGATGTGCTGCCGCGTATCGAGTTTCCCAGTGTCACAAAATTCTGACGCATGGAAATTCTCACATCGATCGAAAATGTATTGCGTATTATTTGTACATCTTTTCTCACAGAAACTCGAGGAGCAAAGCCGATATCGCAATACCGAAATCCCCCGATGTACAATGCATAAAGTTCAATTTAGTAGCTTATTTCGCGCGCGAAGTAAGATATATTCTCTTGCTTCTTCTGGAACGACGTGTGTTCTCCACGAAAAGTGAGTATTGTAATATTCTCGTAATTTCCTTCCTCCTTGTTTTTGCAACGGAAAATTCCCAAGCGAGATTTGTATTGTTACAATTAAGCGTGCAATAAGCCATACTTCATGACGTACGTAATTTCCCCGTTTTGATACTAATTAACTCTCCGTGGAGCTATTTGCTAACTGATATGATATCCATATACTTCGTACGCTAAAGTATGAAATACAAATACTTTATGCGAATAATATTATCGTATATTTTGTATATGTTTAATAGTGTTTAAATGTAACAGTGTATGATATATGTGTAATTTACTTCTTACGTTTTTGAATAATAATTATTCATATTTAATGTAAATTTTATAATAAACAAAGAATATTGATTAATCTTGGAAATAGAAAAAATTTTTTTACTATGTATTGGATACCTATTATATAGCCTAACATGATAATTCATAAAACAAATCTGTGTAACGTATCATTGTGCAGCAAACAGTCAGGTAATCTGCGTGAGTTATGGAAGACTGTTCCAGCTTAAAAAATGGATACTTTAACTGTTGCTTTATTTTCTAAAAGTAACAACAAAATATCCATTTTAAGATTTATTATTTTGTTACATACACTGTTAGAAATGTAACTACGAGCTTCCTTTACATGTAAATGAAGCTCGTGATATGAACGAAATTAAAAATAATGAATGATTTAACTGAAAATTAAGTTACAGTAATTACTTAAATGTAATGAATGTGTAAATTAAATTTATGAAATTTAATGTACTTTTAATAAAATTTTATGAAAGGTACATTAAATTTCATAAATTTTCATGAAAAATACATTAAATTTTATGTATATGTACTTTATGTATTTTACTATATGTACTATATATGTACTATATGTATTTTATGTATGTGTACATAAATATGTACACACACTTTTTAATTATAAATATATTAAATTTAATGTAATGTCATGAAATTAAGTTCAAATTGTTACTTAAAATTTAATGAAATTTAAGAACATTTCTAACAGTGTACCAATTTTTTATCTTAATAAACTATTTCCCTAAACATTTTGTAATGCAAGATTTTTTTTAATTATGTATTTGTAGAATATCGAAACGTAAATTTTACTTACAAGCGAGATCATTGAGTGTTAAGCTATACTTTCAGTGGTCATTAGAAAATCCAATCTACCATACTATAAGCTGAGACAAACGGAGTCAAGCTTTAAACAATTCTGTTCATTATCAGTTCATTATTCAGATTTCCTGATTGTTAGTATTGTAATAGAAAGTGATAAGCAATTTTAATTTTTAAACAGTTTTGCGTGCTACTATTTTTTGTTATTATATATTTCTTTAAGTGTATGAGGAAACACACACAATTGAACTACATATTCCATATCATGTCAGGATTAAATCTAATAGTGTGTGTGATTATTCTTTCTTTCTTTCTTTCTAAGTTAATAACACAGAATCACAAAAAAATTTTTTTGAGAAATCAGATTAGAATAGGTTTTTAAACATTTTTGAATCAGTAAATCCAAATTCGTAATTTTGCTTCATCACATCCAAGTTTGTAGATAATCGAGAAAAATAAAACAAAAAAATACATAAAAATTGAAACATTGAGAAAAGAACAAAAGTACAGCATTAAAATGCAATCACAAAACTTTAAATATATTTTGGTAAATTAAACAAAATGAGAAGAAAAAAGAATTTTGTTTTACTAATATTAGGTATTATGTAACGCTTAACACGTCATTGAACACAATGGTGTAAAATACGATTATGCAAACAGTCAGACAATCTGCATGAGTCGTTAAACTTCCAGTCGTCTTTTCAGCTTTATATTTGAAGATAATAATCAATTGTATCTATTTTTAAAAAGTCAAAAAAATGTTTTATTATAATCATACGAAATGACATTATGTTCCGGAAACGCAAATTCTTGATTCAACATGCAAAAAGTAGATCCAATAACGTTTGTCTAAAGTACTTAAAATCTTGATAAGAGAATAAAAAATCGTGAATCTACTAAAAATCTCTTTCTCTTTTTTTTAAGTGATATATTGTAAAACTTAGCAAATTTTAAATATCTTATAGCTTATTTCAGTCCGATAATCACTCATTAGAAAATATGGTGTCATATGAGTAAGATGTTTATCTCGTTCGTGTAATCTTATTAAATCCAACAGCTTATATAATATATTTTGTGTTGCAATGTAATATATTTTATATTTATACGCATAAATTGTTCGAAACAACAAGAACAAAATAAATAACGGATATTATCGCATATTTTTAATTCGTACAAAGATGTAGCTTCTAAATCTGATAAAAATTGTGATAAGAGACTAAGCACAGAGCTTCTTTAAAATCTTTACGCTAATAATGTCATTTTATCTATTCATAATCATATAAAGATAAAGTAAATTTGTCATGTGACGTTAAATAAGTCCATCTGTGCAATGGAAATATTACAAGACGCGCAGTTATATTTCATCTCAATTTCAATCAGCATCAATTCTTTTATCACTGCATTACTTTCAAATCAATTCACGGAATGTGAATAATTTTGTAATGTGAAATACGATTCAAAATCGCGTCACTTATAAGATGATTATTCAAAATTTAATAAGAAAATTTTTAATGGTGTAACTAATATTGTAAAATTGATGTGTACTACGCATTCCGAAATTAAATATCTACATTTATTGAAAAAATAATTTGAGAAAAGTGCAGGATTTAAATTTTTTTAACTTAAATAGATATATATCAAAGTTATATTTAACGGAATTTATTTTACAAAAGAGTGAAAATAATAATGGAAGATAAAAGCCAAAATGAGATATTAACAATAAAAGATCCAACAAAAATAACAAAGTCTGGCGAATCAACCGACGTCGAACCATTAAAATTGAAAGTATATAAAAAAAGGTGGCTAATGCTGATCATCTACACAATTTATGCTGGAACGAATGCCTCTCAATGGATAGAATACTCAATTATAACCAACATAATTACTAGGTATCATATTTTCTTCAAAATATAAACAATTTTGAATGTAAAAATGTCAATGCCCTTTGTGTGTATTATTTAGGTACTATGGAGTGTCTTCAATGATGGTTCACTGGACCTCAATGTCGTTCCTGGCATTTTACGCGACGTTTATATTTCCAGCATCGTACGTGACAGACAAGTGCGGTCTGCGATGGACCATCATCATAGGCGCCGGTCTTAATTGTCTTGGTTCCTGGATAAAAACATTATCTATTCAACCCGATCTATTCTATCTTACTTTTATTGGTCATTCGATAGTTGCACTCGCGCAGGTTACATCTCTTAATTCATTTCATTAATCTCTAAAAATCTTGATACTGCTACAACTTTTTCCCTGCTCCTTTTTATATTACTATTCTAAATTCTCTGAATTTATTTATAGAGTAGAAATTACTTCATTTTATATTAGACTATGGTCCTGCCGTTACCAGGACGTTTGGCCGCACAATGGTTTCCTCCTAATCAACTCTCGACTGCCACATCTTTGGGTATTTTTGGTACTCAATTGGGAGTAGCATTGGGTTTTCTTTTAGGACCTATTATAGTGAAAAATCACAAGAATCTGGATGACATTGGCAAAGATTTGATATGTTTATGCTGGATAGTTGCAATCGTCTGTACAATTGCATTCGGTCTTGTGCTTACATGTAAGTTTAACATCTATTACTAATAGAACAAGTAATAGTTTGCTAGTATAAGCAATTAATTCTCATCTAAAATAGAAAAGATCTGAGCTCTAATATGAAAAATGTTTTTGTAATTTCTTTATACTTTCCCAACATAGGTGACCATTTATTAACTTAATAAAATAATAAAAGGTCGCGAAATATATATATTATATATTTGAATTACATATTAATATAAAATTTACATTTTTGCGTACGCAATGTGTTAACTTTTTGTAAATGAGGTTTGAATGTGTTCTTTAGACAATCATTCATAATTGATATCCATCAAGAGGTAAATCGATGACCAAAATTGTGTACACCAATGCCTACAGTGCTTAGTAATGCTCAAGTAATGTCCAAGTAATGCCGAAATTTTATGCCCACTAATGTCCTAGTGATACTCACTAAAGCCCACAAATATCTTAGTAATGCCCATTAATGCCTTAGTAAAATAATAGTATCGCTTATAATAATACATAATTCTGTTAAGTAATGTCCAGTAATGCTCAGTAATGCGCCAAATTTGTACACCGTAATGCGCTCCTTGGTATCCGTTAAACTGAAATATTCCCTTACAAATATCAATTAAAAAAAATTTGTTCAATCTATATCTATTAAATTTTTACAAATATTTCAATACAGTCGATAATCCATTTTAATCACTTTATCTCAATCCCTTTATATGGATTTTTATTTTTATTTATCCTAAATAACTATAGACTAAGAAGAGAAGAAGAAGAAAAATAAATTGCTAAATAATTAAAGATCGCTCACACCCCAGTAAAGATTATCGCATTTTAATCTTCTCAATGTGCTTCCAGTATTTCAGAACGAACCCAAACTACCACCGAGTGAAACGCGAGCACTGCAAAAAATAAATCGAATGAAGAAAAGAGAAGAATTCATGGGGCCGATTAAAAGGCTGTGCAGAAACAAAAACTACATCATGCTCTGTAATTCCTACGGTTTGAACGTCGGCGTGTTAAATGCTGTGTCTACATTGCTGAATCAGATATTCCTCGCACATTTTGAGGTGAGCAAATAAATCTCGATGCAGCAGATCAAACATAAAATGAGAGAAATTCAAACAAATATTTGTAAATTCATGTCAGCAACATCTAAAAATATTTTCATATATTTTTGCAAATGTATATATAAAGGTAACATATATAATCGCTCATGTATTTTAGAATGGAGAAGAAGATGCAGGCAGAATTGGTTTAGCCATAATTCTCACTGGTATGGCCGGTTCCATTAGTTTTGGTATTATCCTTGATAAAACGCATAAATTCAAGTAAGAAAAACATTTGCAATTGTCATAAAAATCTAATTTAAATTTACTTTATCATAAATCAATTGAAACATAATTTCATATAATAATTTAGATATATTTTTCAATTTTCAGACAAACTGCCGTGACAGTATATTTTCTTACACTTTGTGGTCAAATATTATTTGCGGTGTTTACTTACATGGGTATAAAATGGATGGTATATGTATCGGCGATTTTCTTAGGGTAAAATATCGATATTCAAATTTGTACCCATATTAAAATTATTAATGCTTTAGAAATTATTATGTAATTACGTAAAATAACAGAAGTTCATTTTTTAATGATTTAGTAAACTATAATTGTTCTCACTATTTTTATTAACAATTAAGGTTCTCTTTTTTCAATGCACATCAATCAAATTGTAATATAAAGCAATGTACATTTTTATCATATTTATTTAGAGTTTTATATATTTATTAAATTACCTCTTTATTACATTTTATTTGAAATATTTTAAACATTATCTGTCGACAATCTTAGGCGACATCTTTTATATTCTATTATTCGTTACAGATACTTTATGTCAGGATATCTGGCAATGGGATATGATTTGTGCACCGAATATACGTATCCAGAGTCGGAAAATATATCTGCAGGACTTCTCAACATAACAACCAGTATTTACGGCATTATACTCATTATATCGTTAGAATCATTAATGAGCACGTATGGGGACATTCTAGTGCACATTGGATTATGCTTGGCTTTGTTGCTCGGTTTCATTTTGACCGCTATAACAAAAGATGAGCAGAGACGACAAGACGCAAGAAAGAAGGCTCAATATGAAAGAATCGCAAGAATTGAAATGAACGTCAATGGCATTCCAGAAACGAATCAACTTACTTAATTATCACAAATAATCTTATTAAATCTTTTAATACTATAATAGATTTCAAATCCAAATATGATTTTATTCATGTTCTAATTTTTATCAATCTTTCATCTTCTAAATAATATATTATCTACAATGTGACTAAAAAAATTAATCTCACATTCCGTGCGCAGATAATAATCACATTGCTTTTTAAGAGAACTGTATGTGAAATCCTTTTTATTTACAAAAGAAATTCTTGCCAATAATATGGCTTTGATATTTCCTCTTCTATAAAAAGGAAATAGATTTCTCCAACAAGGTTAACAGTATGGCAGAAAAAAGAATACCATATAATATCATTAACAAAATAATCAAGGAGCACGTCATTGCATTGCATATCATTGAATGATATATAAAGAATTTTTTTCTTAATATTTTCTATTGCTTGAACAGAAATACAATAACACATTTTTTTATATCGCAATGCAATTTATATTTACACTACACGTGTGAATTGTTCGTAACAATAGAAATAAAATAAATATTAGGTGTTGGAATTAATTCGTAGCGTTTTACAAGTGATGGGAAGTACTTTCATTAATGTATTTTTTAATGCTCATGTGAAATAAATAACATTCTTTCATTAAAAAACGCTATGAATTAATTCCAACACCTAATAACTGATATTATCGCACAGTTATTTTAAAATCGTACAAAAATATAGCTTCTGACTCTGATAAATATCGTGATAAGAAACTAAGCACAGATCTTTTTAAATCTTTAAGCTAATAATGTCATTTTATCTGTTCATGTATAGATAAGGTAAATTTGTCATGTGACATTAAACAAGTCTATCTGTGCAATGGAAATATTACAAGACTCGCAGTTATATTGCAAGTTATCTTTCAATTAGTATCAATCCTTTTATCATTGCGTCACTTCAACTCAATTCACGAAATATGAAAAATTGTATACCATGAAATACGATTTTAAATCGCATCGTTTATAAGATGGTTATTCAAGATTTAATAAGGAAATCTTTGACAGTGTCATTAAAATTGTATAATTTGTATATTACGCATTCCGAAATTAAATATTTATTGAAAAAATAATTTGAGAAAAGTGTAGGATTTAAATTTTTTTAACTTAAATAGCTATACATCAAAGTTATATTTAACGGAATTTGTTTAACAAAAGAGTGAAAATAATAATGGAAGATAAAAGTCAAAACGAGATATTAACAATAAAAGATCCAACAAAAATAACAAAGTCTGGCGACGTCGAACCATTAAAGTTGAAAGTATATAAAAAAAGGTGGCTAATGCTCGTCATCTATATGATTTATAATGGAACGAATTCTTCTCAATGGATAGAATACTCGATTATAAACAACGTAGTTACTAGGTACCATATTTTCCTCAAAATAAGAACAATTTTGTAAAAGTGTCAATGCCCTTTATGTGTATTATTTAGATATTATGGAGTGTCTTCGATAATGGTTGACTGGACCTCGATGTTATTTTTGGCAATTTACGCGGTGTTCATCTTTCCAGCGTCATACGTGACAGATAAGTGTGGTCTGCGATGGACCATCATTATAGGCACCAGTCTTAACTGTCTTGGTTCCTGGATAAAAATATTGTCCGTTCAACCTGATAGGTTCTACGTTGTTTTCATTGGTCATTCGATAGTCGCACTCGCGCAGGTGACATCTCTTAAATAATTTGGTTAATCTCCAAAATCTTAATCTTGTTATCATTACAACTTTTACCTCCTTCTTATAATTATATTGTTACTCTATATTCTTTGTCATATTTATTTAGAAAATATTAATTAGTTCATTTTATATATTAGACTTTGGTGCTGCCGTTACCTGGACGTTTGGCCGCGCAATGGTTTCCTTCAACCCAACTCTCAACTGCCACATCTTTAGGTATTTTTGGCAATCAAGTGGGAATAGCATTGGGTTTTCTTTTAGGGCCCGTAATAGTAAAAAATCACAACAATCTGGATGACATCGGCAAAGATTTGTCACGTTTATGCTGGATAGTCGCAATCGTCGGCACAATTGTACTTGTTCTTGTGCTTACATGTAAGTTTAACTATCTTTATCTATTAGAGGAAAGTCACCGATATCGATATATCACTTTGTTTTTAGACAATATTTCTTAAACAAAAGGTAAAAATAAAACTTTAAAAACATAAGTACAAACTAAAAAGTGTCATCTATGAGGTAGTATAAGCAGTTTTTTTAATACTGTTTGCAATTTTGCAATAATTAATTTTTTCGAAAGATAAGCAAAAATGAGCGTTTGACAAAATAGGCTTCAAAACTGACACAGTAGGCAGTAATGCTATGTATTCCTATTTTTTTTCTTTTATAGGAATTATCTGTTAAAATATGTATAAGTGAATATATATAAGATATTTCAGAATCTTTTCACTCTTCGTTATAAAACATTTTTATTGAAATACATGTATATTTATATGTTATTCTGCAAGATGCAAATATGTAACGTGATAGTTTTTCAAGAGTTTTTCCATATATGCACGTATGTCTTCAGCTCCAATAGAGCTATTTGATACTATAAAGCAACATTATAAAGGTTAAGTTAACTCATAAGAAGTGTTCATGTTTTACAGACAGATGTGACGGTTTATGCTGTACCCCAATTTTAATTTGAAAATCGTATTATGAAAAAACTAAAAAAAAAATAATATAAATAAAACTAATTTAGGAAATTACAAGCATTTAAAATGACATAATATTATCAATAATATAGTCATTATTATTTAAACTACGCAATTTGCAAAAAAAAATCGTAAGAATTTTATTTTCGCATTCGTAGAATTCGTTTTTAGCTTATTTGATATAGAAACAAGCCACAAATACACGAATTATGAGTTTATACTTCTTTAATTACCTAAACAGGTCATAATTTTATTAATAGTATTAATAAAATATGCTAAAGTTAGTTTCAGAGAAATAAGGGGGTGTCACTTTAGGAGACCTATGTCAGTATCGGTGACTTTCCTCTTCTAATAGAACAAATACTTGTAGTTTGCTAGTAATTACTTCTTATCTAAAATGAACGAGATCTGAGCTGATATAAAAAATATTTTTGTAGTTTCTTTATACTTTTCCACAAATAAGTTCTTTAATTTTAATTTAATAAAATAATAAAGAATCAAAATTATATTTACGAATTACATATATTAATATAAAATTTATTTTATTTTTGTATACGTAATGTGTTCACTTTTTGAACTACTTCACTAACTGAAATTTGAATGGGTCTTTTAGACAATCATTCATAATCAGTAACCGTTAACCCGAAATATTCCCTTATAAGTACCAAAATAAATTAAAATAGCTATCCTTCAATATATCTATCAAATTTTTAACGTAAACCAATATTCCAGTACAGTCGATAATCTACTTTAATCTTAGACCCTTTATCTTGATTTTTATTTATATTTATCTAGGTATCCATACACAAGGAGAAGAGAAGAGGAAGAATAAACCATTAAAAATTAAAGAGATAACTCACACCCCCAAGAAAGATTATCATAATTTAATCGTCTCAATATGCTTTCGATTATCAGTATTTCAGAACGAACCCGAACTACCACCGAGTGAGACGCGAGCACTGCAAAAAATGAATCGGAAGGAGAAGAAAGAGGAATTCGTGGAGCCGATTAAAAGACTTTGCAGAAATAAAAACTACATCATGCTTTGTAATTCCTATGGTTTGAATATCGGTGTGTTAAATGCTGTGTCTACATTGCTGAATCAGATATTCCTTGCACATTTTGAGGTAAGCAAATAAATCTCAATGTAGCATAAAATGCGAGAAATTCGAACAAATATTTCTAAATTTATGTCAACAACTGAAAATATTTTTATATATTTTTGCAAATATATCTAAAGGGCAAGATATATTTACGATCGCATGAGTTTTAGAATGGAGAAGAAGATGCAGGCAGAATTGGCTTAGCCTTAACTCTCACCGGTATGGCTGGTTCTGTTAGTTTTGGTATTATCCTTGATAAAACGCATAAATTCAAGTAAGAAATACATTTGCAATTCTTATAAAAATTTAAATTTATTTTATCATAAATCATGCATTTGAAACATAATTTCATATAATAATTTAGATATATTTTCAATTTTCAGACAAACTGCCGTGACAGTATATTTTCTTACACTTTGTGGCCAAATATTATTTGCGGTGTTTACTTGCATGGGTATAAAATGGATGGTATACGTGTCGGCGACTTTCTTAGGGTAACATATTGATATTCAAATTTGTGCTCATATTAAAAATATTAATGCTTCAAAAATGTATTACGACAATTACGTAATTACGAAAAACAATAGAAGTTCATTTTTTAACAATTTAATAAATTGTAATTGTTGTTCTTACTGTTTTTATTAATGTTGAAGTTCTCTTTTCAATGCATATCAATCAAATTGTGATAAAGCAATTGTAGAGTTTTATCATATTTATTTGGTTCTTTTTAATACATTCTATTTATTTTAAATATTATGTATCAAAAATCTTAGTTAATATCTATTACATTTTATTATTCGTTACAGATACTTTATGTCAGGATATGTAGCTATGGGATATGATTTATGCACCGAATATACGTATCCAGAGTCGGAAAATATACCTGCGGGATTTCTTTACGTAACATCCAACATTTATGGCATTATACTCATTATATCGTTAGAATTATTAATGAACACGTATGGCGACATTCCGGTGCACATCGGATTATGCTTGGCTTTGTTATTCGGTTTCATTTTGACCGCTATAACAAAAGACGAGCAGAGACGACAAGATGCGAGGAAAAAGGTTCAATACGAAGAAATCGCGAGAATTGAAAAGAACGATGGCGTTCCAGAAACGAATAAATTTATTTATAACATTACTTAATTGTCACAAATAATTTTATTAAATCTTTCAATACTAATCAATTTTGAAATCATTATGATCTTATTCATGTGCTAATTTTTATCGATGTTTCACCTTCTTATATCATTAACGAAATAATCAAGAAAATCTTGCGTAACATTGAAATTAAACACATAAAAATTCTCCTTTTTTAAAAATTATTAATCAATTTTTTTTGTCTTCACTTTTACTTAATTATTCTTCTTATTTTGGTATAATATTTCGTTTCACGTATTGAGAGGTAAACTGTTTGTAACTATAATTACATACAATATTATTATAATTATGATTAGAATTACTATAATGTGTTAGTAATAATAATTATATGTATAATTTTATACATATAGTTAAATATTATGTACTTATTGAAAAAATATTTTAAGAAAAGTGTATAATTGAAAATTCTTTCAATTTAAATAAACATACATCAAAGATATAGTTTACAAAATTTACTTATTTTGCAAAAGAGTAAAAATGACAATGATGGAAGATAAAAGCCAAAGCGAGGTACCCACAATAAAAAATGCAATAAAAATAATAAAGCCTGGCGAACTAACCGACGTCGAACCATTAAAATTGAAAGTGTATAAAAAAAGATGGCTAATACTAATCATCTATATGATTTATTCTGGATCAAATTTTTTTCAATTAATAGAATACTCAATTATAACCAATGTAGTTACTAGGTATCACATTTTCTTCAAAATATGAACAATTTTGAACGGAAAAGTTTCAATGCCCTTTTTTGTATCATTTAGATATTATGGAGTGTCTTCGGTGATGGTTAATTGGACCTTGATGTTGTACATGGTACTTTACGCGATGTTTATATTTCCAACGTCGTACATGATAGACAAGTGCGGTCTGCGGTGGACCACCATCATAGGTGCCGGTATTAATTGTCTGGGTGCCTGGATAAAAACGTTTTCCATTCAACCCGATAGATTTTACGTTGTTTTCATTGGTCAATCGATAGTCGCATTCGCGCACGTAACATCTCTTAAATTACTTGATTAATCTTTAAAAATCTAGATATCGTTATAACTTTTCCCCATTCTCCTTTTTATGGTTATATTATTGTATTACTCTATATTATATGTCATGTTTATTTTTTAGAGAGTAGTAATTAGTTCATTTTATATATTAGATTATGATCGTGCCATTACCAGGACGTTTGGCCGCGCAATGGTTTCCTCCTGCCCAAATCTCGACCGCCACGTCTTTGGATATTTTTGGCATTCAATTGGGAACAGCGTTGGGTTCTTTTTTAGGGCCTATAATAGTGAAAAATCACAACAATCTGGATGACATCGGCAAAGATTTGTCACGTTTATGCTGGATAGTCGCAATCGTCTGCACAACTGCATTCGTTCTTATGCTTACATGTAAGTTCATCATCTATTACTAATGGTAACAAATAGTACTTTATCAATATAAATGTTTAAGTCTCACAAAAAATTAAACAGATCTGAACTGATATGAATAACATTTTCCTAGTTTATATTCTCCCACACATAGGAAATCATTCTTTAACTTAATAAAATAATGAAGAATCGAAATTATATGTTTGTATTGCACATATTAATATAAAATTTATATTTGTATGTACGCAATGTTAACTTTGGTAAATGAGATTTGAATTTGTCTTTTAGACAATCATTTATGAGTGATATTAAATCGAAACAATATCTTATAAATATTAATTTTTGAAAAACTGTCTTCCTCTTTAATATATCTATCAAATTATTAACGTACTTAAATTTTCTAATGACCATTTTTCGTTCCCTTTATCCGGGTATTTACTTTTATTTTTCACAGATACGCAGTGAACACAAGTTACATGTAACGTACCTATTAAATGTAATTTTCTCAATAATATAATTGTAATATAAAATACGTGTTACATTACAGTTATATTGTGGAGTGGGAATTACATCTAACAGGTACATTACATGTAACTTTGTATTCACTTGGTAACTACACACACAAGCAGAAGAGAAGAGGAAGAAGAACAATAAACCGCGAAATAATTAAAGATCCCTCACAGAAAGATTATCACGTTTTATTCTTCTCACTGTGCTTACATACCAGTATTTCAGAACGAACCGAAACTACCACCGAGCGAAACGCGGGCATTGCAAAAAATGAATCGGACGAAGAAAAGAGAGAAATTCATGGAGCCGATTAAAAGGCTCTACAGAAACAAAAACTTCATTTTGCTCTGTAATTCCTATGGTTTGAATATCGGCGTGTTCAGTGTTATATCTACATTACTCAATCAGATATTCCTCGCACACTTCGAGGTGAGCAAATGAATCTCGATGCGGCAGATTAAACATTATATATATAAAAAAAGAGAAATTTGAAAAAATAGTTATAAATTGATGTCAGCAATATCTAAATATATATTTATATATTTTTGTATACGTATCTAAAGACAAGATGTATGTATATGATACCAAATGTATTTTAGAATGGAGAAGAAGATGCAGGTAGAATTGGCTCAATCATAATTCTTATCGGTCTGGTCGGTTCTGTTAGTTTTGGTATCATCCTTGATAAAACGCATAAATACAAGTAAGAAAAATATTTGCAATTGTCTCAAAAAATTTAATTTTTCCCAATTATTTCCCAAATTATCTAATTTAATGTATAATTAATGTATATTTCATGTATATTTCATATATATTAGGTGTTGGAATTAATTCGTAGCGTTTTACAAGTGATGGGAAGTACTTTCATTAATGTATTTTTTAATGCTCATGTGAAATAAATAACATTCTTTCATTAAAAACGCTACGAATTAATTCCAACACCTAATATTTTTTTAATTTAATGTATATTTCTCTATGTAATTTAAATTTATTTTATCCTAAATTATGCGCGGAAATATTGACAACAATTTATATTTTCAGACAAACTGCCATGACTGTATATTTTCTTATATTTTGTGGTCAAATATTATTCACGGTGTTTACTTGCATGGGTATAAAATGGATGGTATACATGTCGGCGACTTTCTTAGGGTAACATACTGACATCCATATTTATGACCATATTAAAAATATTAATATTTCAAAAATGTATTATGTAAAATGATAAAAGTTAATCTTTTAACAATTTAGTAAAATATAATTGTTGCTCTCACACAGTGTTTTTATTAACATTTAAGATCTTTTTTTTCAATATATGTATATCAATATATGTATATCAAATAAATTGTGGAATTGTTATAAAAAAAACAATTGCAGAGTTTAAAATCATATTCATTTAGGACTTTTTTATTACATTTTATGATATATTTTAAACGTTATCTGTCAAAAGTCTTAAGAGATTTATTACATTTTATTATACGTTATAGATACTTTATGTCGGGATATATGGCAATGGGATATGATTTGTACACCGAATATACGTATCCAGAGTCGGAAAATATATCTGCAGGACTTCTCAACATAACAACTAGTATTTACGGCATTATACTGATTACATCGTTAGGATTATTAATGAACATGTACGGCGACATTCCGGTGCACATCGGCTTATGCTTGGCTTTGCTGCTCGGTTTCATTTTGACCGCTATAACAAAAGATGAGCAGAGACGACAAAACGCAAGAAAAAAAGCTCAATTTGAAGGAATCGCTAGAATTGAAAAGCAAACCGAAGGCGTTCCAGAAATGACTCAACTAACTTATAGTATTACTTAATTGTTACAAATAATCTTATTAAATGTTTCATAATGCTAATAAATTTTGAAACCAATATCGTTTTATTCATGTTCTAATTTTTATCAATTTTTTCTAAATAATATATTACAATAAAATG
Source organism: Acromyrmex echinatior (assembly GCF_024713525.1). NCBI lineage: Eukaryota > Metazoa > Arthropoda > Insecta > Hymenoptera > Formicidae > Acromyrmex > Acromyrmex echinatior. The sequence goes on along the minus strand of NC_141865.1, from coordinate 4,802,548 downwards.
ATTAAAAAGATTCATCTCACAATATGTGTGCGCAGATGAAAATTACATATTGCTTTTTAAAAAAATCGTATATTAAATCTTCTTTTTTTTACAAAAGGAACTCTTTGCCAACAAGTAATACCTTCATATTATCTCTATCATAAAACGGAATGAGATTTTTCCAAGAAGATTGACTTTACAATATGGTAGAAAAAAAGATTTAACGCCACATAGTAACGTTAACAAAATAATCAACGTTTCTTACATAACATTGAAATTAAAACTTGACAATTTCGTTTTAGAAATCGTTTTAAAAATTATAAATGGTCATCAATTCATTTTGACTTTTACTTAATTGTACTAACATTCTGTATAATATTTCATTTTACGCATTGAAAGACAAACTATTTGATGTTTGTAATTATAATTATTACTATAAATACAATTCTGATTGCCATAGTATAGGTCAGGTCTGTCCAATTTGAGCTCCGGAATCAACACGTGAAGTCATCGACGCAAAAAAATTCAGTAATAAAATAGTCATAAAATTGCAAGGACTGTAAAATGTTGATAAGCGTCACACACTCAATACTTTATAGTCCCCGAAATCTTACCTACATTGAATTTATTGCGTCGTTGGTTTTGGCTCTGAAGTTAAAATTGGATAAGCTTGATATTAGTAACACTAACTGTACGTATAATCCTATCAGCCAATATATGTAATTGGCAATCGAAAATTACTATAGTTATAGTTATTGTAAGCATAAAAATGGTTAAATTCACCATAAAAACAATTTAAATAGTTATAATTATACAGTCGTATTAGTATAATTTATATCAAACTTTTGTCTCTCAATTGCTTGAACAGAAATGCAATAGCATTTTATGTCGCAACGTAATGCATTTTATATTTACACTATACGTGTGTAAATTATTCAATACATCACAAGAATAAAATAAATAGCGCACAATATCGCACAGTTGTTTTAAAAACGAAAAAAAGTACTGCTTCTGATAAAAATGAATCTGATAAAAATCGTGATAAGACTAAGTATAAATCTTCTTAGATCTGTAAGCTAATAACATTACTTTATTTGTTCATGTATAGATAAGGTAAATTGTCGTGTGACATTAAACGAGTCCATCCGTGCAATAGAAATCTTATATGACTTGCAGTTACATTTCATCTCAATTTCAATCAATATCAATCTTTTTATCATTGTGTCATTTTCAAATCCGCGAAATGTGAACAATTTTGTAATTTTAAATACGGTTCTAAATCGCGCCACTTATATAAGATTATTATTCAAGATTTAATAAGGCAATCTTTGATAGTGTAATTAACGGTATGAAACTATACAATTTGATATATACTACACATTTCGGAAATGTTTTCGCACATATTGAAAACGAATTTCAAGCAAAGTATAGGATTAAAATTTTTCCAAACTTAAATAGATATACATCAAAGTTATACTTTACGGAATTTATTTTGCAAAAGAGTGAAAATAATAATGGGAGATAAAAGCCAAAGCGAAGTACTCACAAAAAAAGACCTAACAAAAATAATAGAGTCTGGCGAACCAACCGACGTCAAACAATTAAAATTAAAAGTGTACAAAAAAAGGTGGCTAATGTTAATTATCTTCATGATTTATGCTGGATCAAATTCTCAATGGATAGAATACTCAATTATAACCAACATAGTTATTAGGTATCATATTTTCCTCAAAATAAGAACAATTTTGAATGTAAAAGTGTCAATGCCCTTTTTTATGTACTATTTAGGTATTATGGAGTGTCTTCGATGATGGTTGACTGGACCTCGATGTCGTTCATGGCATTTTACATAGCGTTTATATTTCCAGCGTCGTACGTGACAGACAAATGCGGTTTGCGATGGACTATCACCATAGGCGCCGGTCTTAACTGTCTTGGTGCCTGGATAAAAACATTATCCATTCAACCCGATAGGTTCTATGTTGCTATCATCGGTCATTCAATAGTCGCTCTTGCGCAGGTTATATCTTTTAATTTACTTTATTAATCTCTATCAAAAATCTTGATATTATTATAACTTTTTCCTTTCCTCCCTTTTTATGATTAGATTATTACTCTGTATTCTCTACAATTTATGTAGAGAGTAGTAATTATTTCATTTTGTATCAGACTACAGTGCTACCGATACCAGGACGATTGGCCGCGCAATGGTTTCCTCCTGCCCAAATCTCGACCGCCACGTCTTTGAGTATTTTCGGCAATCAATTTGGAGTGGCGTTGTGTTTTCTTTTAGGTCCTATAATAGTGAAAAATCATGATAATTTGGATGATATCGGCAGAGATTTGTCACGTTTATGCTGGATGGTCGCAATCGTCTGCACAATTGCATTCGTTCTTGTGCTTACATGTAAGTTCATCATCTATTACTAACAGAACAAATAATAATTCGACAGTATAAGTGTTTAATTCTCATTTAAAATTTAAACAGATCTGAGCTGATACAAAAAATGTTTTCCTAATTTCTTTATACTCTCCCACACATGGGAAATCAATTTTTAACTTAATAAAATAATAAAGAACCAAAATTATGTATTTCTATTATATATATTAATATAAAATTTATACTTTTATGTATCCACGCAATGTGTTAACTTTGTTAAATGATATTTGAATGTGTCTTTTAGACAATCATTTATAATTGATGTCCTAAGTAACTTCTTCTAAATATTAATTGAAAAAAGCTATCCTTCAATATATCTATTTAATTTTTAATATACTTAAATTTTCCAATACAGCCTATAATCCACTTTAATCTCAATCCCTTTATCCGGGTTTTATTTTTATTTATTCCAGCTATATAATCACACACAAAGAGAGGAGAAGCGGAAGAAGGACGATAAACCGTTAATTAATTAAAGATCGCTCACACTCCAGGAAAAATTATCGCGTTTTAATCTTCTCAATGTGCTTTTGTATCAGTATTTCAGAACGAACCAAGACTACCGCCGAGCGAGACACGGGCATTGCAAAAAATGAATCGGATGAAGAAAAGAGAGGAATTCGTGGAGCCGATTAAAGGGCTTTGTAGAAACAAAAACTTTATCATGCTCTGTAATTCCTATGGTTTGAACGTTGGTGTATTTATTGCTGTATCTACTTTACTCAATCAGATATTCCTCGCACACTTCGAGGTGAACAACATCTAAAAACGTTTTCATATATTTTTGCAAATATATGTAAAAGTAAGATATATATGTATAATCGCTCATGTATTTTAGAATGGAGAAGAAGATGCAGGCAGAATTGGTTTAGCCATAATTCTCACTGGTATGGCCGGTTCTATTAGTTTTGGTATCATCCTTGATAAAACGCATAAATACAAGTAAGAAAAAAAGTTGCAAGTGTCTAAAAAATCTAATTAAAATTTGCTTTATCCTAAATCATGCGTTGGAAAAATCAAGAATAATTTATATTTTTTATTTTCAGACAAACTGCCATGACTGTATACTTTCTTACATTCTGTTGTCAAGTATTATTCGCGGTATTTATATGCATGGGTATAAAATCGATGGTGTACGTGTTGGCGATTTTTTTAGGGTAACATATCGACATTCATATTTATGCTACATTCATATTTATAAATTAAAAATATTATTATTTCAAAAATGTATTGTGTAAAAATGCAATAGAAGTTCATCTTTCAACAATTTAGTAAAATGAAATTATTGCTCTCACAGTTCTTACTATTATTTTAAGTTCTTTTTTCAATGCATATCAATCAAATTGTGATATAAAGCAATTATAAATTTTATCATATTTTTTTTTCTATTACATTTTATTTGATATATTTTAAACATCATCTGTCAAAAATCTTATAGATGTATGGATTACATTCTATTCGTTACAGATACTTTATGTCGGGTTATCTGACCATAGGATATGATTTGTGCACCGAATTTACATATCCAGAGTCGGAAAATTTGTCTGCGGGAATACTCAATATAACAACCAGCCTTTACAGCATGATACTCATTATATCATTAGGATTATTAATGAACACGTACGGCGACATTCCGGTGCACATCGGCTTATGCTTGGCTTTGCTGCTCGGTTTCATTTTGACCGCTATAACAAAAGATGAGCAGAGACGACAAGATGCAAGAAAGAAGGCTCAGTATGAAGGAATCGCGAGAATTGAAAATAATATGGATGGCGTTCCAGAAACTATTATCTAACTTATAGCATTACTTAATAGGCTTAGAACATACATAATGAAGGGCCATGACTCTAACCATGATGAAAGTACATTAGATGTGCTCATGCACATTTTATACATATATAAGAAGAATAGTATCCAGAAATTGCGCCATGTTGCCGCAGTTATTTGAAGTTGTCATTATGTTGCATTCTTTTCTTCGGAAATCGAAAAAAATATAAAATTCTGCATCCTTTTTTTCGAAAACTATTTGTACTTGACATATACTCATTTCCGCAATATGTCACTTCAAAGTTATCGCAATGTAAATGTTTAAAATGACCGCATCTCTGATTATACGCAGAATGGTACGAAATTCGTATCGAAAATAAGCACACCTAATATACTTCCACGATGGCTTCAACATCTATCTGTTCTTGTCTGAATGCTTCACCGTAGTAAGCATCGATTATTATTAGGTCTGTTCTCGTTGCTTGCACTTTTTCACTCAACATCTTCACTTTCTCTCTTTTTAACATCCAAATATATATCTATCCCATTTTAAATGCAAAAATATTTTGGGAATTTTAAACAACGCGAACAGACCTATTATGTAGTGTTAAGAGTGTTGTACTCTCGCCTTAGAACATATACACATGTATGTTCAAAACTCGCATATAAATCACGCGCAAACGCACAGCAAACAAGCTTTCAAACAAGGACAGATAGATGTTGGAGACACTTTTATTACATTGGTCAGATATGGCCTTTCACAATATGTATGTTCTAAGTTAATAGGCATAATATTAAATCGAATAATATTAAATCTTTCAATACTAATAAGAATAATAAATATCTAATCTGGTATAATTTTATTTATGTTCTAATTTTTATTAATATTTCACCTCCTAAATAATACATTAAATACAATAAATCGCTAAAAAATTAATCTCACATTATGTGAGATAAAAATTACACGTTGCTTTTTACGAGATTTTTACGTATATTAAATCTTTTTTTCTTTAAAAGGAACTTTTGCCAACATGTAATATAGCATACTTTCATATTGCCTCTACCATAAAATGGAACGAGATTACTCCAACAAGATTAACTTTACAGTATGGTAGAAAAAAAATTTAACTCCACATAGTATCTTTAACAAAATAAGCAATAAGAATCTTACATAACATTGAAATTAAAGCTTGATAATCCTTCTTCTTAAAAATTATGAATGATCATCAATTTGTCTTAATATTTATTTAACATTTTAGTATAATATTTCGTTTTATATTTGGTATTAATATTCCGCATGAAATAATTAATTTAAAATAGCAAGTGACCGTCACTGTAACAGATACGTCACTTTTAACATTTCCACAAATCTTTTGTTTGTTTTTATACAAACGTATAATACAAAAGTGACATAAATCATATATTGTAAAAAATGAGAATTATAAGTAAAATATGAACACAAAATAACAAATGATAAAATGGTCATATTTCAATAGAATTTAGAAATATATTTTTGAGCAATTTAAATATGAATAAAAATTCATATTAAATATAGTTAAACGGTGATAAAATATGTATAAATTTCTCATATTTTACTCAACGTTTAAAACATACGTCACATAAAGCTTAAAGCTTATCGGTAATCGTTAATCACGAAAGAAAAAATATATTTGTTATGTAAACATTATTTTCCCACTGTGAAGTAATATTTTCTCTGTCAGAATCTTTTTTTTCTCTTTATCGAATATCCTTATGCTAATTTTAATCTTTTAAATACTAAAAAGAATTCTATTTTATGGTGATTGTCTTCAAACATTTAGTCTAAAAATAATATAGGAACGCAAAAGTCATATGGATTCTGCGCACATATCGATGAATAAAAGATGCCATTTCGAGCGTTAACGCGAAATCTTTATCGACAAAGAGGAAGACAACCTCAGCGTTGTTTTTAGATATCACAAAGCCACGGAAATGAACGCCGCATAATACGCTGCATTTGACGTGTGACATGACGGACGCGCCTACCACTTGTTACTCGATCAGAATACTTGATATACTCAATCAGAGAACAAAAGTTCTCTCGACACGCGAACTATTATATCGCATGCTTTCGATCAATCCGACACTCATGTCGTCTGTCTGCGACAGCGTTGTAATCTCAATTTCGCGAGTCGCACGATAGCGCACCGCGCGCTCGTCTTTTCTATTTATCTTTCTTATCGTGCGAGAATACAAGAAAGTAAGTTGAACGTCAAAATTTTTCAGACAGAAATTATTTCCTTCCTCTTATTTGCAGTAAATATCTGCACGCAGATGTGCGCTAGCAGTAACTTTACGCGCAAACATTCCTAGATCTTAAAGGAATTTTGTGCATTTTTGTCAAAGGCTGCAAGATAAAAAGTCTCTGAATCTCTCTGTTTTATAATCAACAGGCTCGAAAAATTTGCACGAAGAAGTAAAAGAAATATTAGAAAAAGAGTCTAACATTAAGGAATTCTGGTTGAAAATGAACAAATTTTCTGATTGAATCTATTATAATTCTAGTTGAGATAATCCAAATTTTGATTGATATGCTCAGAATTTTGATTAAATCAAAGATTAAATTATTTATTATTCTTCTTGTGGTTTTTGTTTACTAAAAATTGAATCAAAAAAAGAATAATCGATTCCAGTTTCATATTGAGAAATTTCTCTCTCGTTAAGATTTAATTAAAATATATCTTCTGTATTAAATGTGATGAGTGACAGTTGCAAAGTAAATGATAAAAAGACAGAGATTTAAAATAAGACAAGTTCAAGGCGATAAAAACCTTGTAAAAGCGAATATCACGAGCAAATGCCGCATCATAAGCTGTGATGCGCGATCGATGATACGCTTCAGTCGGCAAGTTCTAAGTACGGACAAGTCAGAATTCTAATTAACGTCGTCACTCAACATCACTGTCAAATCGGCGATTAATTCGCGCGCCACGTTTCTGAATCGTCCCAAGCGAATTTATATTAGGCGAACAAGCAGCGATCTTACGAATTCATAAGGTATGCATTACAGTTGCGCGCGTGATCTTAAATTCCAGACACGTCCTTAATTCACGCAAGCCATTACAACACCCGCTACTACAATGAATGTGTTCCCGCTTCCATGCTTAAAACACCCAAATGATGAAAAGCATTGATCCGGTTCTCACCAATGGACGCACATGTGCATACGTTGTTATTATCTAAATTAATTTCCATTCTTAGAATATAGCTTATGCAAATCGAAGAAAACTAAGTAACATTTCTGACATAATTATAGCATTCTTATTATTAGGGCACTTATTATGGAATCTTTTAAAATAAACTCTATGATCAAAATTATTCCATCTTTCTTAGGAAGATCTTCCTTAGGAAACACAATAGAAATCTAGAAAAACAATTAATAACTAAACAATTTCGATCGAAATCTATTCCAAATAATTCCATAATTTAATATATCTAGTTTTGATTCTAAAATATCTATCTTGAACTCTAGAAGTGGATATGCGAAAAAAATGCAATATATATCATTTATCCTTTGATCCGGTCTCCATCAAAGGATACATGTGTAGGTATACAATGTTATTGTTATTTAAATTAATTTTCATTCTTAAGATAGCTTGTATGAATCGATAAAAACTATCTGACAAACAAACTAACTTTTCTGACATAATTATCATCCTTCTCATTATTAATTTCGATTCTAAATTCTAGAAGTAACGCAGAAGAAATGTAATAATTTATCCTGCACATATAAACTCGAGAATATTTCATTTCCCTGAAAACTCGTTGCCATTGCTTCCTGCGAATTCGAATGCAGTGCTTATCAACATTCAAATCGCTAATTTGGTACACAGTGAGAAACACACCGCGGAATATATTCTATCACGATAGTAAAACGTATTTACAGATATCTATTCATGTATACCAATGTATTATACGTAACATTTCACTGTATGTGTGCAGCAACTTAGATATGAAAATTCGACAGTTATAGAAGAATACAAACGTACCAAGTAACATACGTTCGATATTTAATTCGTCTAGCGTCACGACTTTTATACGGTTCCGTTTCCTCAAATAAAACGAAACCAACTGAACCGTAAGTTCAACATAAAATTGACATATATCCAGAATACAACACAGAGACGTCATTCCGCCCCGTCGCGAACATTCTTAACACGTAATATGAGTATTGTATTATGAAACAGCAACGAAACGAAAAACGAAATCGTTTTCGTCCTCACCTTGTTTCGTATTCACGAAGCTTAGGCACCAATCTGATACATCGGTAGTTTCGCATATAAAGACAGAATCGGCGGTTCAGCAAAGAACAGTCCGAAGTTTTTCAGCGCACGTTTAGCAGCGATATTAACATCAGCAAAAATGAGAGAGACGGTAAAACACTGTTAAATATCAAAGGAGCAATGATAAACCAAACCCGTGAGTTAAATAATCTTTTAGAAGATAAATGCCTTTTAACATAGTCTAGCTGGATTTTAAATGCTTATATTCTGTGTGAATTTATATGTATGTTATATAGTCCTTTAAACTGCGAGCCGAAATGATTTTTCGGTCTTGAAACGCAAACTCCATTAAACTACTGCAGTAACATCACAAGTTAAATTGACTAACAATTTAACAATCCGATGTCCATTAACATCTTAGAACGATCTTAGTAATGCTGAATGACATATTAAAATCTATAAATAATTTTATTGCGAAAAATATTACCTCGACCGGGGTCAAACTCGGATCTCTTGTATTCCATACAAGAGCGTTCTAAGTCTTTAAACCACCAAAGGATGAGCATCGAATTGTTAAATTGCTAGCAATTTAACTTGCGATATTACTGCAATAATTCAATAAAGTTATTAGGTGTTGGAATTAATTCGTAGCGTTTTTTAATGAAAGAATGTTATTTATTTCACATGAGCATTAAAAAATACATTAATGAAAGTACTTCCCATCACTTGTAAAACGCTACGAATTAATTCCAACACCTAATAGTTTTAAGACCGAAAAATCATTTCGACGCGTAGTTTCAAGGACTACAAACGTAATATATAAATTCACATAGAATTATACAAACACTTAAGATCTAGCTTGACTGTTAAAAAGCATTTATCTCCTATTGATTGTGTATTTATACGTACAGTCCTATGAAATTCTTTAATATTAATATTAAAGACTTTAACATTAAATAACTTCTGGTTATTTTTAACTTCCATATGTATCAAAATCAATCCATTTCTGTAATTAGTTTCAAAGTCATATCAACGTTAATATACTTAGTTAATAGAAGAGAAGGTATTATGGCCAGTGTATTGTGGCCCCTCTTAATATCTTCGCTATTAAGTGGCGAATTCTAGCGATTATGGAATTATTTGTTCAGTAGGTTGCCGTTACATTATGACGCTAATATATCAATAATCAATAGCCAGCACTTATTATAATGCAATTTTTTAATTTCAAAATGTTTCTGAAATACATTTTAGCTTTTTAAATTTAATTAAACCTACTTCCTTATTTTTCTTAAACTTGAGCGTATTATCACATTTAAAAATGTATGCAAATAAATGTATATATATTTTTTTGTTAATGTTAATTTTATAACCAAATATTGTTTTCTACACAAAATTAATTTTTTAAGACTATTTTTATGAAAGGCCACATTACCACTCATATTTTTCTTCGAGTCATTATGCAATGTCATCACATTTTTATTAGTGTTCTAAATAATAAATAAATTTGTAACTTTGAATCCAGAATCAATTTAACAACTATTTGACGAATATAATTGTCAAGTTTAAATTTAAATATTGATTATTAACAAAGTTATTGTATAAAATGTAACTGGATGCCATAATACTATCTTCTCTATAAACTAAATTTGAATCAAAAGTACATTTTTCTGAGTTAAATTATTTAACTCCATTGTTTTAGTTACACTAAGTTGAGGTCATATTAAGTAGAAGTAGCAGTAAGATTCATAGAAATAATTAAAAATAATTAAAATTGGGTATAATTAAACATTATAAATTTAATAACGTATTTCATTTAGTTCCATCAAAAATTCGAAGCGTTTCTCTCACTGCCGAAGAACTTTCGTGAGTTAATCTCATTGTTTTAATTATAATAAATTAAGATCATATTGAAGAAAACAACAGCGACTTGTAGAAATAATTAAAAATCATTCAAGTTGAATATAATTGGTTATAATAAATTTAATACTATATTCTCCATTTGTTTCTTGCAAAGATATTCGACGCGTGTATTTCTCTCGTTACCGAAGAAACTGTTAATGGTCTCGTTAAACAACGGATCTGGCACACTAAGGAATATCGTGAACAATATGATCGCCAGATAATGATAGTAACGCAATAACAGTGCGCAAGTGCTTTTGCCAAGAGTTCTGATCCGCTGCTGGCGAAACGGCGGAGATATATAGATAATTGCTTTCCATCATGAACAAAATGTTCGCTATAACGATGAAATATTATTTACGAGATCTGAGTATTTTAATAGGCAAAAGTTATAAAACGTTTTACATTTTTACGATGCATTCTATTTGCTAACTAAACTAAAACGTTTTAAACTTCTGTACGAAAAGATTATAATATATTTACTTATTTTATTTTTCGTCCATTTAAAATACGTAAATATGTATAAAATGTGCTTTAAATAGATGAACATTGTTAAAAAGGAACAACTTTCGATATTCGCGAAATAAATAAGCAGACATCGGATAAACGAATCGGAATGAAAATAACACTCTGGTTCGGACATTCGAGCGCATGTCACATGCGCCTCTCTTTATTTAAATTAAATCGATTCTCTGTACTTTTTTCCAGCTCATCCTCGTCCTCCTTTATATCGGACTAGCGGTGACATCAGATTTATCAGGGTATAAGCCCAGGGGTTGGCGTCCTAATGGCCGGCATTTTAATCCCTACAACAATCGATTGCATGCGTATTACGATGCTCCGGGATTACAAAGCTACGGACCCCAGGATACCGCAGCTATCTATCGCGACCCGTTACTCACCACGACGACTATACGGCCACGAACCACCACTGTAAAAACCACGACAACACCTCGCAGCAGGGAACCTACGACAGCGCCGAACGAACAATCCGAGGACGATTTCGAGACGACGAATCCGGCTCTAGCCATCGCGAATTCTTTCGCGTTTAATCGGCCTGTATATGTCTACAATACCTTTCCTTTTCTACCGGCTCAGATTATTGTATAGATAATAATACAAAAACGAAGATTATATCTGTATAGTGAAATAGACATTGAATGAATAATGAAAATTTTTATCCCATCCACTGATGTGTATATATTTATATTAGAGATATATAAATCATTGCTATGAATATTTATATATGTATATTTACCACATTGAAAACAAAGTTACGAAATTTGAATAAATATTTTAGATAATACCAATGGGACCATTTACTTACAGTAAAGAAGTATTTGTTTAATTAAATAAAATTATATTTAATTTAAAAATATCATTTTTTTAATTCAAATAAATATTTAATTTCTGCAATGGTCTTATTGATATACTATCTAAACAAATATTTATTCAAATTTTTCGTAAATTATTTTTTAGTATAGTGATATATACAGGATGTCCCAAAAAAGTCAGGTCACCCGAATAAAATATAAGTTTTACAGAAAAGAGTTGCAAAACAAATGTTGCAGGGTTCAAAAAGATCTATTTACTGATTGTATTAATTTGATCTTGGGTGTCGTCAGATCAAGGAATATACCAATCAGATGCAAAAGCTCAATGAGCGATTGTGCTTCTGGTTGTAGTGGCTGCGATTGATTTGGACACTTTTCAGTACTTTTATTCTTATTTTACGTCTAATAAACGACAAACACAGAATGATGATTACAAAGCACTTAAAATGTGTGAGCGTCCAAATCGATCACAGCCTGTATCTCGTCAGTGAATTAGATAACATTCCAAAACGTTCTCTCTGGCAAAAAATTTTATTCGAAATATATAATACACGTATACTATAACACGTCGAATAAAATTTTCTTCAAAGAAAACATTTTTTAGAGCGTAACTTTATTGAGTAAAAAACATATATTTTAAACATTTAGCCTAGGCTTACTTACTCTAAACAGTAATATACGAAATATACTTTACCAACAACGGTGTATCAAGTTCACATTAAAAAAATCTTTACTGACAGAGCAGGTATTTAGACATCTCCACGGAGCAATTTTTAGGCAACTCCTTTGTTCACGTTGTGGCGGTGTGAGAGGCTGGCGGCAAAGAGAAACCTAAGAGAAGTGGCAGAGGCTATGCCAGCCTTTTTCCTGTTACGTCGAAATCGCCCGTACACTACCGCCATCCATTTTCAGTTTGGGAATTACGTGACACACATTTTCTGACACTATCGATAAAATCGGATCGAAAGTAGATGTGGTTCGTCTCCGTACTAAATCCTGAGGATAGAAGCATACCGACTATCCATAGGAGGGATAGTTTAATGAGTCATTTGCTTGAACGAACAAATTTTAATTTCGCATCTCCTACTATGTAAATAAAAGTTGTTGAATTTTAATAAACGAAATTGAAGATTCAAACAAGTTGATTTAGTGAATTTTGTCTTATATATAATATTTATCTTATATAAAATTATGAAGTTATGTGTTTCGTTATGCAAATTTCAGCCCGTTTTTACATAATTATTAGTATGTATCAAAATCTCTATAATTTCTAGTAATTATAGAGACTTTTAATAAATTGAATCTTTTCTAAACATATATTGTTAATTTAAGGTATAATTTAGCAAAAACGAGCTGTAGAGGCCCTCCACCACCCCCGCCAATTTTATTGGCGGTCCTCTTTTTTTTGTAAGTATACTCACCCATAAAACAAACGAGCTACTAATAAATTTAGTAGCCCGTTTTTGCAGGTAAGTATATCTTTAATTTATTTTGTTATTTTTATGTCTAATTATTTTATTGTATTCCACTAATGAAATTATAATATCTTTTTTTAATATTATTCTTTATTGCATTATCCTTTATACAATTAATATTACAATTATAATACAAATTATTTATAATACAATATACAATTATCAATGCTGTTCAAAATATAATAAAAATGATAATATAATATATATATAATGATATATAATATAGAAGCATAATTAACAAATTTTAGTAATGCGAAATTATACGAAAACGTCGAAAATACATACGATAACACAAATTTTTCTAAACCAATGTTTAATGAAATATTGAAACGTAGAAAATAATACTAACAACAAGATCATATTTACTATTAATTATTAATTTACGAATATAAAATTTAATAATATCGCGATAAAAAGTCATTAATATATTTATAACAACACTTTCATCACGTTCAAGATAACTATCTCAATATCAAAATCCCTCCACCTTGTGATACGCTGTTTAGTTCGATACACAGTTATTCGATACAAAGAAGAACAATCTTCATAAGGAGAGTGAACTTAAACTTTTATTCTGATTCTACATAAAATTCATAAGATCCATTTGCAAAGAAAAGTTAATTCATCAAATACCAGTGATTTTGTTACAGGAGGATGTGAATCTCGAATTTTTCAAACTACTTACGATAGTAATAATTTTGGCCAAGAATGTCAATTACAATTACTATATTTATCATATCTTTAATATAATATTAAAATTCGCGAGAAAATATGTTCTGCCACACATCACTAAAAATCATCCCTTATTAAAAATAAACGAATAGAATGATTTCCTTATGCAATAGTTGGTTACGAAGAAATATATTTAATAATAATAAAATACATGCGTTATTATAATTTTTTATATGTATGGGTATAAAAGTTTCTCGGGTACCAACTGTTCGAGATAAATTGAACCTGCTAATAATGGGATTTTTTAAAAATTATATATAATACTTTTATACTAAACAATTTATTATATAAAAGTTAACAACTCCTTATGTTGTATTTTGTACTTTCCAAAAATTTAATTATTAATATCTCATTAATATGAGGGTACCCATTTGACTTATCTCGAATTTTTTTTTATACCCACATAATTAAATTTTTGTACTCACGACAACATTATTTTAAAAAAAATAAAGCATTTTGATAAAAATTATCTAAATTAAAAACCAAAATTTATTAAATCTTATAATATCGTATAATCTTATAATATCTGCATATATTTTATCATAAAAAAGTATATATATATATATATATATATATATATATATACACACACACACACATATATAATATATAATATATATACACATAAATTAATAATTAATAATATTCTGAGTGGCGGGATGTCCAATACCTAAAAACAATTTTTTAAATAACAATTAGACAATTAAATATACACATTCGTAATCACATTTTTGTTAAAGCAAAAAATAAGCAAATTACTTGTATAAAATTTAAATTTATTTACTTAATAATTTGGATTTAAACAAATAATCATTCTATCCATATTAATCATACTAAATTCCTTCGTCATTGAGATAGTCTATTACTAACATTATTACTAGTGGCAGAACATTTTGTAAAATTAAGAAAGCGATGAAAATTGTATCCTAAAATATATCACTGAATTAATTTCGCAACTGAACTTTAAAATATGTGTAGCAATTGTTATTGAATCATTGATAAAATTATTACTTCCAGGAACTAACGAGAAAATAGAGATTAATTCCGATCTTATACAAGAATCTCCAACGGAACACCTAAACTGGACTTTACGGAAAGCGACGAGGAATAACTCTCCATGTGAAAATAATTACGACTTTATCGATATAAACCACGTAATCAGTAACATCCATCTGACGCAAAGGATAGCAATGAGATCTTTGTATATAATAAATGTATATAATAAATTGTATATAAATTAATCACTAAGATATTTATAAGTTATAATTCTGTTCTAATATTAAAAATGTAAATGTCAAAAAGCAAGAAGTTAATATTTAATTATTGCTTCAGTCAAAGCTCCAATCTTTATGATTTATTTAATAAATATGTATACCATTATAAATACGAAGAAAAATTGACGATTTTAAACATCAAATTTTTAATTAGAATTCACTTAAAATTATTAATAACTTTTTGATATTCAAAATAAAATAATCCAAATTAAAAAAGTTTCAAGATAAAACATTTGTTAAATTTGTGAAATTAATAAACAATTCTTGTTATCATATGTTTCATCGATTTCGTATAATTTACAATAAAGTAACAAAAAATTTGATTTACTATGACAAGATAAATGCTGTTTGTATTGAATAAATATTCAATACTGGTATACATATACATTCCAATAAATATATAATTTATTAGCAATTATTATGCAAATTATAAAAGTAAATATGATGACATTTATCTGGACATAGTTTACATAAATTCTATATCACGTACCTATTATTATCATACATACATTTATTTACAATAAAAGTAATTACGATATTAACGCGTTACATAATTTGTACATATATAGAATTTTACAAAAAAGTTTAATTTTAGGGGAGCTGAAAAGGAAATGAAATTTAAAATTAATTTAAAATTTTATTTAATTTTTAATCCCTCCTTTCCAATTATTAAGTATACACAGATAATGTCTATGTATCTACCTACCATATTATATATATAGTTTACTGTTTAAATTTATTATGTGATATTTTTTAATTTAATTATATTTATTTTTTATTTTAAAAATAAAATTTAATTACCCGATCGCGAAATTTATTTAAGTATCATTTAATTTGTAATAATTTAATTTCTTAATTTGGAATAGTTATGTTTATCTCTATCTATCCATACATATTGTATCTATACCTATACAGTCCCTACCTACCCATATTTTTATTTATTTGTTGCCTATTGTTTGCCTATTTGAGTATATCTACCTCCACTCGTATATTCCTACCTATACATTATCTACTTCATAAGCAATAACACCGCGAATATATGTGATACGTTAATGAATGCATTCATCAGAGAAAGTAGTTTTTCAATTGTTGTAAAAAATTCTTTAATACGATTTGGTTTGGTTCCTTATAAATTTAAATGTATAAACCAATCATGTTGAAGAATTTTACAACAGTTGCAAAGCTGCTTTCTCTGCTGAATAGAGAGCTAACGCTTAACCATCTTCTATAGTATGCTGATAAATTCAACGGGATGACCTAATCGCGATCATAATAATAATAAATAAGTAATAAGTAATTATTAAAACAGGCTTTCAATCTTTAAAATACAAAAAAAATTAACAAATAATTATTAATAGGGCTAATGAGAGTCAACATGGATAATCAAACGTAAGTTTTGTAGATTAAAAAAAATCTACAAAACTTACACTTGATTATCCGCGCTGACTCTCATTAACCCTGTTGTTTATTAGTTATTTTTGTATTTTAAATATAACCAATATTTAAAAAAAAATATAAGAACTCGCAATTTGCGAGCAAGTTACCCTCCCGAATATTCAATTTATTATTATCTTTATACACTGAGAAAAAAAATGTGTTCAACTAATTACACACATGTAGTTGTTTGAAGATTTGGTTAATTCAACAAATTTTATTTAATCGAATTTAACCGTAGTCTATTTAATATTGAACAGTTCGTCAAGCAGACTACGAAAAAATTCGATTAAATAAAATTTGATAAAATAATCAAATCTGCAAACAATTAAATGTATTCGTTAAACAAATTTTTTTTCAGTGTACATGTACTTTTAAAAACTTAAATTGATGTTACACACCAACCTACTTCATATACTCTTAGATATTCTTTTTTCTTTTGACCAGATTGAACTCACCTTTCGTTGCTCCTGGTCAATATTCTGGCTTCATATGCCAGAAATAATCGACAATAAGCAGAAATACTGCCGATTGCTGCCGACTAATATTGTCGGCAATAAGCGTAAGATTTTACGCTTGTGTACGATGCGCGAAACACGAACGCGTCGCGAAGGGACCATCATATCAATGAATTTGATTAAATATGAATAATTATTAATAATAATAATAATAATAATTCCATTAATATATAACAAAGAAATGTCGCGTTTATTCTCTATTTGCGTTTATTTTAAATTAAAAATATAAATATTCGATTAAAAATAAATCTAAATTTTTAAAATCTTTAAGTCAATAACGTTTTTATTTCAAAAGTCTCGAATATTAAATTAGGTATTAAATTTTTTAATATAAACATTGCTATATAAAAAAAAACAAAATTTTAATTTAAAAATAAACTAAAAATGACTAAATCGATTATCATCCGATAAAATTCAAGGCCCATGTACGTATTTTTAACGATTCGAACGATTTGATGCTAAATTTCATCTCAAAGCATGCAGAGATGAGAAATTCAAATGAATGATGTAAGATCCAAAAGGAATAATTTTCCCTTGCAATATCAATAAATATATCTCTTTGTATTTTGTAAATTATTAGAATCATTTTGTATAATTTATTATTTTAATATTAAGTATTTTAAATTATGCAAAACTCTGAATGTGATTTTAAAATAATTATGAGATAAAATTTTTCTATTTCTTGATAAAATATATATATATTTTGGATCTTATATCATATACTACTTTAACTGGTATAAAATCCAGTTACTACATGTGGATGAGTTATAAAAGATCAGACTAAAGTCAGTGTATTGAAATAAACAATAATAATTAATAACTATAAAATGTCTTTATAAAAAAACGAAATCATTAAATTATATGCGTTACATAAAAATTTTCGTTGTTATTTCATCAGTAACACATGTACATAAATAAGTATAAAACAATAAAAGGAATTTTTTAAAACAATACACATTATATATGTGTGTATGTAGATATTGCTTTTCTGCACCAACTTGTATAAAACTTAATCCTGAATGAATATTTGGGAATAGGATAGATAAGGAAAATTAATAAAACAATATTTATTTGTTACATTGTAACAAACGCTTTTTTATGTTATGATATTCATGTATAGATGCAACAATTTCATTTCTAACTATTATTTTATATAAACTTTATATTTTTTAATTTTATATATTTCATATATTTAAAAATCGAATATTTTATTCTTTTTTATTTTTATTTCCAAGTGTGTCAAGATATATTCCCGGGAAAAATATTTTATATATAATTATATAAAATTATATAAAAATGTATATAATTTTATATAATTGTGTTTATAAATAGACATATTTTATATATAATTGTATATAATTATATATAAAATTATATTAAATTTTATATATATAATTATATATGATTATATATAAAATATGACCATTTATAAAATACAATTATATAAAGTTATATATAATTTTAAGTAATTTTTTATATAATTATATATAAAATAGTTTTTCCCGAGTTTATTTTAATATTGTATAAAACATGATCATCGAAAAAATTTATCTTTTATTATCTTTTATATTTCTGAGATTGAATTATGAAACCGAGCTTGAGTTACTTCGTATCAAAGCGTTCACATTAACGTATAAATTTACAATTAGTAAACAAAATTTGAGCTAAATTGAATAATCTTTTTGAATTAAATAATTTTACTCTATTCTTATAGTTAAATTAACAAGATATTGTGTAAAAACAGTGGGTACGATATTTAGGAATAAGTAGAAATAACTCAAACTGGGTGTGACATTATAAATTTAACAATATATGCACAATATATTCAATAGTAAAAAGGCATTCTGGATTAAGTTTATCCTAATCTGTTCTAACTCATCCATTTTAAGACAACGAATGTATGGAATGTTACACATATATTTATCCATATATTTTTATTAAATTAATGCATATATGCATTTATAGATATATAATATATTAATAAAATTAATACCACACATCTGTTATCTCAATAATAACATTAATTGTCACTCACCAACCCGACGCGCAACAGCGGAGTTATATCTGCAACGTCGCTACGATGATTCTGTAACAAAAAAAATATAAAATTCAAATTATAACAAACCAGGAAGAACACAGACAATATTAAAAAAAAACGCAAAATTCTCTTAAAATAATCATATAATTTTTAAAATATATAATTTTCATAAGCATCGAATTTCTTAATTCATCATTGAGTTAGGTATTTATAAAATACGTATACACATTTTTAAAAACAGATCTTAAAAATTCTTATATATGAAATTTCAAAATAATTTTTAAATAATCCTTTTTCTAATTATCATTTTTAAATTATTTTAAAATAAAACGACTCAAGAATAAATAGAAGAAAGATATTTATTTTACGTAAGCAAAAAATATTTACCGCAAGGTTGCTCCGCCGATGCCTGATGCCTCTGACCTCCTCCTCCTCTCAGAATCGGGTTGACATCCTCTCGCACAGGACACTCGCGTAAAACACTCGCGAATAATACTCTATAAACGCGCGCGGACTATAACTTGAGTCCGATTACTTGAACGGCACTCCCGAAGCAAACGCGCGACGCGACGAACCGGCTGCGGTTCGTTCATTTTCAATTAAATCGGCGGACGAGGGTACGTTAGCTTCCCCGTTGAATTTTTACATGAAGAGAACGATTTTACTCAATATCTAAAAATTTATCTAGATATATCATTCAGATAGATCCGAAAATTTTTAGATGCTTGAGAAAAATCGCTCTTTTCGTGTATATTCTCTGGGTACTGAGCCTTCTCACCACGTCAAGGTGTACCCGTGAGAAGGAAAATACCACTTAAAAAATGTAACATACAAGGGCTAAATCTTTTATTACGATGTCTATAAGATATGATTAGAGTCAATGGGATAAGCTAGAGATTAATAGAAAAGAGAAATATTTCTTTTATTACCGACAACTAGTTGCGTAGTTACGTTTTTATCCCGATCGTATAACGAAAGGTGCACGGAAACAAAAAATTAATTAAATTATTAATTAACATAAACTATATTAATAAAAGCAGGAATTGCGTTATTTGCATGAGAGTATATTATTTATATTAACGTAGCTTTTTTATGACTCGCGTGATATCATTCGAAGAATAATCGAGTTATATTCAAGCAAGATAAAAATGTTACATTAAATAAAAATAATTGTCGTCCGTAATTATCGCGAAATAGTAATAAATTCTATTTTTTCATCGCGTTTTGATTTCAAATGAATGAATATTCCGTATGAAATATCTATTATGTGATATATGATTGTCTCAATTCTTTTATGAATAATTAATCCTGCGAGTTAGTAATCGTATACTTTTAATATTCAATTCATAAAATATATTGTTTTATATTATTTAGTATTTGTCGCGATTACATTTCAAAAAGAAATGTGAAGAAGAGCGGCACGCGACACGGCTACCTGCCTGTACGAGCTTCGATAAGAGAATAACTGCGCGATAACTACGCATAAATGTGACGCACTCGTGTCACCCCATTCTTTCCCCCTCTCCAAGGTCGCGCGCCAGCCTTCTATCGAAATAACGCACATTACGAAGAGTAAGTAAAATAATATATTCTTAAATTCTTTACATTTTTAATGTTCTCCGATTAATAATTTTGTTACACGGTTTTTGCTTTATTTCTTAAATTCATTACGCACATACACAGCTCATGAATATCTTACGTATTTCAATTGTGTTAGAATTAGTGATTGTTAGTTTGTAATAACTTCATATTATACAAAATCCGCACAGTGTACACAATTTTTAAGAAAGATTGATGCCTTGTGGCTTTTTACTTTTGAATATTATTAATCTTTACTTAATTGTAAATCATCAGAGAGTGAACAATAAAAATAATGTTGGAATGTTAGAAACACTTCACATAAGCAATTTTCTAAAAAAAAGAACCACACTATAAGTAAAAACCACTCTTTATCTCTTGCCTTTTCTCAGCGTATTATATAATAGTTGATAAGAAATATTTAAAATTATAAAATAAGTGTCAAATATACGTTCTTCAATGTACCACGATATAATTATATTAAATAATACGCGCCACTAAATCTAAACTGCAGCTAAGTTTGCGAGAAAATCGATATGAGAAATTACTTCACTAGTTCCGTGATGAAATATTAATTGGATTTTACTTTGTTTCATGTAGTAATATAAAATCTTACTTTATATCTTTTATTTTAAATAAGTCTTTTTAGTCAGGAGTTGATTGTATTTAAAATATATTTTAAATAAAAGGATAAAAGTATTCATTATTTTAATCGTACTATTCGATAATGCAATAAATTTAAATTCATGCGTCGTACGCTTTTGATTCGACAATTGAGAGTGATATACAAAGCCTTCGACGTTTCGTGGATTAATGCGACGTGCGGAACGTTTCGTATACGTGTATCTCGCTCAGAGGTCACCCGAGCGAATGCCGAAGTGATGACGTATCAACCACCGCGCCGCGCGGCATGTTTCGACGCTCCCCCACTTCTCATTGTTTGTCGGTCGGATACACAACTGTCGCGTATGAAAAATATTCACAGTTTATTCAATTACTTAATTTTATTTTACATTATTTTGAGAAACGGATATTGTTGTACATTTTTGCGCTTTGCTTTGTTCAATCGTACATTGCTTGTGTGGTTCTTTTAAACATAATAATTATTCGCGTGGAATATTTTTGATATTCCAACATTATGTCTCAATTTTCATTATCTTTTTTAATGATTTATACTTAAAGATTGATAAAATATTCTATACATTCTATATAAAGATATATACAAATTTTCTTAATATTGCGAAACAATTTGCACTAAACAGCTTTGACTAAAAATACTAAACATCTCTCATTACTTAATTTTTCAGTTAATAAATTAATTTAAGACACTACTATTGCTGTAAATTATTCTGTGTTTTAGAAATTCTTTAAACTTAAACGTATAATGCTCATCATGGCTTAGTAAAATAACTGTTACGAATTATTTAAAATAAAAAATATAAAATAAGCTCCAGAAACTTATTTAAAATATAAAATCGTAGGATAAAAAAAACTGATACGAGTTGTTTAAAATAAAAAAATATAAAATAAAAAAAGTTTCCGAAAACTTATATAAAATATTAAATAAGAAATAAGTCAGAAGTGTATTATAAGACAAAATTCAATAAATTAACTTGTTTGAATTTTCAATTTCGTTTATTAAAATCCAACTACTTTTATTTACATTTATAAGAGATGCGAAATTAAAATTTTTTTCCCATTAAACTATCCTTATTTCTATATGGATAATCGACACGCATCTATCCTGAGGATTAGTACAGAGACGAACCTCATCTACTTTTGACGATACGATTTTATCGATAGTGTCAGAAAATGTATGTAGTCACGTAGTTCCCGAACTGAAAATGTACGAGCGATTTCGATAACAGGAAAAAGGCCGGCATGGCCTCTCTCAGATTTCTCTCTGGTTCACATAATCAGGTTGTGGGAAGCTGGCAAAAAGCAGCTGGAAAGATAAGAGGTTAGGATTCACGTGTATCCTATTTAATTTGTGCCCCTATATTTAAACATCTCTCTCATCATTTTCATTAATTTGACTGATTTAATTCATAGACAACAACTAAGAAAGAAGCAATAAAGAAAGGTAATATATTAAAGAAATAGACATAAGCAAAAAGAGAGAAAGCATGTATAAATTAATGATGAATTCGATCACTTGGCTGCTCTCTCTAGATTGAAACACATTAAAGGCTGCTTTATGTAAAATATCTGAATACAGTAGCATAATATGATCAACTTTAATGAAACAATGCGTTCTGTTACAACGTGAAATAGAGTATATTCTACTAAACACAATTCTGTTAAATAATATGACAGTTATTGAGTACAATCAATGATTTAAAATATGATGATATACTGGTTAAAATATTAATAATAATAGTGAAGTTTAGTTTAAAATATTCATATGCTTTTACATTTCATAATTTCATTAAAACAATTAAAAAAGTAAGACAACCTTAAATAGTAATTTAAAATTATACACACTCTCGAAAATGTCAAAAAATTAAAGATAAAGAGCGATTTATTTAATTTGGACGTTTTGACTCACATTCGAGTCATCTTCAGCAATAGTTTTTGAATATAAGATTTAGTATCTAAAATTTTAACATTCGATCAATTGAAATCGTGATTATTATGCATCCAACATGTACTGGATTTGATCTCTTTAAGTTTCTTGTTTCTGGATCCTTGAGGTGAGTTATTACTATCAGATTTATTTTCTTACGTACGATCATAATTTTAATTTCCTATATTACTTTATCAATGAGAAATAATGATTGTCAGTCAGTTTGTCATGGCTTCCACTAGATTTGTTAACCATGTACAACAATTACATGATGACTGGTAGGATTCTCTCGGCAAAGATTTAACTCATTTCTATTGTGTGATTATTACTGAAGATGACTTGAATGTAAGTCGGAATGTCCAAATTAAATAAATCAAAATTTACACATATAAATTTATGCAATACTTATAGCACTTCACTCTCATTAGCCCACTCTTTACCTAATTTTTCAATTTCTTTAATTTTATGTACAGCAGCTTTTATTGTGCATTAATTTGGAATAATACAAGTGAATTCGCTACAAGTTCATCTAAACTATTTCTTCTAAGTCTGATATATTAATTTAATATTAAATCTAATATTAAAACAGACAGCATGGCGGAAGCACACGAGATCGACAAAAAGAAACGAAAGAAGAAACGTTCTTACATGCAAATGGCGAAGAAAGTTGCCCGTCAGAGAAACTTTAGCAATGACCTGGACAAAGATACCTATCTATATCTAATTCGTATTCTTGAGTTAGTACGTAATAATTCGCCCTCAACTGAGGAGAAGATTATGCTCGCACAGAACGTCTACCAGGAGATATCTGGTCGTGAGATCGTATGTGCCTGTAACCAAGTTGGATCTCGCATCATAGACTCTCTGCTAAAGTACGCTAATTTGGAGACCATTCAAAAGCTGACTCAGGCATTGGAGTCTTCTCTGAGACGATTGAGCAGCGACAGATTCGCCAGTCATATTTTACAGAAGATAATAATAGTCTGTGCTGACAGAGGCAACAGAGACTCTGCGTCAAACGCAAAGGATGCCGCTGGCGATAAAACAAATACAAAATCGAAAAACGCTACTGATACTATTATAGATATTAAGCCATCTGAAGTGCAGTCTTACAACAATATTGTTCTAAAGCTGAGCAAATATGTTCTCAATAATAGTGAGGAGTTTGTATTTGACATTTATGCTAATCATGTCTTGCGAACAGTCATAGAATGTCTGGCAGGATTAATTGAGGATTCTGGCGAAGATAATAAGAAGTCTGCTATGCCGGATCTCACAAAAAGACGTCCTGTAATACAGGAATATAAAGACTTGCTGATACAGAGTTGCGATCGATTGCAGAAATGGCCACAATTCTGTGAATTTGGACGAGAACAATTAACTTCCGGTTTAGTACAATGTATTTTGTATTCTCTAAAAGATGTTGATTCAAATTTAGTGAAAACTATCATCAAAAAGATTAGAACCAAATGTTTTAAAACAGGAAAAGACGAGAAGCTACCAAACATATTTCATTCAGAATATTCTATCAGGATTTTGGAAGCGTGTCTAGTAGTGGCACAGCCGAAAACCTTCCAAAAATTATATAATACCTTTTTTACTGAAAATTTAGAATATTTGTGTTCAACGCAAAATACCAATTTCAGTGTGCAAAAGTTATTAGATTATTGTATTACTAAGGAAATCTTCGAAGAAATATTTGACAAAATAATAGAACACTTTCCAAAAATTATCAAACTTGGTTTTACCGGGATATTAGTCAGCGCAGGAAATGCATGTTTGAGATTGCAAACAAAACAAGGTCCATTTGTCAATGCAATGATCGATGTATTAAAATGCGGCGCATCTTCAGAAAATCAAACGCAGCTTATACAATGTATAATAACTTTAAAGAAACCCTCTCAACTGAAGATTCAATCAAGTAATTCACAACTATCTCCCCATTTACATGGAAGTTTAATAATACAAGCCATATTGAAGTTCAATAAACCAATCAAAGCTGTGAATTCTTTGTTAGAAATGAATAACGAAGAGTTACTACAATTATTTGGCGATCCGAAAGGCAGTCGAATCCTGGATGCTTTCATGGACAGCAAATATGTCGGCGAGAAGAGCAGGGAAAAATTATACAAGAAGTTGCACGGCACTTGGGAAGAATTAGCTAAAAGTACACATGGATCTAGGTGCGTGGATAAAATATGGGCATGGGCACGCATAAATCAAAAAATTCTTATTATGGAGGAGTTGGCTGCGGCTGGGCAATCTTTAAGTTCTACGAAATCAGGCAAGATTATTTCCATGAAACTAAACG
This sequence comes from Acromyrmex echinatior, assembly GCF_024713525.1. Taxonomy (NCBI): domain Eukaryota; kingdom Metazoa; phylum Arthropoda; class Insecta; order Hymenoptera; family Formicidae; genus Acromyrmex; species Acromyrmex echinatior. Next base: position 4,776,941 of record NC_141865.1, on the reverse strand, counting down.
TCCCCTTGTTCGCGAGAGATAAAAAGGAGTGGACGCAATCACAAGAGAAAGATGAGAAGACTAAAGCAATATTTGCAAATATTATTGGAAAGACCTTTGAAGAATAAAAATTTATTTAATATAATAATTTCATATCGCAATATGTATCATTTTGACAGAATAGTGTCTTATAATTTTTATAAGACCATAATATGACTATACAATGAATGGAAATAAAGGCTCTAAATGGCCTTTAATGTTCAAGCTGAATCTTTAGTGCTGAAATTCTGTGTGGAAACAAATAGATTCTGTATAGAAGCAGCAATAATTTCTTAATAAGATTGTTATTGAATAATAATCTTGAAGTGCTGAGAGATCCTGAAGCATCTTCACCACTTGTCATATCGTCATGCCTGAGTGCGCGAAATATCAGTTCCGTTAGTAAACTTTTAATCTCTATTAATTTAAAAATTAATATAGCCTCGATATTTTCGTATTAGAATGTTCCAAAGAATCCGTTCTTAAAAGGACATGGATTTTGAGATATTCCGTTGTATATTACATATCTTAAATCTCTCAAACTGTCATTTATTTTCAGTCTTGAAACGCAATTCTAACAGAATTAGAATAATATCACAAATTAAATTGACAAACAATTTAATTAGAGAATTGCATTTCAAGGCTGAAAATAAATTCAGCGTGGTTTGTATATATAAATTCACACAGAATTATTTCAGCACTAAAGATCCAACTTGAACATTTAGGGCCTTTAATTTCTGATTCATTTTGAGAGAATTCCATTTTGTAGATATGTTTGTTAAACAAATGACAAATTATATTGTATATCACAGAATATTAATTATGTCTTTTACAAAAAAAGTAAGCATATACAATTTTAATCTATTTATCCAATTAAAGTTTCACATCCAATTTTCCTCTAATATAATTGTAAGGTATAATAAAAAATCTACTGGTATTGTAGTCTTATATTCGACATAGAATAATCATATATTTCGTTAGTTTATAAATACACTTTATAGGATCCATCATACATCCCCGCAACGTAATGTGCCTAGGAAAAATTACAATAATTCGTAGTCTAGATTTGAGCAAAGTTCCCTAACGCATATGACCGATAAATCCACTTCATCTTCCCGTGTTGACTAGACTTAAATATACGTGATAATCATCTCCTGAGATGCGTGCGCGCAAAGTAAAAGATTCGAAACTTCTCAAGTTACATTATAATCGTTACAATCGTTAAACCTATCAATTGACTAGGATAAAATCGATGCAATTCGTTCTTCATGTACGAAACATCGAGATGAGCGTAGACACATAATAAAATCAAATCACTTTATGTATACTGTAGCTATGTTTGTGTGTGCATGTATATATCAACTTCATCTTGCAATACATATTATTTTCATAACGATATTCTGCGGTGTAATATCGAGATATAGTAAAAAGTTACATCAATGTGAGAGAACACATATTATTCGATCGTTTGAAGAAGAGAAGAAGAGAAACTAACTCGTGCAACATTATAATTTTATGCATAGATTCAACCGATATCGAGAATAGTAAAAGTTTTACGTTTTATTAAACAGCTTCAAATGAGCAATGTAAATGCATTTTTTCTAAATCACGTCCAAATAATCCTTAATTGGACGAGCGTGTTTTTTCAACTCCGCTTTGAGGAATTTAACTGGTTAACGACGAAATGAAGAAACATCTACGCTAATGGGAGATATTTTCATAATGCTACATTTACCGCTATAATATCGATTCAGAACAATGCGAAACGCACATCTGCGATTCATTGATCGGATTCACGGTTATCTATTACTCTTTCAATTGCAGAGATTGTTTAAGACACGCATTATTTCTATTTTGTTTGGTTTAACCCTAGATAATAAATGGATTGGAAATCTCTGCGATTCGGTGGAGGAGAAAAAGGAGAACGATTCTGGCACGATTCTGATAAACATGTACATTTACAATACTATGCATACTTCAACGACGTTATTTGTCCAGAAAAACGTTATGATCGATTACGCTACTTGTGAAATCAAGTATTCGTTTTGTATCATTAATTGATAAAATCTTAAAACGGATTTGTCACATATATCCGACGTTTCATTCAAATATGGTAAGTTATCTAGAGAAATAATCTAGTTATCTTTCTTAAGAAGTTTACCTGCTTTTCTGTGCATTTTTAACATTGACTATTTTTGGTTGTTAGCTGACCGAAGTAAACTGTTAAATCGTTCAAGTTGTCAAAATATTAAAACTATTTAATGTGCTCGACCAACACAAATTTTTTTAAGATACTCCATCCTTTATTCAACTTTTGAACTTTCGCGTACATACTGTTCGAGTAACGTTATTATAATTTTCAACCCTCCGCAATATAAAATGTCTTCCGTCAACAGTAAAAATCTTCGAGAAACGGAGCAAATTTTTTTATTTCGGATGTATAAAAATCTGAAAAATTCTGATATATTTATTAAAGCTTTAACATCGATAGTTTTTCGTTCACTATCATAGAAGTCGGATTGTATTTTATTAATTTTTGCTAAGATTGCATTTTATTAATTTTTATTAAGATTTAAATAATCTATCAGAATCCACAATAAAAAATATCGACAATACCTTTAAAGGGGCAATTACGTGGCCGAAGGGTTAATATAATCTCCAAAGATAAATAACATCAAATTCGATGGCTGATATTCATAGTCTGTTCTTATTTAAGATCGTTTTAAATAATATCTTAAAGAAGTTAATAATGAATCTATGATTAACTTACGATATTTTAAGATTGTACTTAAGATAATCTTAAATATAAGAACTGTCTACAAATATCAGCCTATATTCGCGGTTTTTTAACTGGCTAAATAATCGTAAACTTCATGTGTTATCGCATATTTTGAATTGACTGAAACGCCGGAATTAGAAATCTATCCAGCGAATAAACCGATCCTCGAACTAGTTCGATTCCAATGCTAGTCCAGTTTTCAGGTATTCTTGACAAGCGTATAATCAACTTTTTCGTAAATATGTTGGATCAGAGTAATTCTTATTCATACTCGCCCACCATCCAGATATAATACAAAAGAAATCTCTGGCCAGTTTCACGGAAAGGAAAGGATAAGTGTACGCAGAAGATGTATGATCGGCGAAAACACTGTAGAAGATGAATGAGTTAAAAAGAATGGGCGCAGGAATTTATCTTGTGAATGTGTGAATACCTAATTATCCAAATTTGGAATTGATTCTTTTCTTTCGTCTTAATTCTCACGGAGATATAATCGGAAAGCGGAGAGGACAAACGAATATCTCAACAGTCTCAAGCCAATCTCCAATTTTGAAGATCAGGTATCCGTTTTCACAGGAGTGAGTTCCTCTTGGTTCATTTCAATTCACACATTCTTTACAGAGAAGAGTTTTTTTATAAGAAACGCGATCAGCGTGACTCGTAATCGATTGCTCTGGCCGATCGCTGATTGCTCCTAGCACTGCGACGTCACTTTCCCTTCGAGATCCCGGCAGACGGCACCGGCGTGGCGTCGACCTCGTTGATGTTCGTAGAGAGATTCGTGGCGGCGATCCTTGGCGGACTGCGTGAGGCTGATCTTCGCGGTTCACGTGGCGGCAGGTTATTGCAAGTCGTATGATGGCCGGCCTCCCAGTCGCGATGCTGGCAGAAGGAACCGCAATATCTAGCGATCCCGCATCCACCGCAGGTCTCCAGGGCGGGCCTGCCACAATTCCAACAGCTCTGAAAAAAAAGATGAGGATTTGTGCACTCTTAACTCGACTGGTTTCTATTTAAATATAATAGTTTAGTTCTAACTCAGATAACAATAAAATCCAAGAAAAATCGTATAAAATATTAAATAATATGCACATCATGTATACCTATTGTGAGATTTAAAGAAAAAAAATAGAAAAACTGATTATATAATATATTGTAAAATAAAGTAACTTTAACTTAGACAAAGTAACTTTAGCTCAAATTTAAAAAAAATGCCTAGATAGTTGCATGTCCAAAATTAAGTATGTCATAAAACATTTCAATCTTGGCGTGTGAAAATTATCAAAATTTGAGCCAAAGTTATTCCACTTTACGTTAATATGATTGTATAATAATGACAATTATAATGACAATCATAGTTATGTTTATTTTATCGATATTTAATATTAACATAAAAATGTATTTCCTTACTTGAAGGAGAAAGATATATTGTAAATTTAAACACACAATCAGCATTTTAAGATTCTTGCAAATGAATTAATCATACGGCTACACTTACAGATCCCATCATGCTAGTGAGGTGAATGTCTTTTTCGTCCTCAGTGGTCGATGGCGCTGAATTCGGTGTCGTCGTCGGCGTCGTAACGTTCCTGGTGCTGGCCTCAACCGCGGTCGAGTTCCCGTGAATTCTCAGGAAAGGGCCCTGACGGAGACTGCCCGGATTTCTTTGGGACAGAGGAAGATCCAGTAATCGATGAACCCTCAAACGTTCGTTCGCTCTCGACTCCGCAACCGCAACCGCTACGGCACGTTGCACCTCCGCCACTGCAGCCCTTTTCACTTCTAACACAGCTTCCTCTAGAAATTCCCGTGAGACCATTTTCAATTAGCATTCTTATTTAATACCGCCTTATTTAATTATTACATTTGAAATAATCTTTTTAATATCTACAAAGTTAAATTATGTATTAAATTGTGAAATTATAGTTATCTGTTTATAATCCAAATTGAATCTATTCAATTGCTTCTAAAATAATTAATTCGAGCAATCAGAATGACAACGATCTATCTAATAATTTTATAAAAAATTTAAACGATTGGTTAACACAACTTTCTGATATAATAAAGTTAATCCTCTCGAGCTGAAAAATCTGTAACACAGTTACTAACGTTAGGTTTGCAAAATCCATTTAATTTATGTTAATCAAGGCACTAATTAATTTCAAAAAATCAAAATGACATAACTCATAAAAAAAAGAATAGTAAATATATTTTAATAAAAATAATCGCAGATGTAACATAAAAAAATTGACTTATCTAACATTTTTAACAAAAAAATTTTTAGTTGAGTGAATCAAATAGACTCATCGTCAACTCCAGAGAGTTAAAAATTTTCACGACTATCGTACTTCATCAAAACCTACCAGCTCTTCGTTTGACCTCGGCCACCTTGTCTTCAGTTGCCCTGATCGTTTGCGCGACGATCTCACCGGACAATCGTTTCAGACCACCATCTCGATCGCCAGTGGACGATTCTACTTGCACACCGTTAGTCGAAGACGGATTATTGCCGTTACTATTGCCATTATTGCTGGTACCATTCTGCGCCGCGACTACACCTGGTGGAGGCGCCGCGGCCGCTGGACTGGAACATCCTCGTCGCTGAAGGATCGCCAATGCTCTCTTTGTCTTCTCAACCATGCCGAGGATGCAATTGAGCATCACATGGATATTCTTCCATTCGTCGTCGAGGCTGCCGCCGTTCTGCGTTTGTAAACCATGACCTAATGATTGTTGTGGCTGCTGAGTCAGATGATGCGGCGCGGAGAATGCGTTTATCTGATTAATCTGCACGAGACTAGGCGGCACCGGGCTCGGCCCGTGACCGTGGCCGTGCGCGTGACCTTGAATCGATCCGCCGGAGGAGTGCAACGGATGGTACCAGCAATAGGATGGGTCCGTTGGCTGCTGCTGTTGCTGCTGCTGCTGCTGCTGCTGCTGCTGTTGGTGGTGACTCCAAGGATTGACAGATCTCTTGCCGTATACCGGCATATCATCCATAAGAACGCCGTTCTCATAGTACCTAGAAGCGCAGAAGATCCATCAGCGAAAGGAAGTAAAAATTAATGTCATTATACGCCACGTTAAACTTAATAGGATTAATCTTTATCTGTTTTTTAAATATTCCAGCTTTTCCTTGAGTAAAATTTGTTATAATTCATTATTTCATTGTACTTCTTGCCTCAAGTTAAGACACTGTTTCAACGCCTATATAGTGACATTTCCGTTCTGCAAAAATTGACTTTAACTATTGCCCTACACTAATCGATAATATCAGAAAGATTAAAAGACGATGTGATTTATGATATCTTTCACGCATCCAAAAACGAACTTTCTTCAACTTGCTTAGCCTCGATATTGTCGGCTATACATATATAGAATGCTTTTAGTTTTACACAGCGAATTGTTTGGGCATTCTGTAGTTCATGCGAGGGTTGCCTGCGAATCAAAGACGACTGTCTACGCGTACACCCACGCTCGTCGACAAGTGTGCGCTGCTATACGGAGTGTATTAGCAGGATGCCAATAGGCACTCCAGGCAAGTTCGTCGGCACTCATGGGCGAAGGGGTAGCAGGCTACGCGGAGGGCACGGTGGGGTGTTTAGGAAAGGTGGTGCCCTGATGATATATGGAAACGTCACCGACAGACATATCGAGAGAAGGCCAGGATGGCATTGCCAGGGCGCGCACCGCGTTTTGTCGCCTTCGTATTCGCTTCGTGGCGCCCCATTCTCGTCTACTCCATCTACGTGCATATCAGCCTGACCGGAAATCCCGATCGTCCGGCGTTGATCTCATCAATGCCTCGGCTGGATGGTGAGTAGGACAAGTGCATTAAGAAATCTCGATCGAAATTACTCTTCTTCTTCTATTCGTAAGCGACGGCTTACAGTTCGATAACTATTCACTCTCCGGCTATAATTTGGATCTTTCTTGTCATAAGCAAAATTTGATTTTGAAATTTCTTCATTTTTACAAAAATGTCAGTTTTTATTACAAAAGTATTAAAAGTTTTTTGAGCTAAAAAAACTATTTAATAATATACTATTTAATAATATAATAGAGATGTGAGAGAAAAATGATTATTCCACATTTTCTAAAAGAGCCTAGAACAGTAAAATAACTTGGCTAGATAAAAAAAATCCGAGTTATAGAAGAGAGTAAAAATATGATTGGAGACAAAGCTAATAGTTCGAAATACTAAAAAAAAATACAATCTGAATTATCTATTTATTAAAGAATCAGTTTTTAAAACACTTGGAAGCTTAGCACACTCTACGGTTCGTACTTATTTTTATCAATAAATGCGTGCATTTATTTTCAAGATTTTGTAGTATATGTAAATTATATGTTAAATGGATGCATTATCGATAAAAGTGAAATATACGAATCTACATATAAATCACTTTTATTTGGATTTACCGAAATCTCTTTTTAAGACTGAGATACTTTCACGCGCACTATCAATATTAACGAAATGTTGAACATGCGGAATCAGGTTCGCATTAATGGGTATTCGATTGCGATAAATATGGGCGAGATATTCAGGCCGGTGGCCAAGATTTTTCCGAAACTACGGCATTTGCGGTTTGGCAAACGTATTACACGCGCGTATATACGCGCAGCCGCAGCTGCGTGACGTTTATTATCGTGTGAATTATAGTTATGGACGAGCGAAGATTCCACACGATCTTGCTGTGTGAAGAACACAATTTGCGCAGTAATTTATACATCTATTCGTTGAATATATTTTTCTTCATCTATATAATCTATAAAGAGAAAATCGTATTTGTTATACCTTTAATATACGCATTATAATTACAATTATTTTAGTCTTTACATTCAAATAAATGACCAGTCATGAATTAGTTATGAATTAGGATAGATTTGTTAATTCATAGATTCGTGAAATGGATGAATAATGACATAATTAATTATAATTAATTATAATTTCAATTCAAGATCAATACGAGCTTGAGAATATACGTGCAATAAACTTTTTTTTTATTTTTTTAATCCGTAACAGGCATACATTTTTAACTAAAAAAACATATATAGGATCTTGGAACGCATTAAAATTTTTGTTATTACTTTTTGAAAAAAAATTTTTCAATTTTCAACTATAAAAAATTGCAACACTTGGATTTAGCATAAATATAGTACGATAATATTAGCCTACAGAACAAAACTGTAAATAATAAGATTGTGAAAGATTATATCTAGAATCACCTATATGTTTCAATAAACCGATAGTCTCTCACACTAAACATATATGGCATTCTCCATAGACTCGTATAATTGGCTTCAAATTGAAATTATTGGTATCTATTAACAAGCCAACCAAAGTGAATTCGTTCATTTACTTCGTCTAAAATATATAATTAATCGAGCGGCGAATAATTAATTCAAATACCGATCTGTCCAACGATTGAGAACCATTGCTGTGCAATCTACGAGTACAAGGTGATGCGTGTTCACACTCACGGGGTGTCGGAGGCACGACGTTTCGGTGCATGAGCAACGCCAGGATAATGGTGCAACGCGCCCGCGGCGTTGCTGCCCACCGTGTGCTGAATGGCGCCGGGATTAGAATTTGAGCGCATAGCGTAATGAGTGGAGCACTGATTACCACCGCCGATCCCATTCGCACCCCCATGCTCGCCAAAGACCTCGACGGACTCGCCGGACGGTACCAGCCCTACGGCCTCAAGAACGGCGGACTCATTGGATCGTAGGAACTGCACGCAGCTCTGCGAACACAAAAAGGATTGTACTCTCATTAATCCTTTTCTATCACATTTTACCATCGTATAAATCGAGATAATTATCCCTTTTTCTTGTAAAGACGAAATATTTGTACTTTTCTTTTTCTAAACAAAAAAAATGTGCGTATTTTTCTTTATCAATGAAATCGCTCACGCAAAAATATAAATGATATAAAAAAAACAAATGTTACCAAAAAAAAAATCTCGTTTGAAATGGGTATTCTAAATGGTTTTGGGATTCTATGGATTCTGTATTCGGCTTAGGCAGAAACGTGTTTGCATTAAAAAAAAAGATTTCAAGTAAAAGTTGTAGATTTCGAAGAGGATCATCAGATGAGCTATTTAGATTTTAGGTGCTAAGCCGAAGCCTTATTGGGCCAATCAGTACAGTAACCTATTGAGTTGCAATTAATTATTTTACAAATAGAACCAAGTAATACCTAATAGATTAAGTTGATTTGTAATAATCAAGATATACAAGATATTTTTTTATTATGCCACATAAGACGTTATTAAAATTTTTGTAATTATAAAAAATCATGTATTATTATAATAATGTCTACTTTAATGTTTGTTTTAAAAACCGTAGATGCAATTTTTTTATCAAAAAGGTCTAATGTATTGGAATGAAGAAGAAAATATGTTAAGTTTTTTCCCTGAATCAGGTCGCCCATGGACTGGAGACCGATTGGCTCGCTCGATCACATCAGTTTCGACTTTTAATATTCGTTTCACTGCTTTCTTTATCGCCGTTCCCGCCACTCGCGACCACCCAGTCAAAGTTCTCGTCGAGCCCCTTATTCCGTCGTGCCCTCTCTTGCCCCAACTGAAGTCAGCATGGCAGGGTGGGATTTATCGCTTCTAATTCAATATCGGTACCTTCCAACCTCCTTCTACTCGCCTCTCACCACTTTTCCTTCCCTTATTTTGGAGCTCTTTCGTTTTCACGACTTGCAATTAACGATCATCGATCGACGAAGGTAGAGGTGATGACCACTCGCGTATGTACATGTGCAAAAATACTTGCGACAGAATTTTTTCTCGGAGTTTTAAAAGTTTTTGTTTGGAAACGATAATTGAAGGTAACAAAAATTAAATTCGATAAAGGAGCATAAAAGCTAATTCGCAGAATGTACATGCAAGTGTGTATTAAACAATTTCTTCGCAAATATACATATAGCAAACGTTTCAACTTTAAAATTCAGCTTATGTTAGTTCTTCTTACGGATGAATTAAAATATTCTTTAGAATCCTACAGCATATGAGAGAGAATTGCTCCTCACATTACAAATGGAATATTTGTTCGCATATTTGAACCTCGAATTATGTGAACTCAGCATCCCACAGGAAGCCCAAATCCTATGAGATTGTTGAAATCACAAATATTCATTACGCAAATTATAGGAGCAAACGTCAAATATGTGAACAAATATTCCATTTGTAATTTGAGGAGCAACTCTCTTATATGCTGTAGGACTCTAAAGAATATTTTAATTCATCCGCAAGAGAAACTAACACAAGATGAGCTGAATTTTTTATTCAAATTTTGATAGGATTAATATTGTAATTGAACATTTTTATAAACTAATGGATTGTTAATTTCTATATTGAGAATATACCAGCGTCGTTACATAATTTAAATTTCCTATAAGCACTGAAGATTACCTAATATAAGGTCGAAACGTTTGCTATATGTATATTTATTTACGAAGACATTGTTTAATACACACACATATATCTTGTGAATTGATTTGATTGTTGCTTTATTAAATTTAATTTGACTTTGTTCGAATAGCCAATAAATTGTTTAAATAACTGATAACAAGAATATTAAAATATATTCTCAAGTAAGTAAAATAATTAAATGGGTCAAGTTTTTTTTGGTATATAGCCAGCATATTAAATGCTTCAACATAGTAGAACACAAATACACACACACACACTCTCTCTCTCTCTCTCTCTCTCTCTTTCTCTCTCTCTCTCCCCTCTTTTTTAATTTAAGATGTAATAATTTATATTTCTCAATCGTGCACTTAAAAAATACTAACAATAAATTTATTAACACAACGAATGAAGAAGGCCATGTTTAATTAAAGACCCTCTAATAAGAGTCTAGACATGAGAAAGTTACTTTTGATTGGTTCACCATGTTTTAACAATTCCTGAGAGAGAGAGAAAGCGAGAGAGAAATAGATAAGAAAAACTAGATCAGAGTGAAAAAAAGAAAAAGTAGTAAATGCATGCTCTTCTCTCACCGATTTTATTAAAACTACTACCTTACGTATAAAACTGCGATTCTTGTCCAGACCCTTAGAGGATTTTTATGTTCGATCAAAATGAACCCGATGCCTAATAATAGAGAATTTTTGCAATAGTTGTAAAATTCGCAAAAATATTAGGGAGTTTTTGCAATAACGTGAATCCAGATACGGTGAACGCTAAGGTTACATTATCTTCTTAACAACTAATTAAAAAAAGAATAACGTGACTTTAGCACTCACCATATCTGGATTCACGTTATTGCAAAAACTTCCTAATATTTTTGCGAATTTTACAATTTCTAATTCAAATTATGCGCTAATTATCGGTCTTGAAACACAGTTGGAAACTAAACTGAAGTACGTAATATCACAAATTAAATTGACAAATAATTTAATAATACTGATGCTAATAAACATTTTCAAAACGCTGTAAAGAAAAAATCTCTCATTTTGATCACTTGAAAAGGTTTCTAATTACTTCTAAAACAGCAACTTATTACTTTGCATAAATATACGAGACTATTGTAAAAATGCTAATCTACCAGATACAAGTTCTTAATCGACAATTTTTAAGAAACAAATCTTTCAAGAAGTTGCGACGATTTACATGTATATGATGCCGAGTTACGTCGAGACTTGGAGAAGATAAAGGGAGGGGGGGAGGGGGAGGAAACCGGAAAACCAAGCCGTCGCGCTTGCGACTTTCGATCCTCACGTGCGCCTTCATCGCGCCGGCAGAAATGTAAATGCTCGCTATTAATTTGCAATTCGTTACCCCTCCGAGAGCGTCTGTCGCCCGACGTGGCGCGTCTCACTCTTTCCGTTTCTCTCGCCTTCGAGACGGGCAACAGCTGTGGACAGTAGCGTAAGCGAGAGGAGACTCCCATTAATCCTCTCAGACTCGAATTTTGCGTCGTGGAAATTAAAGGTACGATGTGTACCAATTGATCGAATGCAATCAGCTTCTTCGCATTAAGGCTTCACGTTGCACCGCGAATACAAAATTATTCAATTCCAATGATGTTCTGTACGAAACAATCGATTCGAGAAATTGTGCTTTCAAATTTGGGTGCGTCAAATGTGTAACTTTTAAAAAAGACTATATATTGAAAAGTAAAATTGATTTTTTTCTTTCAAAAAAAAAAACGTTTTATTTGATTTATTAAACTTTTCAAATTAAAAATATGTGAAGAAATCATTTTTATTTAATTATTGTCTCTCATACAATTTTATTATTCTAATATTTTAAAGCTGTTCAATATTTATTTTCATAATCAGTAGATTGTTTTTTGATATCTTAAAAAATATTTCAAATAAGAGGAAGAATCCTACTTCCAATCGAAGTAAATCTTAATGACAAAATTCATGTGTAAATTTACAAATATATTTGTCAAATTTATAAACTGCGCTTCAATTCGATTTGTCAGATTTGAAAGGGGTTAAAAAATATTCCGAGTTTCTCTTTCATGTCTGTTCATGCGCGTTCCCGTGCTCGGCACAAGAAACCGAATGCTTTTTCGCAAATACTCTTAATTTTAATACGACACAGATTTGTACCCACGGAAACGCATATAAAAGCGTTAATGTATTTTCTCTAATGTTAATTCCCCGTAAATTTGCATAAACATTACCGCCCGATATAAAATACGGTGTAAGAGACTCTTCTTCTTTTTTTTTTGCAGATAAATAATTGCAAGCACCGGATTGCAAACTAACCGATGCGTACATGAATGGCCAAAGTATACAGGATTAAATCGTACATTCACGGATTCAGCGCGAGAAATTGTATGCAAGGGATAATTTTAAGGACGAGATTATATACGTTACAGATGAACAGTTTCAAGCTCCCTTATAATTCTCTAAAATGCAGCGTTATTTAATCGATTCCACCCCAAGCAATTCTTCCCATCTAAGCCTAAATTATTTCGTATGCAAAAAAAAAAGATAGCTTCTACAAGGACTTATTATCGCGTAATTCTTCAAATTTGTAAACTCGCTGCGCAGAAAAAAAGCTTGAGAAGACAGGAATCAACGAGGCTATCACGAACACTCTTTTATCGCTTTATCCGCGCGGAATAATTGAATGTGATTCGTTGAAAGAGTACGTGCGTGATCGCGTGTCACGTATCACGCGTATTATCGCGTGACTATCAAGCTCCGCATCTCGCGTGTATATCCACAACGCGTTCGCGCTGCGAGAGATTCGGGTAGGAGAGTAAAAATCGTGGCGCTTTTTTTCCCAATCCGCACGTTTCCTTCCCTCCCGCTACATACCGAGTCGTTCATCCATCTTGGAACAGACTGGCATGCTCCCACCGACGATCGGAAAGTAGCCTGGGAAATTAAAACAACCTGCCAGCCGGTCAGCCTCTGTGTTGATTTTACCGTGTCCTCCCGCGCTTCCGCGTCACGTTCGTTGTACGGAGTGTCCCGGACCTGACACTCACGCAATTTCTCACGCAGATTCCGGGGCGTATTTAAAATGAATTGTTCCCTCGTAACGATCTGACGAGACGCTTGTAATTCTTGCATTATTCAACGTTGAACGTTCTGGCGATACAGCTTCAAATGAGAAGAAAATATCTCTGCTATTTCTAAGGTTCTAAATTTCATATTCATATATTATTTCGTATAATTTATGTACTTTTTCGTATATTAATATATTCGTCGTAATAATCACTTCACAATTGTATTGGCTAAAAATTGCAGCGCCACAAAGAAATAAAGCGGCGGATGTACCGCCGTAGGTTGCTGGTTTGGAAAATGAATTTTATAATCTGGGAAACTGACATCTGACGTAGCAGCCGCTTAGAGCTCGGTTTAAAATTTAACTAATGAATAATTAATCATTACTTCATTGCGAGATATAAACGAAATCTAAATTCAAGCGTTCGCTGCGTAACATTTCAAAATTACGTTATTTTAATGTACGATGATTTTTAGCAAAGAGAATTAAAAATATATTTAGCCAGAAATGATCGCTAAAATTTTAATTAAACATCCAAATTTTTCTATCAAAATTAATTTTTCTTATGCTAAAGAAAAAGAATATATGTAATACTATAAAATTTACATTTCAACAACGCTCGCCATTAATATTCGACAATTTATTTTGCAGACCTTAAAGAAAAGAAGGAAAGGAGAAAGAGATTTTTCTTCTCTTTCGAGAATTTAGAAGGGAAGGAAATAAAAATACATCTCCCCTTGCGTGAGTCCGCGGTGACTCGTCTATTATCTTGAACGGCATACTTTGTGGTTCCATACTGGCCACAATGTTGCGGCGGAGCAAAACGCGGGAAAGGATTCGGGGGCGCGGTTGCGCTTGTTCGAGCGCAGTAGTGCATACAAATTTATGGGCCGGCGCGCGACCCAAGCGAGAAAAAGAAAGAGGGAAAGAAAGAAGAAGAAAGAGAGAGAGAGAGAGAGAAAGAGAGACATCAGGCACGTGCGACATCTTCGAGAGGGCATGGACCGGTTCCTGCATAACAAACGCTCCGATGATCTTTCCTTCTCGAGAATCTCGAGATGCGACCGCATGCTTGGAACGCGAGTCGACCACGTGCAACATCGATCCGTCCATTTAGAACGGCGTAATGTCACGTTGAATCTCTCCCTATTTCGCCGCGATATTCCCATCAGGGATGAGGCGATAAAAAAAATCGCGTACGCCGCGAATTGTTAACGGAGCGCGCGATTTTACGAAGTATCGCGTATTGCATGAGAGTAAGAGAAGTAGCAAGTTATGCTCTTTTTCGATAAATGCAATTGATAACAAATAACATTTTTTTAGTAGAAAAAATGTGCAAGATATCTTAAAAGAATTTAAAGAATAATTGAAATCTTGAGAAATATCGTGTGTCTATAATCTAATTTATCAAATTTAAAAACATCAGTTGAAATTATTTAATTCCTTCGACATCATTTGAAATTTGATGTACATAATAATTATAATAATGTATATATTGGAAGAATAGTTAAAATTTAAAAATAATTAATCATTTAGTATGAATTGTTACTCATTAAAGTGCGTATTGAATTAAAAAAAATTTTTTTACAATAACATGGTTCCAATAAAATCAGGCAAGGCTTAATATTGAAATATAGTAATTAATTTCAGAATTATAAGTAGATATTAAATTATTATTTTTTACTATTAAAAGTATTAAAAACATTGTTGCTCAGAGTGCTTTTAGTACTTCAAATAAATAAATAATTACTATCTTTTACAAATTAAATTGACTAGTTCTAGATTTCTGTAAAAATGAAATTATTTAAAGTTGGTAACGAATAAAAGAATTAAAATTGTATTTAATTCCGATCCGACATATATCTACGCAAGTAACTTATTTTGATTGTGACAGATCTCGGCCGCGAGGTAGCGATTTTTGCCAGCGCGGGGAATGCGCGTCTTCATGCATCGTTACGCGCCGCACCGCGTTGCACACGAGTGCAGTGATTTATGACCACCGTGGTGGCTCCAATAAAGCATCGGACTGCTTGTGAATCAGCCGTCACCGTTATTCTCATTGCAGCCTTATGACACTTTACCGAATCCATGAAGAAACATTTCCAGAATCCAGGGATACTTTTTTCTCTTACTACTTGTAAATTGTATTAGTCAAAAATGCAGACTCTTGAAAAGTAACCTCGAGATAAAAGTGCATTGTGATACAGTATAGAGTAAAATAATAATAATAATAATTGTTATATGTGTGAAAAAATGTTCCGTGATGCAAGTGCGATCCATCTCTTCAGTGAATTTTTACTTTTTTTATGCGTGAAAATAAATTTTCGTTTCGCAACATGAAAAAAAACTGTTTTGTTGGTATCTAAAAATTTAGCCACGTATAAAATCTGAAAATTTTGTTGAACTATCAAAATAATTATGTAGGACGCTCAAGCTTGATAAGCAATATTGCAAAAAATTATGACATTCTAGCAATTTAAGTGTTTTACATATCAATTTGAGTATCTCACATAAGCTTGCTTTTCATTTACATGATCGATTCTCAGATAATTCTTATTTGTAATGTCATAATTCAATTAAATGTGTGTGTGTTTCTTCTGACAAGTGAAATTCAATTGAGTTTTTACTTATATAATCTGCACAAGATCGAGATCGTGTGCTTTAGTGAACTGACTTCAAAGTGAAATTATAAACCTGTGTTGACACGTAGACTGTATTCTAAATTCATTGTCAATGCTAAAAATGTATAGTATACGTAACGTAATCCTGATGAAAATTTTTTTCATAATTTTTATACGAATCGGAAAATTTACATTTTTTTCTCTCAGAATTTTTCATACAAATGAATTCTGAAATTTCTCATCTCATAATTTTAAAAAAATATTTTTAAATATTTTTCAGATTTTATAACATTTCATCAAAAATTATACTTATAAAAAAATCTTAGAAATCTTAAATTTCAAAAAATTCTGAGAAAAAATTTTCTGAGAAATGTTTCAATTCGTGTAAAAAATGTGATGAAAAAGTTAAAAAATTTATACAGAAATTCTGAAAAATTATATGAAAAATTTTGAGAAAAATTTTCACCAGGGAAACTGTAGATCTTCAGCGCTGATAATAAATTTTGGAACATTGCCATGATAACTTTTTACCAAAGTAAGCAAATAGTGACATCATTAATCTGAGTATAAAATACTCAGCTCATTTCAGACTCAGTTACACTTGTATGTAAATAGAAAGCAACTATAAATATAAAATTACTTTGATGGTCTATCAAAATTATTTTCAGATTTCATGTATCTAGCTAAATTTTTAGATATTTCAACATTTCAAAACTGTTCTTTACTGCGAATGAATAAGTGATCGTAAAAAATCGTAGTAAATCGTAATAAAATTGTAGTAAATTGTTTTACCTGATTATTCGCCCTGGCCGCGTTACTCAGGTCCCTCTGCAGGGAGGGCAGGGTGTGCTTGAGATACGGTAAGACGAAGCTTCTGAGTGGGAAGTTGGTCGCCTCCTGTAACGCCGAATGAAACTCCTCCGCGGTCATGCTGCCGCTCTGCAATTAACGACACGACGAGCGCCGCGTGTAATTCAATTGTCGACAAAAAAGATCGGATCCCGAAGCGAAATGCGTTTCCGGAACGAGTTGCGCGCGCGGCTTTGGTTGGATTTGGTTTTGCGTTTGTCACGTGCCGCGATCGTTTTACAGTTAAGCACGGTCACCAGATGTCACGTTTCCGGGACGTATGCACGCTCGGTACACACGACGACATTATGCATTATGTACGTACTTTGAATATTTACGAGCTGTTTAACGACACGGTACGGCCGGCATCGATTAACTATGCTTTTTTTCATCCCGTGCCGCATGCACGCATGCACATTGCGGAATCGTTTATCTGACGCTTGTTAGTTACAACTGGACCACGAATTTTCATGACGTTATCATTGCCAAAATGTAACCGATGAAATGTCGTTAAAAAGTATATTTTTCCACAACGGAAGTATTACGGAGCTTCAAGCTTTTGTGACTAATTTTTCATAAAGTATAAATGTAAAGTAAATAATTGTTCCTCTTGTTAAATTGAACGGAAATCATTAATCTATTTTAATAATGTAAAGTACTATCTGCTATTGAGAGAAATGTCTATCTAATTTATTATATGGATGCACTTAACGATGATGCAATATCATGCATGCACACTGCAAATCTCGTGATTTCAGCACGCAGCAGAAAACTCCGTCAGCTGGTACGCGTATATTACTTTATTGTTGATATTAAAAGAATTCGTAAATCCAGAAAGGTCTTACATGAAGATGATCTGCAAACGTGCTACGTGGTGCAATGCGAGATAAGCTACTAGAGATTGCTAATAAGCTAACGGTTCATATAATGTAAACGTGCCACGCTGAAGTTTATTAGAATATCGATAGAAAGTTAAATAAAAAATTAGCAATACTAATCCCGATTATATGTGCGTGTTACGCATTATTATTTTATTCGTGCGTGATTAAATATTTGTATAAAAATATTAACTTTATCAAAGTATCTTAAAAAATTAATTTATCTAATTAAATTAAAATTTATTACACTCTACAACTTTCAGAGTGAATATCTAAAGAGAGAAGTCTCACTCTTTAGAATGAGATTCCATTCTAAAAAATTCCGAAAATACAATTGCTATTTCTTTTTTTAAGTACAAATTGTTATAAAAACTGCTGCTCTGTAAAAGTGTAATCAGTGTATTATTACTGATTTCAGTCTTCGATGCTACATTTATAACTGATCAACGAATATTACTGTTTTTTCAATAATAATACAATAATAATACTGATTTACTTTTAAAGTTTATGATTTATGCAGATTGAAAGTATGTTCCGATATTCACTGCCAGTTGTTGAAAATCTATATAATGCATATAATGTATACCGTAGCTTTTTAATATTGACAGTAAATCAGAACACAGCCTGAATCTACAGAAAATCATAACTTCTAAAAAGCGAGAGAAAATATCACAGTGTATTATTACTGAAAAACAAATAAAATATTCGCTAATAATTACATGAGTTACCTTATAAGTATAACACTGAAGTCACTGATTCACTTTTAAAAAGTGCAAATATATAGAGATACATCGTTTACCTACCAGAAGCGCGAGTACCAGGGTGCGCACCGTATCACCCGTGTCTGCTGAGATATCGGTGGCGAATTGCACCAGAGTGCCCAGCAACCTCTTGAGCTTGCCATGTCCCGCGAAGATACCACTGACGCATCTGGACACACCGGTACTAACACCGGTGCCGTTCACTAACACGGCGCCATCGCTCTGCTCGTCCGTCGTCCTGAGCCCAGCATTTGCAGTACCTCCAGCAGCCTCCTCAAGCTCAGGTTTGAGCGATTGTGAAGGCAAAGGGCTGTCGTTATCAGAAGACCTGGAGCAACCGGATGCGCCTTTGTATTCCGCTCGAGGGCCGTTTGTTTGCTTCTGCTGACCAATCCTTTGATGTTGTTGAGAGGAAGGCGAATGCGCCTCAGGTTGGACCGTTTCCTCGCGCGAAGACTTCTCCCGCGTTGCGGAGGATGCTGCAATGAGAACCAGTTCTGGCCTTCAAGTACCTTGTGTTTGAACATATTTTTAATGACACTCGAAACTATAATTGTAATTAATCCGGAGATAAATATATTGTGGACTCTCAAATCGGTTTACAAAATGCCTAATTTTTTATATTTATTTATCTGTTAAGCCGCTTTGTCATAAAATATCTTCATTAAACATATTTATTATTAATATTCTTTTAACTAATATTAAGATGCTTATTAGCATCAATGTTATTAAATTGCTTCTCAATTCAATATGGACATTACTACTAATTCTATTTTAATTACGTTTCAAAACTGAAAAAGATATCGATACGCGGTTTGCAGAATTGATTTTATATATATATATATATATGTATAAATTCATATCAAAATATTTAAACACCAAGATCTGTTTGGACCGAATATAGCATTTCTTTTATTATTTAATTAGATCAATTCATTAACTTATTATAATTATAAATTTACTATGATATCCACAACAAATCGTATAACGAAGAAAATAATATTGTTCGAGTTTTTAATTGAAACTTTCTTGAAGTTTTCGGAGATATCAATAGATAAAAAATTTATAACGTCTCTCCAATAAAAAAAGAACTGTCATACAACTGCGATGCTTCGACCGATACCGACGGCAAAGGCTATTTCGTTGCAACTTGATCCACGCGACTCCAATGACGGGTCATCCGATAAAGCCGCGGATGGGCATTTCGGAACACAGACATTATTTACATTTGAAACAACGAAAGAGACCCGTTCGAGCTCGGAAAAGCACGGCGCGGCGCCACCACAAACGTCCTTTGTGTCGCCTATCCGTGGGACGTCAAGCACGAGGGCACGTGGAACGGGCAGCCGGATTCAGTAGCGCAAATACTCTTCTGTACAACCGTACACATACATACTTGCGTGCATACTTGCACACGCGTCCCACCGCGTTGGATGTACATGCACGTGCACCCAGGCACGCGGACACGCCCGCGCGTGGATGCAACGGATAACATGCAATTACGGGCCGTGTCATCTACCTTGTCTTGTCCCCGTTCTGTGCGCGCGCGGCGTTATCTCTCGTGGAACGCCTGCGGCATGCGTGGCGAAAACGACGAGAGCATGCCGAGTATGCCGATAACGAAACGTTACAGCCGAGCTCGATGTGACACGGCTCGATCGACAGCGACGATCCTCAGCAAGGCTGACCTCTTCAGCGAATTCCTTCGCGTTGCGATACTCGCTATTGATCAATCGACCGATTATCGGTGAAATCGTAGACAATCGTGAACACACAGCGAAGTACAGGTTGTACGCAAATAATAATTACTTGTTTGAAATATTTCAAAAGTTCACATATCCGCAAATTTATAAAATCTATAAATTTATCACAAGCAACAAATTTATTCTGAATCCTAGTGAGTTAGTACTTTAATTAAGATTCTTAAATTAAAACAAATTCGATTTCTTATTTATAAATTCACTTCTTCGATATCAATTTTATAATGTATTCTTTAAAAAAATTAATTTTTGTTTCGAGTGCGTAATAATGAGTTTTTCTAAAATTTGTAATGAGTATGTATTTTTAAGATTGTTATCAAGAAATATTCTTTGTTAAAGATAAACGTTCTTTAAAAGAAAGAAGATATACTGAATAATTATTTTTCTTGGTAAATAATATTTTTCTGTGGGTAGATTAATTATTAGGTTTCGTGCTCGCGTGCGAGGGTGAAATTTTTATCTTAATTTAAAAGAGATTTTTAATTCATTGTGTCACTCCTTTATTTCAGAAGTGGTAGAGTTAAATTTAAGAAATTAGCACCTAAGAAAATTGAATATTTTTATCATAGTATTTTCTCATTGCAGAATCATGTAGTGTAGAATCATAGCTTTGAAAGAAAACCATTAAAACAACATTATTAAATGTATCAAATGTTTATTTACCGATATAAGAGAATAAAATAGTTTTGATCAGTGAGGCTATTTGTATCGAGTTACGGCAATTAGAATGTTCTAGAAAAGAAAATTTAAAAAATAAATTTTAGATAAATTTTAAAACATTAAATAAAAAGTAATACATATTATTCTTTAAAATTCTTGTAATTAAGATGATGTCCAAACAAATATTTATTAATATTTAATTTTTTCAGAGTATAAAATTAGCGTGTACGAATAGAACCTGAAAAAAAATGAAATAATGAAAAAAAGCTTTCATGTTTCAATAATATAAAATTTTATAAAGATATAAAAATGAGATATTGGAAAGAGTTAAATTCAATTATTAATTAATAAAATATTACAAAAATTAAAAAATGTCAGGAACATCAGAAAATAGTACAGCAAAAAACTATTTAAAGAAATGAAAAATTATTTGAAATATAATTTATAAATTCTTCCACCGTTCAGGAACAATTATTACTCATATCTCTTTGCTTTCTAGAGTGCCAATAATGTAGTGACATTATCGAAATGACAGTTATATCCTCAAAGCATTATTAACAAACTCGGGCTAAAAACCTTTTTTACTGGTTGAAGCATTTATTATATATACGGGCGCATAATTAGCATATAATTAAAAATCCGCAGGTATCCCATAAAACATAACAACCTAAGACTGTAAACCAACATGACAACACTTGTTTACAAGTCGAGCATAATAATTAATCTAACACGAACTATCGAATTTATAGATTATAAATGGCTTTTTGCGACTAATTATCGACTTACTCAGGCCCTTCACAACCATCGGAAAATTAACCAGATTTTAAGCATATCGGATAAAGCATCAAATAATTAATGCGAAACCTGAACTTTGCGCACATGAAGGTTGTCAGATAAGACGGTCAATCTATCGACAGGAGGGACGATCCCATTAAGCTAATGGAACTGTTCGTCATGAGGTATTTTTGCGTGAGTACGTGTGAACATCCCCAAGTATCGAAGGAAAGAGAGAGAGAGAGAGAGAGAGAGAGCGCATACTCGCCCTGCGCGAGAGGGAGAGAGGAAAGAGAAGATGGTACGCAAGTAAGAAGAGAAGGAGGAAAACGAGGAGGAGGTCGACGCTACCGTGTCACTACCACCTGACGCCGGTAGCCAGTAGGTAATTACCTGTACCTGAACTCTCGACAAACTAAACTACCTCACGGCTTATGCGATATGACGGGGAGCCTGAGTACACACAAGCACCTTCCGCCGCTTGCATAAAGGCAAGGTGGTTACACGGGGCGTCGTCGTGATATCCCACGGAAAAATCCCCTCGATAGTCTCGGTAACTGCCGCGAAGATGCCGGCAGGAAGATCACGAGTGGCGATTGCGAAAATAGTGTTTGTCTCACCGCGATAACTGGAATTGATTAAGAAAAAAAAAAGAAAGAAAAAAAAAGAATGATAGAAAATATATATGAACAAAACTTTGAGAATAAATCAATATTATTAAAGAAGGAGCATATAAATCTATGCAGATTCTTATAATAAAAATAATTATGTATACCATCACTTCATTTAATAACAAAAGAATAAATTCGACCTTATCATTAGGTCATCCTCTGTATGTATAATAATATTAATAATTCAATACGATGTCAATAACGATGTCAAATAATAAAATATATACAAAGATACATCGTTTGCTTGTCGCTCGCATGTCATTATGACTATATGAAAATTTTACGCAATAAAAAGCAAGGAAATCGTAAGGGAATTAATTTGACATCGTTATTTAGATTGAATTATTTATGAATTTTAAATTGCAAACGATACTGAGAATGACCTGAATGGCTTTTATTCTTTTATTGTTAAATGAATTAATGATATGAAGAATTGTTTTCGCTATAAAAACCTACGTGTACGCTTTCCTTCCTTAATAATATTAAATAATAGAAAAATTTCCACGCAAAGTATATAGCTTTACGTTGATATAAATCGTAATTATGTGACAATCATTGTGATCTTTCGGCTACAAGTTTCTTTCGCGCGACGTTTCTCGGTACGTAAAACGCACGATAAATCATTACTCTCTAGTCGGTTTGTTAACAATTTGTCACACGCCTCTTTCTGTTATCTGTCGGCGAATTAATTTGCCGGTTGACGGCCGAACGGGTAGGACAGAATGTTTAATTGCGATCTGTAAATTCAGACGTAACATTTGTAACAATATTATTCGATTGTAATGCGCCATAAATATATGATAAACGTTGCAGGCTCTCTCCACTGATGTTTATTCGCTTGCGATTTATTAACGTTGATGTCGTTTTATGGGTGATAGCCGTACAAGTCAAAGTAAAACGCCAGACGTGGAAGTTTAATTAATTAATAAATACGTTGTTGCAAGCGTTTTCTTTACACACACTTGTAACAAGTTTCCATCGAATTTATCGAAACAATTTTCTGTTCATTTCTATTTCCGAAGCGATTAAATACAGCCGAGTGAGCCGATAATAGTGTATAGTTCTCTCCAATGACGATGACTTTACGATACGAAATCATGCATACATCTCTGTGGTGCAACGATTGTCATCTATGCGGGTGCAAGCATCCAGAATCCATCCATTTCCGAATCATGTCTCAATGCTCCGACAATTAAGTGGGCAACGTGATAAAACAAAGATTGATTATACTCAGGACGAAATTCGACTAACGAAATTCGCTAAACGAAAGCGTTGACATAATACGGTTGCTACTGTGAAATGATCTATTTCTCTAAAAAAAATGGCAGAAAAATAATAATTTTGATAAAACACTTAATTTTTTTTACATATAATTACAAATAGAAATCAACATAATGAAGTAAATACAATTACAAGAAAAAGTCAAAAATATCTTCCAAAAATATTTTCCTGGACAAAATTATTAGCACAACTGACAATTAATGTGTGTTCATACTGATAATACACCTGTCAGTTGTGCTAAGTTTGCACAATTTAATGTTTTTCATTAAACAAGACGTATGTTTTTTATTCCTGCACTAGACTGCACTAGAACTCTCTTTCTCCAAATATTAAACAATATATACCTGTCTTATTTGAAGTTCCAAGTGTACACTAGTTCAGTCACAGAAAACAGACCTAAGCAGAAACGTG
Organism: Acromyrmex echinatior; assembly: GCF_024713525.1. Taxonomy (NCBI): domain Eukaryota; kingdom Metazoa; phylum Arthropoda; class Insecta; order Hymenoptera; family Formicidae; genus Acromyrmex; species Acromyrmex echinatior. The sequence goes on along the minus strand of NC_141865.1, from coordinate 4,752,985 downwards.
AAGAAGTCCCGACATTCATTCTTTGTATCATTTAATTTAGTTTTTAACTGAGTTACAAGAAATAGTGGATTATTTTTCAAACTAATAACGGCTGCGAGCTGAGAGAGAGCTGGATGTTTATTGCAAAAATTTTGTATGATGATTGTAATAAACAATGAAAAACAGATATTTAAATCTCTATATTACGCTTTTTCAATATTAACAGAAACAAATAATTTTGCACATCATATAAATAATACGAATGATTATACAGTTTGAAATATAAAAAATTATGTCATTACTAACTCATAAATATTACTGAGGCGTTACTAGAACTTGGAATTATTTAACAAATCGGATTATTTTTCTTCATTTATGTCAATTTACATCATTGTATATTATAAATATAAAGTATAAAAAGTAAAAATTTTTATAGAAATAAACAGTTTGCCGCTATTTTTTTAAATACTGACTTTATTCTGGAATAACAACCTGCTGTACTAATGCTATCGTTTAGCACTGTACATAATTCTCGTACTCTCTTCTTCCAGTCCGAAAAATTTCAGACCAGACGCGAGCTCGCCACGCAATTGCGTATTCCTAAATAAAATTATAATTATAATTATGCACGTGATATAATAACATGCAAATAATGAACGATATAATTATGTAAATAGATTGTAATGAAGTAATTAACAAATATGATTATTGCATCGAATAATGTGTTGCGGTATAATTATTCCGTTACTGCGGCAGGTAAATAATTGTAATATCAGTTGTCACACGTATCTGATGTATTGTCATTTAATCTTGTCGTAACAATTAGCGTAATTTCGTCATCATTAAAAATATTTCAGAAAAAGAAAAAAAATGGGAGGACGATTAGATATGAGAGGTAGAAAAGTTCTCGGGTTGACACAGAAATAACGTCATAAATATCAAACTGCTATAATTTTAGATAAGATTTTGATCCCATCCAGAACTACTATTAAAATTTCAGACGCATTCATTAATTTCTTTGTTTCGCTCACGTAAAACAAGCAACGTTCAATTGCAGTTGCGAAATTGTATAAATTGCTCTTTGAATTATTTCCATGCGTACTATATTTACTAGATTTAATCTCCTGGCTTTTTCCTTCTTCTAAACATAAAGCAAAGAAAAGATCCGTCTCAAATAAATCGGTGAAACTAGCTTTGAAGATTTAAGAAATCATATACAGACGGTATAAGAAAAGTAAGAATATCGTTAGAATAAATGTAAATTAAATTTAAATTACTGAAGATAGCTTATGTGGAAAAATAAGAAAAAATATTGCCAAAAATATATTTTTAATCATATAACAATAGAATTTTTCGAACTACCCTTGTACATCGGACGTGGTTCGAAGGAAGACGGTAAGGTCTTATTGGATCTCATTGGACCACGAATCCACATTTGTCAAAGTTCTCTGTGCATGTAGCCAAGGTTAAAGACCGTCGGCGTGCAAGAGCATGTGCACGACACGCGAATGTTTAATCAGAGTCGCGTTGTGATTGCACGCGACTGTCACTCAGCTGAACTTGTGACGAGTGCAATCTTGCCGGCTGTGCCGATGCAGCCGTGCGTCTTTCGTTCATATTGTCGCATGTGTGTGTATATATGTGTGTGCGTGTATGTGGGTGTGTGTGTACTTATGTGCCCGTATGTACAAGAAACCTGGAGAGAAGGTATCTAGCTGGGCGATGGTAATGGTACAGCCGCGCTGCCACCGTACCGTCGCCACCACCACCGTCGCTGCTGCTGCCGCTGCTGTTGCTGATGTTACTATCCCTTCGGCCAGCTGTTACTTCCTGCAGCGGTTCTCCATCCTTGTCTCTCATTCGTCGCCCCGCAGCCCGCTTCACCCTGTCCTTAGAAGCTTATCAGGAGAAACGCTCTCCTTCGCTGATTTCTTTTGATCGTGACGAGCATCCGCGGTATTCGATATCATCGAGCAAACGTTGGTCGTCATTTTTTATCACAATAATGGATACTTTCCATTTGGTGACACAAGTGTCGTTCTACCTTTGTTATTCACTAAACTGTCAAGAAAGATAGAACGATGTGTGTATCGACTTGTGTCACTAAATGGAAAGCACCTGTTATATAGTAATTAAATTGGATTGAAGTTGAACGCTCTAACGATCTCTCTCTTCGTGGAAAATGTAACAATTATAGCCGTAGAATCACTCAAAAAAAGAAGTGTAATTATTGTCTCCGTTCTTCATTTAAAGATATTTTAAACTGTTTTAATAAACAAAACACTATATGTTTGGATTTAAAATACATAGTGTTTTGTTTATTGAAAAAGTTTGAAACGTCTTTAAAAAACGGAGATAAGAATAAAACATTTTAATATCTTAAAATTAAACACATTTTTCAGTGATGTTTTTTTCAGTGATGTCGTTTAAAAAATATCGAAAGAGTCAATCTGTATTTTTCACTTTTTATTGATTTTGTAAAAATTCCTAATGCAAAATTTATTTTAATAACGCTCCAAGTAAACGTGACGTAAATATGATCTGCGTGAAATTACTTGTAGCACTTTCGGTTTTAGTTTTTTACAATATGGATGTCAAAATTTCGATACATCTGTGAAAGGAGGCGTGTATCATAGAAAATTTCGGACAACCGCGCGCCATTTTTCTGCAGAACTCCGTTTGTCTTCGTCGCTAGTAGAAAATCAAAGTTTACCCATGTGGGTTGTCCTTGCGGACCATATGCGCGCACACACACACACACACAACACAACACAACACAAAACACACACACACACACACACATATACACACACACGTGCGGAAACCCAAGGCAGCATCTGAAGCGCCGCGGGTAAACTTTTCTTTGAGTTCTGCTCGAAGATATCCGTTATCCATGATAATATCTACATATCTGAACGATGCACAATTTCATCCGTAAATCTGCGTCACGCGAGTCATTTGAATTTTTATATCCTTTAGCTCGCACATTTCTAGTGCGAAAATGTAATCGTTCTACTTCCAGTTTATTTACAATTAATCAATCATATCGAAATTGCACTATCCCTAGAAGTACCAATGTTTTTTATGTACTTACTTATAAAGGGAGAAATAAGCGAGTAAATTACTTTAAAAATAAAAAAAGAAAACGAAAAACGAAATATTTTATCAGTATAAAGAACATGATGATTGTGTGTGAAAAGTTAAAA